>NW_006760398.1:330062-344721 GCF_000271605.1 Fomitiporia mediterranea MF3/22 | reverse complement strand
CCTTCTCAAATTGAAGGGGAGAAATAGACAATACAAACAACAATACAAACGAGTGTTTAATAATTAAAATAATGAAACAGACAATAGAATAACAAGAACGGACAACAATGATACAGACAACACTGATCCTAACAAAAAAGGAAAAGTGGCAGAACCAACAGACTTAACAGACAACAAAGTTAAATTAACTGAAAAAGAAGTAGAACCTAAATTATGTTGATTGGAACAAAAACAGAAACTGACAGAACATGCTATCAAGCTTGAACAATGTATGGAGAATAAACGTGTAACAAAACACATGTATACACTTAGTAAAAAGGATGAAGATAATATTGCCATTCATTTAACAGAATTTAATGCTAAAATAAGTGAAATACAATCGGATCCAACTTCATTTTATGAAGCAATCCAATGTCCAGATTGTGATTCATGGATTACAGCTATGAAAGACGAAATAAAACAATTAGAAAATCATAATACATGGGAAATCATGAATCCACACAATAATATTAACATCATCAGAACACAATTTGTCTATAAAATAAAGCAATACACTGATAATAGCATAGAAAAATATAAAGCACAATTAGTAGTTCAAGGAAACTATCAGATTGATGGCCTTGACTATCATACAGACAATTTATTTGCTCCTACTGCTAGACTATCTATAGCATGATTAATATTAGCATGGGCAGCATCTAATAATTATGAAATACATCAGATAGATATAAAATCAGTATATCTCTATGGACAATTGATGGAAGACAAGGAAATATATGTTAAACCTCCTCCAGGTAACTTAATAGACAGATTACAGAATGGACAAATATTACAATTACAAAAAGTGCTATACAGATTAAAACAAGCTGGTAGAAGATGGTATAAAATGCTATCTAATATACTACTTAAATGCAGATTAACAAAATCCAAACATGATAATGCTGTATTCTTTGCAAAGAAGAAAGAAATAACTGTAGCCATATTATTTGTACATGTTGACAATATTACTATTGTGGCAAAGAATAATAATACTATTGTAATGATAAAACAATCTATTACACATTATTTACAATATACAGACAGCAGTGAATTACACTGGCTACTTAGTATAGAGATTCAACACAACAGAGAGCATAGATTCATCAGGATGTGTCAGACACATTATATTAATAGTATAATAGAACGTTACAAACTTACAAATGAACAAAGTGTACAAACACCCATGCAGCCTAGTACACAATTAAAAACAGTATTGCAAACTGATAACAATAGAAAACAAATGTCTGATATACTATACATGAACATGGTTGGTGCACTTAGATACATTGCAGACTGTACACAGTCAGATATAGCATTTGCAACAAATCAGTTAGCAAAATACCTTAATGACCCTGGTATGGAGCATTATCTGGCACTTAAACATTGTTACATGTACTTAAAAACTACAAACAATGTCTGGCTCCAACTTGGTGGTACAAATCAATCAATATTGAATGGCTATACAGACACAGACAGTATAATGCAAGAAGGGCATTGTGCAATATCAGGATATGCATTTTACTTGAGTGATTCATTAGTTTCATGGTCAAGTAAAAGACAAACACTGGTGGCAAATTCGATGTATGAAGCTGAATTAATAGCTCTTGCAAGAGGAACACAGGAAGCAATTGCACTTACACATTTAGCTGAAGAGATTCTGTAGGTCTCTGATGCACCAATTAATATCTTTTGCAATAACAATGCTGTTATACAAACAGTTACATTGGACAAACTCAAATATTTGGAACGAACAAAGCATTTAGATCATAAGAAAGATTTTATTAAATGCTACATTGAGTTAGAGTACATAAATGCAAAATACATACAGACAAACAATCAACAAGCAGATATATTAACTAAAGCACTACATGTACCACAAGTCAAACATCTTACCAGTTTACTTGGACTAGTAAGAGTTTGAAGGGGAGTATTATGAGATGATTAGTTTATCAACAGACAAACCATGAGACAATGACTTCATAATGTCTCAGTTAGAATACATACAATATAAGGATGAGAGACACTGAGCAGTCAATTGTCACCTCACCCCTTGTCTATGCGTGCCCCCCTTAAGTTCTCCCTCTCAACAGGGTCACAATAGGTCTGGTCCAATCAGGTCCAGAACAGGTTCAGTTCTGGGTCCAGGAAATGCTGTATTTTCCTGGACCAGACTGGACCTTAAGGACTGAGGACTGGACCCAGGACTCATGTTTCTATTTTAATACAAGAACACCTAGTTGAGTTGACATATAATTCAGGGTGTTCACTCCTTACTTGATACATACATAAAGTAGTAGAAATAAGTATTAAAATACAGTAGAATTAGCTATGAAGCTGTGGGAAAATGTACTATAGTATTACAATTTACATATTTGGACTGGGTTGAACTACAATTATTCATTCCTTGTACTAACACTCTTTTTTAGGAGAATAGTATTTGTTATCCAATTCTTACTCACATAGCTCAGGATTACCTTGTTATACAAGGCTCCTCTATACCTTGTGAGTATGTCTTTTCAGGTGTAGGGCTTGTAGATACAAAACAGTGTAACTGACTTCTTCCAGAAACTTTTGAAGCAATTGAAATTCTTAAAACTCATTATTATTTACTTTATAAATAGTCTAGTATAAAGTACTAGCTACATATTACAAAAAAAAGAATAAACACTATTTGTTGTAGAATGCTTGAACTCCTCTACTCACATTAGGGACACACTCTTAAGTCAACTGTAAGTATAAGTTCTACTAGTCCAGGTCATACCTGGACCAGACCTGGACTAGACCTCAGGTTTAGTCTAACAGTAGTCTACAAAGGTTCAGGTCCAGGTCCCTCCTTTACTCAGACCATATGAAGAGGTCTGGGTTACAGTCAAGGTAAAGGAGGGGTGAACCAGTCCAGAACTAGACTATAGTAACTATAGAACTTTCTAGTATTGTAAAACTAGTTAATAATTTTAAGGTAGAATAGTGTAAAAGTAAGCTCCTTACAGATACATATGTATAAGATGACTAATATAACATAAGACTGTAGCTCTAATAGACTACAGCTATGTAGTAAAAGTGTTTGTCTTTCCTGATTAGGTAGATGTATTAGTAAGTAATTTTTGTTAACTTATTAAACAGTTTGAAACACAAGATAAAGGTTTGACATGTCTCAAACTGTCTAATAAGTTAACAAAAATCACTTACTAATACATCTGCCTAATCAGGAAAGACAAACACTTTTGCTACATAGTTGTAGAATATTTATTTTATTCTATTTTATTTATTTATTGTCTATATAGTATATATAGCTTGAATACTACTACTTATTTATATAGTATAGTACTACTAACCTTTGATTTTCTGCATCCAGACCCTGAGTCTTATGACCCAATTTGGGATGACCCTGAATGGTTACTTGTATAAGGTAGAGAAAGTATAAACTCAACCAACCTTATGTAACCTTAATTGCCTCTTTTGGCCTCACACTTAGACAACAAAATACTATCTTCTACACACTACAAATTAAAAATGTAATTCTATCAAAATATTTGTATTTAAAGTAGTTACAAATTGATGGTTTTATTTTTCAAAAATATTAGAAAATGCCTGACTTATTTCCAAAAGAAGCTTTTTTTTGACTTAAACACTCTAGAATGTTCTTAGTAACATTCTAGTAAGAAAATAACTTTTTTTGAGTTTTTAGGTTTTTGATTTTTGCTACCCTTAGGTAACCATAATATTACAAATAATTGCCTTATTTGGTATATACATAATCATTAGTCATTATTACAGTATCTATATTCACATGACTTCTGTATACTATTAACACAACTTAGTTAATAATACTCTACTAAAAGAAAGTAATACAAGCTAGAACACAAAACCTGTCTTAGTTTTATATTATTTGATTTGTTCAGAAAGTAAGTGTTACAATTCTCTACTCTCTTACTTTCAGTTCTAAGGGTTCTACACCCTTCTATACTAGAACTCAGGACTTCTGTCTCTCAGAGGTACTGTTTATAAACTATATGTATACTGACTCTTACTACTACCCTTTCTTACTTTATTATTCTATTCCTTTAACTACCCCTTCATTCTTTGTTCATTCTATAGTCTCTTACCCTTTAACTATCCCTTCATTCTTTGTACCTTTATCTTTGACCTTCCTTTCTTTCATTCTTTGTAGCTTATCATTCTTAGTAGTTCATACTCTCTGAGTACTCTTGTATAGTTTAGTATATATAAGTGTACAAGATTAGACTAGTTCTATAGTCTTAATCTTGTTTACTCTAGGTAGTCCTGTACTCTTAGACTTACTCTATATACTCTACTCTTGTCTCACTCTCTCTCTCTGCCTGTTCTGTAAGTTCTAACTATATTCTAGTACTTACATTCTGTATTTCTGTTGTATAGAATAGTTATAGCTTAAGTCCTCTTACTAAGTCTTTAAGTCCCCTCTACACTGTTACTAACATTAGATTAAGACTACCTATTACTACCTTATAACTCTCTTATGTTTCAAGCATTAGTACTTACTATTGTGTCAATCTCTTTTCTTTGTTCTGACTCTTTTACATTTTTAAATTTTAAACTTTCTAAACCCTTTTAAACTTTTGTCACCCTTCTTCTATTCATTACCCCTTTTAGTTTAGTACTAATTCCTTTATAGTATAAACATGGATCCTTCTACACTAACTGTCACTCCTACTGTCCTACTAGATTAGTAGTTATAAGTAGAACTAGCTTAATACATATAGACCTCTATTTAAGAGGCCTTTACTAACTATGTGCCCCTAACCCTTTTAGAACCTATTCTAGTTGTTCTAGAAGTTACAACCTGTTCTAGAAAGAAAGTGTATATAGCCTACCCTTTAGACTTTAATAAGTAGTACTTTAAGGACTTCTAGTACTAAGTTGAACTATATGTGGTTACTACTTTAACTAATCTATTCTCAGATCTTGATTGTGTTCTATTTGTCCTCTCCTTTATGAAGGAAGGTAATGTAGCCACCTGGGCTTAGAACTGGATTGAAGACTATTAGATTAGAAGTCTGATCCAACTTCAGAACAACAAGTTGTATTTAGAATTTATAAAGTAGCTCTGTACTTCCTTTATTAATCTGAATGAGAAGTATAATGTATAGAACAAGCTTGTGTCTCTGTAACAGGGCAAATGTTCTACTAATACCTTCTTTCAGAAGTTTAATATTCTGGCTCAGAAGGCAGGATTTGTACTCAGGTTTAATAATGTCCTTATTAGAATACTTGAAAAAGCTCTTCACCTGAAACTAGTTGATAAGATTCTCAGAATAATACTAGAACTGGTTACTTACACTGAGTAGAAGATGTGTACCATTTCCTTTGACTAAGCTGTAGCTTGAATGTGTCAAGTCTGTATAGAACACTTATACATGTGTTTAGCTCTAACAGTTCTAAGCCCTCAGATTAATCTGTCTGTAATTCACAATTAATCTGTTCTAATAGACATTAGAGAAGCCTGAAAGTAAGGAGTATACTTTACTTACAAAAAGTTAGAGTACTAGATTAAGAACTGTCTACAGAAGTAACAGTATATTTGTCAGGTTATTAGAGTAATAATGAGTAACAAGTAGGATTTGTAGTGAGAAGCCTTTTCTACAAATCCAGAAGTTATCTTAGAACTCTTAGACTCTGACTACATACTCTAGGATTTTGTAAAGACTTAATAGTAAATACAGTACTGAAGGGTTATGACTTGGATTTTTTAATGACTACTTTTGATTTAATAGACACTATAGGATTAAAAGTAAATAAAGTAAGAAAAGCAGAAAAAGTAGAAAAAGTAAATTAACAAAATTATTTATTAGAAAGAAAAAAGTCAAAAACAAAAGTAGATAGTTCTCCTATTTCTTCTGATTCTTTTAATTCTTCTCTTTGTACTTTATCTGAGTCTAAATCTGTACAATCTGACCTACTACTTCTGTGTTCTAAGATCTTAGAATGTTCAGAATACTATCTAGCCCTGTTTACTACCCAGTAGTTTGTCTGTAGTATCAAGCAGGGATAGCCTCAGCTGAGTTTACAGCTGAAGACATAAGTCTGTCCTTGTTAAAAGAGAGAGGTTAATGAGAAAATGTTAGTATATATACTTACTCTCTTAGATAATAAGGCTGTATAAGCTGTATGTTCCCTTTAGAACAAGTAGTAGTTTATCTGAGAGTGTTCTAAGTACTAGCTCTAAGTCTCTGTCCTCTTGACTCCCTTCTTAGAATCCCCCCAGATTCAAACAATAGTTCTGGTAGATAGTAAATACACTAGTTTGTATATTAATAAGGCCTTTGTGTAGGAACACTACCTCTCTACTTAATGTGTTCTACTTCCAATCTTAGTATACAATGTGGACAGAACTCTAAACTAGAATAGTTAGATTACTAAGTTTGTCCAACTATGAATAACTATTCAGGATTATAAGGAAAGCATTAAGTTTAGAGTCACTAACCTTAGAAAGACAGATGTCTTTATTAGATTCAAATGGCTTAAGGCTTACAATTCTACTATTAACTAGTTAGAGTAGACACTTGTATTTAATTAGTGTTCTAAGTCTTATAACTACTTTGTACTACTGTTCTAAGTAGATACAGATACTTTTAATGTTACTAACAGTTCTGATAAAGGTGACTAGTTGTTCTTCTTTGACTAGGATAAATATGTGAATACATATTCTAGTCAAGGTAGAACAGAGTTGATTTAAAGGATGTCTGAGACAGAACCAGTCTGAAACCCTCTTAGAATGACTCTACTCTAGAATACATATAGACTCAGCCTGTCAGATTTTGTCTGAGAGTTCCTCAAAGTCTTTAGTAAAGAGGAATTTGACTAGCTTCCTAAACACTGTCTCTAAGACTATACAATTGAATTGACTGAGGGTTTCTAACCTAAGGATTGTAAGGTCTACCTACTTAATAGAGACAAGTAGGAGGTGCTTAATGAGTTCCTTTAGGAAAATCTTTAGAATAGCTGGATTCAACCCTTAAAGTCTTTTATAGCCTCCTCTTTCTTCTTTGTCAAAAAGAAAGATAAGAAGCTCTGTCTAGTCTAGAATTATTATTGTCTTAATAAGGGTACTGTCAAAAACAAGTACTTACTCCCTCTGATTCAGGAGCTTATTAATAAGACACATACATTTAGGGTTTTTACTAAGTTAGACATTTAATAGAGATACAATAATATTTGGATCTAAGACAGAGATAAGTAGAAGGCTGTATTCTAAACCAATTGTAGATTATACAAACTAACTATAATGTTCTTCAGACTAACCAACTTGCTTGTAACATTCTAGTCATTCATGAATCACATTCTTACAGATCTGATTAACTTAGAGTATGTTAGTGTGTATCTGAATAACATTCTAATCTTTACTCAGACAATTGAGTACTATTACTAACTGATTCAAGCAGTTCTACAATAGCTCTAAGATAATAAACTGTTCCTCTAAGAAGTAAAGTACTCTTTTGTGTAAGAGTCAGTAGATTATTTAAGCTTCATAATTGGTGGAGGAGAGGTCTGTATGAATCTAGCAAAGGTAACTACAGTTTGGAACTAGTTACAACCTTAGAACCTGAAACAGGTCTAAGTATTCCTTAAGTTTGTAAACTACTACTAATACTTTATTTAAAGCTTTAGTACTATTGCCTGGCCCCTTTACAATCTTACTAGCAAAGATGTTCCTTAGTAATGAGAGGATCAGTAGTAGTCTACATTTAAGTCTCTAAAGTAGGCTATTACTAGCAAGCCTGTATTAGTAGTTCTAACAGTTGTAAACAAGTTCTGAGTTAAAGCTGACTCTTCCAACTTTACAAATAGAGTAGTACTGTCTCAGTTCATTGACAGAAAGTAGTGTCTAATAGTGTTCCAATTAGAATCCCTCTCTGTAATAGAACAGAACTACCCTATCTATAATAAGAAACTCTTTACAATTGTCTGTTCCCTAGAGGAGTAGTGTTAATATCTCCTTAGTACTATATAGAAGTTTAAGATTTAGAGTAATCACCTTAATCTCTAGTACTTCTAAGTGTCTTAGAAGCTTAACTACTACTAAGTCTGTTAGATGTTAGAACTGTAGGACTATGACTTTGTACTAACTTATAAACCTGGAACACAAATAATGAAAACCAATTTACTCTTAAGACAAGTAGGTTATAAAAGGGGGGAGAATAATAATAAAAATCTTGTTCTCCTAAACAATTCCTGTTTTGTGTCTAAGACAATCTGAGAGATCTGACTCAAATTTAAGAATGTTAACTTTGTCACCTATATATAGTAAGCTCTAAAACACACACAGGACTAGGTTGTAGTAAAGTAGTTAGAGAAGTAGGCTAGGGATTAGGAGAAGGATAAGGATAGACAGGTTTACTAGGAAGGCTGACTGTACATTCTAAAGGATTAGAAGCTGTAGAAGGACATTATTTAAGCTTATTACAATAATCTGACTGTAGGACATTTAGGCTAACACAAAATACAGAAACTCATTACTTAGAACTATTAGTAGTTAGGAATGTAAAGAGAAATCCTAAAGTATGTAACTAGTTATAATACATACTAACAGACTAAGGCTTACCAGACAAAAGTTTAGACTCCTCTACATTTGTATCAGATTCTAAATCACTCTTAGGAAGAAGTCTTAGTAGACCTAATTAGTAAGCTATCTGAGTCTTAGAGTTACAACACTATTTGTATAATTGTTAACTGATTCTCTAAGCAAGTCTATACAGTTCCAACCTAAACAGAACTTACTTCTAAAGGTACAGGTGTGTTAAAAGTATTATAATACTATATAACAATTTACTTTTTTACTTATAACTTAATCAAATCTTTATCAATTAAAGTACTGTAAATTGTAGAGTAAAGAAAAACTATTATACTACTAAATAAAAGGCTATTAAATAATGATAAGGAGTTGTAGTGTAAAAGAGAGGCTATCTAAGAAAAGGAAGGTGTTGTATTACTTATACTCTAGTGTATCTACTCTACTTCTATAACTTGTAGAAATTCAGAACTACCTCTAAATGACTTAAAATTTAGTATTTAGTGTATCCACCCCTTGCTTTCTTCAATACTTCTACTCTACTAGGCATAGAATCATAAAGTTTGGAAATATAAGAAAGAAGGATTTTGTACCATTCCTCCTACAAAACCTTCCAAAATTCCTCCTTATTCTTTGGCTACTCCTTTCTAGCACAAACTATAACATTCACATAGTCTTATACATACTCTATAATGTTTATGTCAGGTGAACTAGAAGCCTATAGAAGAAGATGAACATGATGAGACTCAAACCAAACAGTAGCAAGTTTAGACTTGTGCTTAGAATCATTGTCCTGAGCAAAATGAGTATACTTCTTAGTGATTCTGAGTTTCTTCAAGGTAGAGAGAAGTGAACTCTGTAGGATTTGTGTGTACATCTCTGTATCCATCTTACTCTCAATCCTATAAAGAGTCCTAACACCTTTAGAAGTGACACACTCTCAAACCATAATACTTCCACCTTTATACTTTACTATCTTCTACACATAAACATTATTAAACTCCTGCCTAGACCTCCTGTAACACTACTAACAACTATTAGAGCCAAAAAGATTGAATTTGGACTCATTAGAGAAAATGACAGAATGCTAGTCTAGAGCAGTCTAATCTCTAAATGTGTGAGCCTATTCTTTTCTAGCCTGCCTCAATTTGATGCTGAGAAAGGGCTTACAGTAACAAACATAGGCCTTAAGACTATGTTTATAAAGGTAACAATGTATAGTACTTTTGCTAACATAAGGGAAGTGGTTTTGTTTGAGATTGGTAGTATTATGAGTTGAACCAGATACAAGCATTCTAGTAGTAGAACAATGGTTGGGTAATGAAAGCTTGGTAGGACAACCTGGCTTAGGCATAACAAAGTATGAATCACTAGTAAGGAGGAGCTTATAGTACAATCAGGAGACAGTAGAACAAGAAAGGTCAAGCCTTTTGGTACACTCAGAGTAAGACATACTAGCATGCTTGTAGTCTAATAGACACACTTTATGAGTGAGTGTAGTGTAGTGTATAGAGTAGAATAGAGGTAATACTAAAGCCTAGAGTGTAAAAGGAGGTACAGGTGTTAAAATAATGAGTACTAGGGCAGCCTTTTTAAAGTGTATGTACTACACACATATGTAATATAACAGTATGTTTTTTTTAGATCTGTCTGTCTTGTATAATTACTGCACATTTTGCAGTCTTTTTTATATACATATATTTGTAGTATATTACACTTAATTTACATGTAATTTATATAAGTATAAGTATTGTGTGGAATAATGTATAGAAGCAAAATGAAAAACATGTAGTGTGTTACAATACTTTTAATGTGTACTGTATAACACACATTTATCAGAATTATGTTTTCTAGTTGTACAGACTCTCTTAGAAGCTCATTCATGATTGTAGACTATAATTTGAGTCAAAATTCATGTAGGACTTGTATACACTTCTTAGAATTCAAGGAAACCCTTCTACTACTTATTACTTACAGACTGACAGTCAAACTGAGTGAGTCAATCAGGAGATTAAGCTCTACCTCTGAATGTTTATTAATTATCAGTAATTAGATTAGTTTGAATAGTTAGCTCTGACAGAATTTGTGTATAATAACTAGTAACACTCTATAACAGGACAGTCCCTATTCTTCCTCAATCATGAGAGACATTTGTACTAAGGAACAGTTCTAAACTAGAACAATAGTTCTGAATCTGTAACAGACTTTGTAGAACAAATGTATAGAACTAGAGAGAATGTATAAGCTCTTTTAAAGAAGACAGTATAAGTTATAAAGTAGAACTATGATTGGAAGAGGTCTGTAGCTAAGGATTACTAGTCTAGTAACAAGGTTATACTAGAAGCTACTAATCTGACCTTAGATTGCTTAATAAAGAAGTTAGACAACAAGTGCTTTAGACCCTTCATTATTAAAAAGAAGGTTAGTGCCTCTACTTATAAACTCTAACTTCTAACAATATAGAAGTACATACACCTAGTGTTTAATAAGGTTCTATTGTCTTAGTACTATAATCCTAGTTTTCCTTTATAATAAAGACTCCCTCTACCTTTACTAGAACTCATTAGTTTCAAACTGAAATACAAAGTAGAGTATATAGTAGATACTAAGCTACTATATAGAAAACTCAAATTCCTTGTTTACTAGAAAGGGTACCTAGTTAAGGAGTACACTTGAGAACCTGCTAAAAACCTTACCTATACTTTTAAGACAATCTAAGATTTCTATCAGCTTTATCCTAGTACTCTGTATAAACTCAGTCTTACAGATTTCTAAGCCCTACTGTTTCAACCTATACTTAAGCTACTAACTAAGCCCTATGTTTACTAATCAGAACAATTGGTTTTAGAGGGAGAGTAATGTTACAATTCTCTACTCTCTTACTTTCAGTTTTAAGAGTTCTACACTCTTCTATACTAGAACTCAGGACTTCTGTGTTAGTAACAGTATAGAGAGGACCTAAAGGCTCAGTGAGGGGACCCAGGCTACAACTATCCTATACAACAGAAATACAGAATGTAAGCACTAGAATGTAGTCAGAACTTGTAAAACAGGTAGAGAGAGAGAGTGAGACAAGAGTAGAGTATATAGAGTAAGCCTAAGAGTATAGGACTATCTAGAGTAGACAAGATCAAGACTACAGGACTAGTCTGATCTTATATGCTTATATATACTAAACTACATAAGAGTACTTAGAGAGTATGAGCTACTAAGAATGATAAGCTACAAAGAATGAAAGAAAGGAATGTTAAAGATAAAGGTACAAAGAATGAAGGGATGGATAAAGGGTAAGAGACTATAAAATGAACAGAGAATAAAGGAGTGGTTAAAGGAATGGAATGATAAAGTAAGGAAGGGTAGTAGTAAGAGTCAGTACACATATAGTCTATAGACAGTGCCTCTGAGAGACAGAAGTCCTGAGTTCTAGTACAGAAGGGTGTAGAACCCTTAGAACTAAAGGTAAGAGAGTAGAGAATCATAACATTACCCCCCCTCTAAAACCAATTGTTCTAATTGGTGAACATTAGGCTTGGTCAGTAGCTCAAGTATAGGTTGGAACAGTAGAGTTTAGAAATCTGTAAGGTAGAGTTAATGTAGAGCACCTGGATGAAGTTGATAAAAGTCTTAGATTGTCTTAGTAGTATGGGTGAGATTCTTAGTAGGTTCCCAAGTATGTTCTTCAACTAAGTATCCTTTCTAGTAGATAAGGAACTTGAGCTTTCTGTGTACTAGCTTAGTATCTACTATATACTCTACTTTGTATTCTGGTTCAGAACTAATAAGTTCTAGTAGAGACAGTAGGGGTCTTTGTTGTAAAGGAAAACCTGGATCATAGTACTAAGACAGTAGAACCTTGTTGAACACTAGGTGTATGTACTTTCATATTGCTGAAAGTTAGAGTTTGTAGACAGAGGTGCTAACCTTCTTTTTAATAACAAAGGGTTCAAAGTACTTGTTGTCCAACTTCTTCATTAAACAATCTGTGGTCAGGTTAATAGCTTCTAGCATAACTTTGTCACCAGACTAGTAATCCTTAGCTGTAGACCTCTTCTAATCATAGTTCTGCTTCATAACTTGTACTACCTTTTCTAAAAGAGCTTATACATCCTTCCTAGTTCTGTACATCTGTTCTACAAAGTCTGTTACAGATTCAGAACTACTATTCTGGTTTAGAACTGTTCCCTAGTACAGATGTCTCTTATAATTAAGGAAGAATAGGGACTGTCCTGTTATAGAGTGTTACTAGTTATTATACACAAATTCTGTCAGAGCTAACCATTCAGACCAATCTAATTACTAATAATTAATAAACATCTGGAGGTAAAGCTTGATCTCCTGATTGACTCACTCAGTTTGACTGTCAGTCTGTAAGTAATAAGTAGTAGAAGGGTTCTCTTAAATTCTGAGAAGTGTATACAAGTCCTGTATGAATTTTAACTCAAATTATAGTCTGTAATCATGAATGAGCTTCTGAGGGAGTCTGTACAACTAGAAGACATGATTCTAATAAATGTATACTATACTTTCAGAAGTGAGTTCTGTTTGAGTCAGAACTATATAGACTTACTTAGAGAATTAGTTAACAATTACACAAATAGTGTTGTAACCCTAAGACTTAGGTAGCTTACTAATCAGGTCTACTAAAACTTCTTCCTAAGAGTGATCCAGGATCTAATACAGATGTAGGGGAGTCTGAACTCTTGTCTAGTAAGCCTTAGTCTGTTAGTATGTATTAGATTGTGCTCTGGATTAGGAAATCCCCAATTGCCTTATGTAGAATTACTGCTCTTGGAATGTCTCGGATTATCGGACTTCACTATGTAGTATATAAGGTAGATACTTGCTTGATGTCTCAATAAGAGAGAGTACTCAGGGCACTCCTGCTATGCTTGTCAAAAGGTTATGAGCCTTAGTGCCCATTGAATGCCCCCACACACTCACTCTCACAGAACGCCTTTGCCTCCTGCCAGACCACCAAGCCTAAGACCTCCCTCTCCCCCCAAACTCATTACAATGTTGTCTACAATGCATACCTTTGTTAACACTACAATGAAGGACTCTGACATTACAAAGTTCTTCAAGGGAACAGAAAAGTTGGCTGGTGTGAAGGGATACAAGATATGGTGCTTACACATACACAGTACACTTGCTGCCATGATGCTCTTAGACCATCTAGAGCACAATCCCCCTTCCTCTGATGATGCTGGCATACGTACAGGCAATGTTTTGTATCATTGTATAATGAAAACAATAACTGATACAATTTATGTGAACTTCACAACACATACAAGTGTTAGAAGTCTCATGAAGGCACTTTCTGAACAATACAACGTTCAAACAACAATGACACATGCTGTAGACATATCCATGTTGTTTACAGTAAAAGGGCATGTATCACAGTTTGATAAGACATTAGACAACATTGAACAAATCTACAGACAGTTGTCTGCACATAATAAAGCCCCTAATAACAATACATACATCTCAGCAATTAATCTTGCTACTCCTTGTGAGTATAGATGGGTAGCAACAATGCTAGACAGGCAGATTACCCATTATAATCAACTACCAACAGTTACAGCAGCTCAGAAAGACGTTCTGACACTAGCTAAGCTGATACACGAATTACAAAACACATATACTGAGTATCATTCTCAGTACTCTCAAACAAAACAAGATACTGAACAAGACAGCCTACAAACGAAAGGCAAAAGTGTAGCTAAAGGCAAAACAAAGCCTTACAATAAAGTTAAATGCTACAACTGCAACAAGTACAGGTATATGTCAAAAGACTGCTGAAATCCTCCAACAAGCAAAACAACAGAAGCTTGAAAGAAAAAGTATAGGCAAACAGCTACTGCTTCTACTACTACTACTACACTGTCTCAACCTGCACTTAATGCAGCAGTATTCATTAGAGACAATAACGAAACAGCATTCATTGAAGACATTAATGAAACACTAATGCTAGAGTCTGCAATTGTAGAAGCCTCAGTATCAAGTTCCAGCAGCTTACCTGTTCAATCTGCTCTATCTGCTGAATCCAATGTATTTTCAGCATTTGAAGTACAA
>NW_006760398.1:301577-327007 GCF_000271605.1 Fomitiporia mediterranea MF3/22 | reverse complement strand
AGAGAGAGTACTTGGGGCACTCCTGCTACACTTGTCAAAAGTATGTATTATAACTAGTTACATACTTTAGGATTTCCCTCTACATTCTAGACTACTAGTAGTTCTGAGTAATGAGTTCCTGTTTTTTGTGTCAGTCTAAATGTCCTACAGTCAGATTGTTGTAATGAGCTCAGACAATGTCCTCCTACAGCTTCTAATCCTTTAGAATGTATAGTCAGCCTTCCTAGTAAACCTGTCCATCCTTATCCTCCTCCTAATCCCTAGCCTGTTTTTCTAACTACTTTACTACAATCTAGTTCTGTGTGTGTCTTAAAGCTTACTGTATGTAGGTGATAAAGTCAACATTCTTAGATTCAAGTCAGATCTCTTAGATTGTCTTAGACACAAAACAGGAATTGTCTAGGAGAATAAGATTTTTGTTATTATTCTCTCCCCTTTCATAACCTACTTGTCTTAAGAGTAAATCAGTTTTTGTCATTTGTGTTCCAGGTTTGTAGGTTAGTACAAAGTCAAAGTCCTACAGTTCTAACATCTAACAGGCTTAGTAGTAGTTGAGCTTCTGAGGTGCTTAGAAGTACTAGAGGTTAAGGTGATTACTCTAAATCTTAAACTTCTGTATAGTACTAAGAAGATATTAACACTACTCCTCTAAGGAACAGACAATTGTAAAGAGTTCCTTGTTATAGATAGGGTAGTTCTGTTCTGTTACAGAGAGGGATTCTGATTAGAACACTATCAGACACTACTTTCTGTCAATAAACTAGGATAGTACTACTCTATTTGTAAAGTCAGAAGAGTTGGCTTTGACTCAGAACTTGTCTACAACTGTTAGAACTACTAATACAGGCTTACTAGTAATAGCCTACTTAAGAGACTCAAACACAGACTACTACTAATCATCCTATTACTAAGGAACATCTTTACTGGTGAGATTGTGAAGGGGCTAGACAATAGTACTAAAGCCTTAAATAAAGTGTTAGTAGTAGTTTACAAACCTAAAGAATACTTGGACCTGTTTCAGGTTCTAAAGTTGTAGCCAGTTCTAAACTGTAGTTACTTTTGCCAGATTCATACAGACCTCTCCTCTACTAATCACAAAGTCTAGATAATCTACTGACTCCTGTACAAAAGAGTACTTTGTTTCTTAGAGGAACAGTTTATTATCTTAGAGCTGTTGTAGAACTGCTTGAATCAGTTAGTAATAGTGCTCAACTGTCTGAGTAAAGATTAGAATGTTGTCTAGATACACACTAACATACTCTGAGTTAATCAGATCTGTAAGAATGTGATTCATGAATGACTAGAATGTTGTAAGCAAGTTAGTTAGTCTAAAGAACATTACAGTTGGTTTGTACAATCTATAATTAGTTTAGAATACAGTCTTCCACTCATCTCTGTCTTAGATCTGAATATTATTGTATCCTCATCAAATGTCCAACTTAGTGAAAACCCTGGATGTATGTGTCTTATTAATGAGCTCCTGAATTAGGGGGAGCAAGTACTTGTTTTTGACAGTACTCTTATTAAGACAATAATAATTCTAGACTAGGTAGAGCTTTCTATCTTTCTTTTTGACAAAGAAGAAAGGGGAGACTATAAGAGACTTTAAGGGTTAGATCCAACTGTTCTGAAGATTTTCCTAAAGGAACTTGTCAAGTGTCTCCTACTTGTCTCTATTAAGTAAGTAAACCTTACAATCCTTAGGTTAGAAACTCTTAGTTAATTCAATTGTATAGTCCTAAGGGTAGCATTCAGGAAGCTAGTCAAATTCCTCTTTACTAAAGACTTTAGGAAACTCTCAGACAAAATCCAGCAGACTAGGTCTATATACATTCTAGAGTAGAGTTGTTCTGTAAAGGTTCTAAACTGGTTCTGTCTTAGACATTCTTTAGATTGACTCTGTTCTGCCTTAACTAGAATATGTATCTACATATTTATCCTAGTCAAAGAAGAACAACTGGTTACCTTCATTAGAACTGTTAGTAACATTGGAAGTGTTTGTATCTACTCAGAACAGTAGTACAAGGTAGCTGTAAGACTCAGGACACTAATCAAACACAAGTGTCTACTCTAACTAGTTAATAGTAGGGTTGTAAGCCTTAAGCCATTTGAATCTAATAAAGATGTCTGTCTTTCTAAGGTTAGTGACTCTGAACTCAATACTTTCCTTATGATCCTGAATAGTTATCTATAGTTGGACAAACTCAGTAATCTAACTATTCTAGTTTAGAGTTCTGTCTATATTATATACTAGGATTGGAAGTAGAACACATTAAGTAGGGAGGTAGTGTTCCTACACAAAAGCCTTATTAATGTATGAACTAGTACATCTACTATCTACTAGAGCTATTGTTTGGATCTGGGGGGATCCTAAGAAGGGAGCTAAAAGGACAGGGACTTAGAGCTAGTACTTAGAACATTCTTAGATGAACTACTACTTGTCCTAAAAGGAACATACAGCTTGTACAGTCTTGTTGTCTGAGAGGGTGAGTATATACACTAACATTTCCTTAGTAACCTCTCTCTTTCAACAAGGATGAACTTATGTCCTTAGCTGTAAGCTCAGCTGAGACTATCTTTACTTAATACTATAAACAAACTACTGAGTAGTAAACAGGGCTGAGTAGTGTTCTGAATATTCTAAGATCTTGAAACACAGAAGTGGTAGGTTGGATTGTGTAGATTTAGACTTGGATAAAGTGTAAAGAGAAGAATCAAAAGAATCAGAAGAAATAGAAGAACTATCTACTTTTGTTTCTGACTTTTTTCTTTCTAATAAATAATTTTGTTGATTTATTTTTTCTACTTTTTCTACTTTTTCTACTTTTCTTACTTTATTTACTTCTAATCCTACAGTGTCTATTGAATTAAAAGTAACTATTAAAAAATCTGAGTTATAGCCCTTTAGTACTACATTTACTGTTAGGCCTCTACAAAATCCTAGAGTGTATAGTTAGGGTCTAGGAGTTTTAAGGTAACTTCTGGATTTACAGAAAAGGCTTCTTACTATAAATCCTACTTGTTACTTGTTATTACTCTAATAACCTAACAGATATACTATTGCTTCTGTAAACAGTCCTTAATCTAGTGCCCTGACTTTCTGTAAGTAAAGTATACTCCTTACTTTTAGGCTTCTCTAATGTTCATTAGAATAGATTGATTACAAATTACAGGTGGATTAATCTAAAGGCTCAGAACTGTTAGAGCTAAACACATGTACAAGTATTCTGTACAGACTTAACACATCCAAGCTACAGCTTAGTTGAAGGAGATAGTGTATGTTTTCTATTCAGTGTAAGTAACCAGTTCTAGCATTATTCTAAGGATCTTATCAACCAGTTCTGAGTAAAGAGCTTTTTCAAGTATTCTAATAAGAACATTATTAAACCCAAGTGTGAATCCTACCTTCTGGGCCAGAATATCAAACTCCTGAAAAAAGGTATTAGTAGAATGTTTGCCCTGTTACAGAGACACAAGCTTGTTCTGTGTATTGTGCTTCTCATTCAGATTAATAAAGGAAGTACAGAGCTGCCTCATAAATTCTAAGTATGACTTATTGTTTTAAAGTCAGATCAGGCTTCTAATCTAATAGCTTTCAATCCAGTTCTAGGCCTAGGTGGCTGTGTTACCTTCCTTCATGAAGGAGAGGACAAATAGGACACAATTGAGATCTGAGAATAGATTAGTTAAAGTAGTAACCACATATAGTTCAACTTAGTACTAGAAGTTCTTAAAGTGTTACTTATTAAAGTCTGAAGGGTAGGCTACATACACTTTCTTTCTAGAACAGGTTACAACTTCTAGAACAATTAGAACAGGTTCTGAAGAGGCTGAGGGCATGTAGTTAGTAAAGGCCTCTTAGATAGAGGTTTACACATATTAAGCTAGTTTTACTTGTAACTACTAATCTAGTAGGACAGTAAGGGTGACAGTTAGTGTAGAAGAGTCTATATTTATACTATAAAGGAATTAATACTAAACTAAAAGGGGTAATGAATAAAAGAAGGGTGGCAAAAGTTTAAAAGGGTTTAGAAAGTTTAAAATTTAAAAATGTAAAAGGGTTAGGACAAAGGAAAGAGATTGACACAATAGTAAGTACTAATGTCTAAAACATAGGAGAGTTGTAGAGTAGTAATGAGTAGTCTTAATCTAATGTTAGTAACAGTGTAGAGGGGACTCAAAGGCTTAGTAAGGGGACTCAGGCTATAACTATCCTATACAACAGAAATACAGAATGTAAGTACTAGAATATAGTCAGAACTTATAGAACAGGCAGAGAGAGAGAGTAAGACAAGAGTAGAGTATATAGAGTAAGTTTAAGAGTACAGGACTACCTAGAGTAGACAAGATTAAGACTACAGAACTAGTCTGATCTTGTACACCTATATATACTAAACTATACAAGAGTACTCAGAGAGTATGAGCTACTAAGAATGATAAGCCATAAAGAATAAAAGAAAGGAATGTTAAAGATAAAGGTATAAAGAATAAAGGGATAGATAAAGGGTAAGAGACTATAGAATGAACAAAGAATAAAGAAGTAGTTAAAGGAATAGAATAATGAAGTAAGGAAGGGTAGTAGTAAGAGTCAGTATACATATAGTTTATAAACAGTACTCTTGAGAGACAGAAGTCCTGAGTTCTAGTACAGAAGAGTGTAGAACCCTTAGAACTAAAAGTAAGAGAGTAGAGAATTATAACATTCTGTCCTTTAGAGACACTATTTATAAACTATATACATACTAACTCTTACTACTACCCTTCCTTACTTTATTATTCTATTCCTTTGACTACTCCTTTATTCTTTGTTCATTCTATAGTCTCTTACTCTTTAACTATCCTTTTATTCTTTGTACCTTTATCTTTGACCTTCCTTTCTTTTATTCTTTATAGCTTATCATTCTTAATAGTTTATACTCTCTGAGTACTCTTGTATAGTTTAGTATATATAAGTGTACAAGATTAGACTGGTTCTATAGTTTTAATCTTGTCTACTCTAAGTAGTCTTGTACTCTTAGGCTTACTCTATATACTCTACTCTTGTCTCACTCTCTCTCTCTGTCTGTTTTACAAGTTTCAACTATGTTCCAGTACTTACATTCTGTATTTCTGTTGTGTAGAATAGTTGTAGCCTGGGTCTCCTTACTAAGCCTTTGAGTCCCCTCTACACTGTTACTAATAGTAAGTATCTTTTTCAAATATTTATATATATAGTTTTATTAAATTTCTTTTATAAGTTTGTAAGCTAGTTAGCTAGATTCATAAATACATACTAGAAAGGCTTGACTAGTAAACAAGCTTAATAGGCAAACTGGAAATACTATAGTTATAGAGTACTTTCTAATAATATTTTAACTAACTTATAAGTATAAATACACAATATACTTTCTACTTAACATATTTAAAAGTTTTTACATTTTTTCTTAAGACTAAGACAAAAAATCATATCTTTACTATAATTTTTACTACTAGAGTCCTTCCTAATAGAGTAAGTGGCTGTGTAGTCAGGGTTGTACACATAATACCTTAGGTTTGTTGAGTTTATACTTTCCCTACCTTAATACTAGTGTAGTAACTCTTAGACTAAGAAGTTAGGAGAAGGGTTTAGAGGGTAAAGCTTCTTAATTAGGTTTAGAATAAGTTAGGTTGTTAGATTTGAGTGTTAGAATAGGTTTTGGCTAGGATTAGAGAGGGGAACATGTATTTTATTAGAAAAGGACTTTATTTTGACTTAGTAAAATTCAAGTTAAACTGTAGGTGGCTAATTCAAGCTAACTAAAAAAGAACTGTAAGACTCAGGGTCTGAATACAGAATTAACACAACTAGTACTAAAATATGTGTCTGATAAACTCGACAAGCCAGTCACGTCACGGTCACAACCCTTGCTTACCAAATTAGGAAGGGCCCTTACAGTGAAATTTTAGAGTGTAACTTTGACTTGAAGTTTTGCCTCAGTTAAAGATGATTTTATATAATACAGAGAAGAGAATCTTACCTATTTTCAAATAGAGTTAAATATTACAATAATAAAATATTTAACCATTATAGTCTGTATCTATAATTTTGTAGCTTTATTAAGATGATTACACCATCCAATCATTATGACAAATACTATATATTATAAATATTATTATGTAATATACATATATAGCAACTATTTGTCATAATCCTTATCTAATGGTGGTGAAATCTGAAAGAAAAAAATTAAAAAATTTACCAGACTGCTGGAAAAGTATAATTACAGCATTTAGAGCAAAAAACATAGTTTACAAAATAACTCAGCCAATATTCACTTTTAAGAAATTCTGTTCCATCATTTTGTAGAGAAGGCTTAATACAACAAATCAATAGTGCTACTTTTTCAGTTTTGGGTCTCTGGATGGACGAGTTTCGTGCTCATTGTGGAGGCTGCATTAGGAAGGTAAGGTTACATCATGTGAGTCACACAGCTTGTCGAGTTTATCAGACGCGTATCTTACTAGTAGTAGCGCATGCCTCAAAATAGAATAGTGTTGCCTAAAATAACACGATCGTGGGAGAATGACGATTTGGTGCTGCGGTCAAGCCGCCTGGGTCCAGTGGCAACCAGTGAACCACCATCTTGTTCTTGCTCTGGACTCGTGTACAGCTATTCTCATTGACAACAGCGAGCAAAGTATACAGCCTCAGAAGCCGGGCTGTTCCACTTAGATGTTTGCATACGATTTGGTCAAAAACGTCAGATTAAATTGAATATTGGGAGGCTTATCCTTGTCAGTAGAGACAGTTGGGTATGCATATCTTTACGGCTGCCGCTTGTTGATGGGACTGATGAGCTGGCAGTTCTGGTCCATGTCCACAGTCAGCTTCTCCGATTGACATCCTGGACTTATACCATTCACGCAACCTCACTTAGTTGCGACCTCCCTGCTTACTCCGAGCGTAATGCTCCCCCGAACACGATCAAAGTACTATGCAACTTTAGAATCTGATAGTATGACTCGTGCACGCCGCTTCTTCTCCCGCCACCTGTCCTTTCACTCAAAGAATCGCACGACACTCATCCCATTCTTTATCCTTTTATTATTTGCTTTCTACATTCTATGGCCTTTCACGGCTAGTTTGCGTTCCGCATTGGATACATTCCCACCAACAAAGGAAGAAATTAGGAGGCCAGACTACTCTCGATGGCCGAGGGAGAAGAGGGCAGAAGCTGTTCGTGAGGCGTTTGTGCATGCATATGGTGCGTACGAGAGGTATGCGATTCCGAATGACGAATTGAGGCCCTTGAGGAACTCGAGCGTCCAGAAGTGCGTCCTACGGCTTTGACTCCCGATATTTACTATTCTAATCGGATTATTGGCGAAGTATAGTTTCAATGGATGGGGTGTTTCGATGTTTGATGCACTTGACACGCTTTGGCTCATGGATATGAGATCTGAGTTCGAGCGTGCTGTGCATTTTATCTCAAAAGTAGAGTTCCGAAGGCATCGTGTACGTTGAACAGTCTTCGACTTCCTAATAACTCACCTTAATTATGTCTATTGAGGAAGGCATACGATGTAATGTTTTTCGAAACAGTTATTCGCTACCTCGGTGGACTATTATCCGCATACGCGCTTTCTGGCAGACAAGTTCTCTTGGACAAGGCAGATGAGCTGGGACAGAAGCTGCTTCCGTCGTTTAATACTGAAACCGGAATGCCTGCGTTTGAGATTGACCCTGATACGTACGTTCAGTAGGGTATTGTTTTCCGAATTTACTTGTTAATTCAGGTATTGAAGAGGTTCAATAAAGCTTGGACCACGGGACCAGAACGTGGTTCTCGCGGAAATAGGATCATGTCAGATGGAATACAAATACCTTGCGCATTTGACCGGTAATCGAAAGTACTATACATTGGTAAAATGCTTGTATATTTATCGGGTTGGTGGTGTACTAACACTGATTTTCTAGGTGGATAGGACGTGGGACTGGTTTGAACGGAACCAGCTGGAGAACGGGATGTGGTATACGGAATGGAATGTTACAACAGGTCAAATGTCAGATAGTCAGTAATGCCTCTCGCTGCAAGTGGGTCGTAGGGAGTGACTAATTCCATCTAGACCATCTTACCATCGGAGCGTTGGCAGACAGTGCTTACGAGTACCTTCTAAAGCAATACCTAATGTCTGGAAAGTCAGAACCACGACTACGGAATATGTGTTGGTTTTCCTATCATCTCGCAACAACGCTTCACAACGCTTATGACATTAATTATAGATATTGCATCTATGACTGGTATGATAAAAAATCTCTTGTATCTCTCTCCAAAGCGGCAAATCCTTTACGTTACCGACGTGTTCGTGCGCGACGGGGAAAGCGAACCGGAGCCATCGCGGAAGTTTGAACACCTGTCCTGCTTCCTTCCAGGTCTCCTCGCACTTGGTGTCAAAACGTTAGGGAACGAACTCCCAGTCACTGAACGTGTTTTACACGGATGGGCAGCGGAGGGTCTCGCGTATAGCTGTTGGCTGATGTATGCGGATGATCCTCATGGACTTGCACCAGAGGAAGCATTATTCGAGCGTGAGGATAATGGATACACTCGGGTCGGTGGAGAATGGGCTCCTGCAGAAGGAGTGGAACTTCGGAGAGACGAAAGGTGGTTTGATGCATACGAGCGGTGGCGCATTGGGGGTAGTCGTGGGAAGCCGCCTGGAATTCCGATTGGAGACGACAAGGGCGTTGCGAAGCCCATGCCACATGCGGATTCGGTAAGGAAGGAGTACTTTGCGTTGAAGAAAAAATTCCTCTTGAGACCCGAGGTGCGTCTTTTCTGGTTAATCTGTGATGATTCTGTTGTACCTTACGAGCTTGATTGTGTGACATAGACTATCGAGAGCTTGCATGTGATGTGGCGAACGACTGGTGATGAAGTATGGAGAGATAGGGCGTGGCAGATTTTCCTTGCTATTGAAGAGAACTGTCGGATGCCTACTGGTTATGCGAGTGTAACTGTGGATCGTCGATCACCGGATAGACTCTTTGCGTTGGATGAGATGCCTAGGTATGTCTGACTGTTGATCTTGCCACCTCATTTCTTATTTCTTCTGACGCAATTAATTTGCCTGTTGTTCTGTTTGTTCTAGTTATGCATTGGCGGAGACGTGGAAATATCTGTATTTGATGTTCCGCGATGGGTACAATAACGATAGTGGAAATGTTGATCGAGGCGAGCTCATCCCGATGGATAAGTACGTGCTGAATACCGAGGCACACCCATTCCCGATTTTTGAATGGACAAGGGAAGAAAAGGAAGCGTTTGGGATTCCGAGGTAGAGTCGGGACTGCAAAATACCTCTGGTACTTAGTAATTGATAGATACGCTAATACGTACAGACGTAGATTTATTTATTCAAGTGGACATTGCTTTTCTTGAGTGTTACTATGTGTCGTTGCTATCTGCATTGAAAACGATAATATAGAGGATATGCAGCATATTTGCTAGGATCCTGTCTCCGATCGATTCGGGTTAGAGCAGTTGAACCAAACAGGAAATAATATCCTCAAAATATATGCATTACCAACCAGTAATACCACAGTCTTGAATTACCTTGACTCAGTATTATTTAATAATGTTCATGTTTTGTTCATTTTGGATATTTCTTATCAATTCTGTGGACTGCTGGGGCAGACTGGAGGAGTAACAAAAGTGGGAGTTTTATTAGCTGTATAGGTACGTTGCTGTAACTGTTATTACTATCATAAAATATGTGGTGAATGAAGGACTGATATTAAACTGTGTGATCTATTGAAGGTAAGCAGGCCAAGAAGCGTAAGCTTGGCATTGATATAAGCAAAGCAATAGTCGTTGATACAGAAGACATTCAGTATATGACTAGGGTCTATTAACAGAAAGCTGTTCGGAGGAGGTCGGAATTCTTCGGTTTGGAATTTCTTGCTTAAAACAAAGCAATTCATTGTGGATGCCGATTGAGCGTTGATTCGGTAGAACCGGGTAATTAGTAGGAGCAGCTGACAAGCAGAAGAGAAGGCGGGAAAGAGAGGATCATGAGCTGTCGGTTGAATCTGGACCCAAGCCTGGGACACTGAAGCCTGAGATGAAGGTGTCTCACGCAATACGGCAGTGACCATGGCTGAAAGGAATAGATGATCCGATAGCGATCAAGGGCGATCGACTCTCTGTATGGATAAGAAGAGCAGGTACACAGGCGCTCGAGGATGAATACGGAACGGAGCGACGGTAACAACGTCCGTCAGGTTTAATTGGATACATAAAGAGAAGGAAGTACTAGCGGTGAATGACACAAGAGCACACACAGGCCTATGAAGGCGATTCCTCATTAGAAAATCAGAGTTTGGTGAGATGCAAGAAACAAAGTTTAGCCAGGGCTTCTGGTAACTTAACATTGTATCCGAAGGCAGGCATTGCGAGTATTCATTTTTTGCTTCCGTCGAGGCCGAGGTATTTTGTTGTGGATTTTGGAGAGTAAGTGCTTGGGTGAGAGGATGTGTGAATTATCGAGACGCGTCGGGCTCACTTGGCGGACGCGGTTGTCGCACGGGTTTGTGAGCGACCACAACGATGACGACGGATCTAGACTATACCTCTCATGACATCCGCCACGGCGGGATGCTGGACCGAAGCTCCCCCAAAGAGGAGATGATGATGAGATGAAAGGCGTCGTTGCCTCGAGGCAGGCACGTTTTCTCCGGCCTCTTCACGCGTTATGTTCTCAGCCTCCGTCAAGCTTACTTACTCCTCATCCCTCCGTCTCTCGTCCTCTCCCCTTCTTGCCATCCTCTTTCCGTCTTCCCCTACATCACTGGCATGGAAAGCAACAATATTACCGTTTCTCGGTAGCTCTATCAACAGGAATACACTTGCGCGGTCCAATCGGGCGAGAAGAAAGCGTGCCGTACTTCTATTAACTCCCTCCTGGTCAGCACATTTCCGCCCACCCCTGCGCATGACTCGCTGGCCTTAGCTGACTTACCCTTCTACTATCACTAGAACTCTTTCCCCTTTGTTCTCCTGTCTCGATCCATCTGCATCTTCAGTGACACGAGTGCGCCCTCTCCCCCGCGCTTTCACAGGCTCCATTCAACCTAGCCTGACCAACTCTTCGGCGAACAATACAATAGCACAGTTACTAATAAGAAGGCGGTAGACAGAGAGTCACCATGACGGAGTACGCAACTACACCCTCCGCAATCGAGGAGTGGAAGAACCAGAGGAATCGCACCTCTGACTGGGTGAAGCAATACGCTGTAGGAGGTCTTCCACCTTCGCCGACGGACGAAAGCGATTTCGACAAACGTAGTCTCTGGGACGGCGGTGGGTGGGAACCCCCAAGCGATTGTGAGAGCTCGACTAGCGTCCCACCAACTATGATGCTTCAGTACGCCGATGCCCGTCAAGTATACATTACGCCGACTACCTCGCATGTTAGTGCAAGCAATACCGGATCGCATAATGGTAGTAGACATGGAACCCGGAGGACCGGAACACATGTACCGTCAGAAAGGAGGGACGAAGAACGGACAGAGCGCGCACGATCAATACGCCCTACTGAACCGCTAACGCCAGCTTCTGCACACAATGCATCCGCAGTACCGAGTGCTGCGGCCCCGAAAAGTGCGCACGAAGCTGTTGTAGCACCTTCACAGACAAGTTCTATGCGCCTCGCCCGCGCAGCAGCTGCACCGTTGCCTGATTCACACTCGTCATCCTCGGGGGCTGGGTCCGCGGGTTTCCAGTCCGCTTCTAAAAGGTCTGTACGTTCGTCCGTGGCGCCCGGTCCTGGTCCCGCGGCGAGTATGCCACGCTCGATGCGTCATGAGCGCTCGCGTTCGCGTTCTCCTTCACCTCTGCCTTCTCAGCAGCTTTCGCACCACCCTTCTCGAATTCCATCTCAAGTACCATCGCATCATCCGTCGCATACACCTTCGTACCAACCTGTGCATGTATCCACTCACCAGCCCTCTCATGTTCCTTCTCAGCGTCCCTCCCATGTACCTACTCACCAACCATCTCACGTACCTTCTCAATATCCGTCGCACGCTTCTTCTCTTCATCCTCCGCAAGCACCTTCCCTTCATCCACCACAAGCACCCTCCCTGCATCCATCGCATGTGTCTTCGCATCACCAGCAACCATCCCATCCTCCGTCTGCCTTCTCTAATCATACTGCGGCTGCCCCACCTGTTCCTGGGGTGCCAGCCGCAAGTAGTCCTCCCTCGATACACTCTATCAACTCACGATCTATCTCTCTTGCCGACTCGCGTTCCTCTGGTCCTCCGGAACCAATTGTAATTCATCCTCCGTCAAATTCTTCGCGATCGACTGCTGGGCCTTCTCCTACACATACACAACCTCCAAATGCAGGTGTCATCCCAGGTCATGGAGGGGCGTATACGCCGACAGCGCATTTGCCGTACGTACCTCCATCGGCTGGCAGTGGGAGTCTCAGTTATTACTCAGTACCAAGGCAATCTCACGCGTATGATCAGGCGACTCAAAGGCAAAGTATAACGCCCAGTCATCATACAACACATGTACACCAGAACGGACAGCTTCCTACCCCAGTATCTCCCGGCTCGCATGCACACTTTGCCAACGGGGATCTACCGATGCGTGCTCCAAGTAGTGTAGCTACTGGATTAGGTGGCGGATTTGTAATGGTCGATGCTCCCTCTCCAGGCTACGAGAAGGAACTTGAGCGCGAGCTCAACGACAGGAAAGGAAGTGGAAAGTCCAATTCGTCTCAGAAACGCGAACGAGGTAGTCTCTTCAACGTCTTTGGCGGACGACCAGGTGGACATTCGCGGTCACGTTCTCTCCCGATGGCCGGATTAGACGAGGTACGGGCAGAGACAGAAGACGCCCACGAAGCGCCCGTCCCAGCGCCACATCAATCCCGCTATTCCCATTCTCAGCAAAACCCGTACCTCACGCCTATCTCGCCGATGTCTCCGATCAGCCCTGTAGACCCGACTCGCGGACCGCACCCGCCGTCGATTGTATATGCACCTGCGAGGCATCATCGTGCGACTCATTATGCTCCGCCGAGAATCATGTATATGCCTGCGTCACCGCGTGGACAGAGACATGCACCGTATGATACGCAACAGCTTCTACAGCCGCATGCACATGGATATCCACAAGGGGCGATACAGGGATCCCCACAGTATGTCGTTGGATCGGCGAATGGGTATGCGCCGCCTGCTCATGGTGTAGAGTACGCACCGGGGAGTATGCGTCGTTCGAGGACTGGTGAGGAGCCTGTACGCGATTCTGGATGGGACGAGGGGAAGAGGGAGGGCTCGGCGGTGCACCATGAACGTGGAGCTAGTGCGGGAGAGTATGTCGCACGCGACTTTGCGTACGAACATGCGAATGAGCAGCCTCCGACAAGTCCACATGCGTCTGTTGCTCACACGAGCGCTGATCCTCCTGCACCTTCTCCAGCAGCAGCAGCAGTCGCATCTCCCACCGGAACTCACGCGACTACCCTGTCAGATCCGGTAAATACACCTAGTGTGAAGTCAGATGCGACCAGTCAACGAACGAATATGGCTGGTGTTGGGACGATCTCTGCACGTTCTCGCTCACGCGGTAGACAGCGTGAGGGTGAGGGTGGCGAAACACAAACTGTGGAAGGTGAACGAAGTCGGAGCCGTGCGCGTGGGATGGTGTATTCTACGTCTGCACCTCAGCCACATGGAAGTGCACCTCCGCATGCGGCGATGATGGTACCGCCGTCGACTGCGAGGGACCGTGGTGTGAGGGATACGCCGTACCCTACCCCGCCTGGTTCGACGAGTGAGCATCAACATCCGCATTCGCATCCGACGCCGCATCAGGGGTATACTCCCGTGATGGGTCTTGTTCCTAATGGATATGGTGCTCATCATGCGATGCAAGCGCCTGTGTTGCCCGCTACTGGCGTTGAGTCGTCTCCAGTTCCGGGTGGCTTGATCTCGCGGTTCCATAACATTTACCACCGCTCTCATAACCCTACTGTCCATCCAGTTGTGGAAGAGAAAGAGGCTGCTTCTTCGAGCCCGACTCGCGGACGCGCGCGCGAAAGACGTAAAAAAGAGCCAAAGACCAGACTACGCGGAAATGGAAATGGACATGTACATGAACATGGTCATGGTCATACTCGTTCACATTCCGTCGACTCCGATGCTTCGTGTAGCTCTGTGAGCACTTACTACGTCATTCCGACTCCAGGTCAGAAGGTTCGGATTATCGTGAGTTATTCTCATTCGCCTTTTATACAATATTTACTTATAATAATGGCGGCTTTTAAAAAAGAGGACTGATGGTCAGACTGTGACGACTACGACTTCTGTCTCACGGAACGCTTCTGCTGGTGGGTGGTTGAAGAAAGCTGCGGCGTTGCGTCCTCGTTTCCTTCATCGTGACCGAGACGAGTCTGCTGGAAACAACTCTCCAGTGAAAGAAAAAGACGCACAAGCTCACGAAAGTCATGATCATGATACTCCTACTGGACCTGTTGCTGCTCGTACGCCAAGTGGCGGAAGTGATAAGAGCAAAAAGAAGGGATCTCGGAAGTTGGTCCGGAGGAACTCGACTGGGGCTCCAGTGTTGCTTTCGAATGCGCAGGAGCAGGAAGAAAAAGTTGTTGTTGGGGCGGACCATGATCACGGCCGTTCGCGGGATGTGGATATCGTCTTTCCTGGACAGTGATGCGGTGTGCTCTTCCTGACGAACGTGTGTAGCCTTCAACAAGGCTACCGACTGGAAAACAAAAATAGAAGAAAGTACCTGTTTCGGCTTTCAATTTCTTGTTTGTATATTTTTGTTTGCGTTTTCTTTCTTCATTTCGATATGTGGGCTTGACGCTCCATGCCTGTTGCTTTCGTAACCTTTTTACATCTTGACGTTTCCTTATTGCCTTGTCTTTCTCCGTCGTTTGCTTATCATGTTGTTTTGTTTTGTTTTGACCCGATCACGATACGAACTAATCTGCTACGCAACATGTTCCGATATCCAATATCTAACTCTAACCATGTATTGTCCATCTATCCGCGCTACATTTGCAGCTACATACATACATTTTACATATATATGTCTCTGTCTATCTGTCATGTTATTGTCATGTCTATCGTTCTCGCAGTTTTCTGTTCCTGCTATCACCTTGTTTTGCCTTCTTTGCACTCATGTAATGTTGTCGCATCGATAAACGTTGTACACTTCTGCTTGATTGCTGTTTTTGTTGGATCTGATAGTTGTAATTGTTGGTGAAATTGGTGTTGTGTTCCTACTCGCTTTGGGATTGCTTGCTGGAACCCTGGGATGTCGGACGGGTTCATTTTATCTCGTTTTACTCGTTTAGTTGCTTTGCATCTCATCTTGCAATGTTGCAAACGTGATACAGGACTAAGAATATAAATTTGATTGAACCTTTCATGATAAGGGATGGTAATGTGCAATGGTGACGTTGGGGACTTCTAAGTGCTGAATGAATACAGCTTCGTCTATAGATCCGCCTTCTAACAGCATCCAAGGCGGATTGATATTAAATAATTAATGATACGTAAACCTCCTTTTTCTCAGACCTTCACTACGTCAACGCTTCACTATTCACACGTCCCTATGAAGAATCGCAGCGCGTATGAAGAATATTAGTACTTTTGAAGTATGCTGCTCAGATCCGCGGACAAGACAATTCTAGGATTCAACTTCCTTAGAGTGGAAGGCTTGCTCGTAACCATTGTATAAGTCAACTTGGCCAACTAGCTTCTAGCTTGGTGTGTAGATCCGAAAGGCCGAAGAGACCAATAGTACAGTCTCTACGCCTCATCTTCGTCATATACGTAGTTCATCCGCATGCCTTGTTGAATGCGAATGCTATTCAAGTTTGCGCGCATCTACTATACTCCTGATTCCATTCTGAAGTGGCGTATCGGGTGAGTGCAACCCACGTCTGCGTTTTATGTATTTTAAACATAAATATCGTCCTTTTGTGCTTGAGAGGATCGAGTTTGAGGATCTTCGAGTGTCCTTCTGAAGTAGCGTATCGGGTGAGTGCAACCTATGTCATCGGTTTGTTCAGTTTGAATGTTGTACCAGCTGAGTTGTCCGAACTCCAACCCATATTGTCGTGCACGTCTGAGTGGAAGAAGCGATGTTATGCCTAAATATAAAAAAAATTAGTCTGTCATACCAGCTTATCTGCACAGATAATTGAATATAAATGCTGCCTCGCGAGAATCGGTGTATAAATTCGATTCTAGTTGTATTACCGAGGATCGAGTTTGAAGATCTTTGAGAATCCCAATCCAAGTGGTAATTGGCAATTTGGAAAAGCGGCATTCTCGTTTCTAATAATACTTGAGTGAATGTGCTTAGCTTCGAGGTGGGGTGCCTTATTAGGATGACGAAGCGCCACTGCTTGTCTTCTAGACTTTCACGACGAATGATTTCGTGTCATGAGTGGCTTGTGCTGCACTAACTGTGTAGTCATCCCGAGGGGTAAGTAATGCCTGTGATTGCTTACATTATCGTTTCAGGAGTCGCCACTTTCTGATGTTTTTTTCGTTTGTGGCAGACAAAGCTCCGTTCGGGCACGAACGGCATTTGGGGTTGGAAATATGTATCACATGAATCCAGGCTACCACCTGATACTTTTCTGGTAAGCTGGAAACTGGCAGGAAGAATCGTATACATGTCGGAGTCGTCGGGATCGCGATAGACATTCAGACTTGTCTTGGAGTAAAAAGGCAGGGCGGGTAGCCGCCGTATACAATGTGGCTACATTAACTCGTCAATATTATCACATAGAAGAAATCTTATCTTATTTTGGTTCCGATATCATCCTATTTTCAATTTATCTTCGTGTGCGGGGTTGCAGTGACAGGGTGCCCTACTGTTGTATTCATACTTTCACCGATCACGAACCCGCTTGATGATCTCAAGATCCTCAATTCATTCTGCTTCGCTTGAATGAATGAAGTCATCCAGCTGACCATGACAGTGACAGATACACGTTTTCCCCGCGTTTTTGTATCTTGTAATGTGGGGAAGTACTGAGTAGCGATTAGCCTAATTTCCTCTCGGCTCCGTCATTGCTCGTGTTTTCGGCGTGTGAAATGCGTGGCTTTGGACAGCCTTGCCATGAGTCTGGAATCCGGCGTGAGAGTCATGGTAAGAGTGAATAAAACAGCGTTTGATTTCAATCAGTCTCTGGAAGCTACTTTCCTTTTCGGGTTTCTTTTCTCATGGTTAGTGTAAATGGAACAATGGTCGCAAGCACTGGATTCCAGAAAGTGCAAACCCGGGAAATTGGTGTTGGGTCAAGGTCTTGCACCATTACATATTGTATCAAAGTCAAATCATTATAACGACGGAACAGATTCTTGCCAGTCTACGAAGTCAATGTGGGCCTATTAGAACCATTTGTTTAGGTATCCTTGATGGTCCAACGGCTAGGATTGCCCGCTTTCACTTGTTCTTAAAGACTTGAAAGGTTCCGGGCCGGCCCGGGTTCGACTCCCGGTCAGGGAAATGGGAATCATCACATTGCATTTTCCTTGAATAATATACAATCTTTGTTTTCTTACTTACTAAATTGTTAAAGGGTAGGTGCTTGTGTGCTCTAAGCTAAAGAAGAACACGTTTGAATTTCATCGACGGATATGCCAGGTTTCGTCGATTACATAATTTGATGATCATCTGCCAAATATGTCGCGCTGGTAGCGCCAATCATCGCGACAGAATTCCGGTCTCGTCGCGGTATTTTTGACGCTATGCTATGCTCAATTTAAACCAGCACACTGAAAAGCACGCAGTCTAGTGATGTTAGGGACCCACCTCTGGGCGTACCAAGCACGAGCTGTTGTTCGCCCTTCACCCACTGCCTCAGCAGTCAGCTCGATACTAACTAGCATATGAACGTATCTATGCTTGCGAGTGAAGGAGAAGTTCAAGCAGTACGTCCGCCGAAGAGCAAGCGTGTTGTTGTGAGGAAGTACGCGCGTCACGCTTGTGCTCAGTGCAAGAAAGCGTACGTTGTCTTGTCCTTGCATTTTACTTTCGCTTATCAGCTCACTTCTCTTCGTTCTGCAGTAGAACTAAATGTGAAGGTGGAGAACCAGTCTGCCAGCGCTGTCAGAAAACCGGACATGAGGTGAAGCTCCTGAAACTGATGGTTTTCAGTTCATGCTTTGTTTATTGCTTTCTGCAAAGTGCAACTGGTCTCTTGAGGATGCACGTCGTCCCCTTACACGTGCACATGAACAGGCTTTGAAGCATCAGAACTCGGTTTTGCGAGCTCGGGTTGAACAACTCAGTCACGAAGTTGCTGCTTTGAGGCTACTCTCTTCGGACGGATCAAGTTCAAACCCTCCAAGCCTTGCGGGTGTTCCCAGTCCGAGTCATGAAGCAGACGTAGTGGCAAGCTCTGGTCGATCTCAGCTCCACACTGCCTCTTCTCCTGTCTTCTCGGACTCTGCCGGACAAGCTCAAGGTACAAGTTCAGTACCTGGTGCGACTAGCGCTGGCCCCGAGTCTGCTCCTTTATGGGGTCTTGTTCCTGTGGAAGACATCACGAGTGATGTACAACAGGAAGATATTGACCCTGCGGGAAGTGACAGTGAGGCTGATTTACGGCGCCCGGAAACCGAGTTCGACTGTGATGTAGAGAGTGCTTACGAAAGCGACGACAGTAGTGACGACAGTGATGATAGTGATGTTAATGTCAACAAAGCATTGGCAGCACCGACGAAGACACTTTTCGTAAGTCCCGACGAACTTCAGATTGTCGGGTTGACACAGCCTTCTAAAACCTTTTATTTGTCAGACTGAGCAGGATGATCTTCATCATTACGGGCTGACGTCCGTCTTTCGACTCCGGCGACGTGCATCTTTTCGTGACATACACAACCAACTTCATGTAGAAAATGAAAGCGCGGGCAGTGGAGATGATTCGGTGTCCTCGTTGCGAGGTGTTCGCTCAGACCGCACTCGCTATAAGTCTCTTCGATCCATCCTTTCATCGTCTTCAGCAAACGAGGCGGATATCCGTACGGATTCTTCGGAACGTTATAACCGGCTCAAACGAAGTAGGGAGAGCCGGAGGCGGAAGACTAGCGCAGCTCGTTCATTCTCGCCAGTCCGCACTCACCAACATATCCTTCTCGTTGGTGACCTTGACGCGAACGCTTGGAAGGGATGTAATTGTCAAAGTGACTGCTGGAATCGCTGGTTACCGAAAGGCGTTCCGCTTTCACGGACCGAGCATGATATGTAAGTAGAATAATTCAAGATGTGTATCAATTTTCTAATTTCCTTGTCAGTCTTCTGGAACGTGTCTTTCTTTTCTTCACTTCATGGTGTATGCGTGTCATTCCAGAATATTTCTTACGTGATATGTACACCTTCCTTCATCCGTCTCTGTCCCATTCCGCAGCGCCATTTGCTCAAATGTCATCAACAACTCTTCCAAGATTAGCTCACTATTCACCATTTATGCACAACATGTTACTTGCAGTCGCAACTGCCTTCTCATCAGACCCAGATATCCGAAAGCCAGAAACTCGAGCACGTTTCGCTGAGGAAGGAAAGACATATATTGAAGAAGAGTGTTCCCAACCAAATATTAGCACTGTTCAGGGGCTTGGCTTATTAGCGAGCTACTACAGTGGTCTTGGGAAACAGACACTTGGATTCACATATTTCGGTATTTTTTTTTCTCATTTGAGTGCTTCTTTGAGTGCGATGTAACGCCTTGTCTAGGTATGTCTGCACGCATCGCACAAGCTCTAGGTCTCTTTGCGGATTGCACACCTCTTCTCCGTGCAGGGCGTCTTCGTCCACGTCAAGTCTTTGACCGTACTTGGTGCTTCCACATGGCAGCTGCACAAGATGCCTGTTGGAGCTTGTATGTAGGACGTGAATGTGGCATTCCCCTTCCAGCTGCGAAGAAACACGATGAGTCGAAGACTCGAGGGAAAGATGCGACAAATGCTTCTGGAAAGTCGAATGGACAGATTACAGCAAGCAATATGCCGAAAGTTTCCATGGATGATCCCTTTTGCTTGGGTGTTATCTCGTCTGACGAGACAACTGAAAGTCTTGATACAATGGCATGGAGAATTGGGGGAGCGATTGAGGAAAACGCAAATGACGATGTTCCCCAAAGCAGAATGTTCACGTGTTTCCAATGGAGCTGCCAATTAATGAAGATAGGCAGGTCTATCATGGACTTGATGTGCGTCACTTTTATACCAATTGTATTGCACCTTTCTAATAGTATTACTCTAATGTCTTAGGAATCGCTTAGCTTCGTCAGATAGCGGTGCAGAGATCAAGATATTAGTGGCCGATATCGAGTGAGTCCTAAGGCCGAGTGTTCACGCTTCAACTAATGTTCCCGATTCTCTCAGCATACAGCTAGATGCATGGCGTCAAGACCTTCCCACAGAATTAAGGCTCACGTCAGCTAACGAAATGAGTGCCTTACCGCACAAGCTCACGATGCACTCGGCCTTTTGGTGGCAGCACATTTTGCTACACCGGCCGTTCTACCATCGTCATCGAGCAAAATCTGTGGACTCTTCTTTCAGTGTTTCAGTATGTAGCTCGGATCTACTCATCCACTTTCATTGTATCTAATCTCTTCCTCATACAGCGTTGCAACGTCGCTGCACGTGAAATTCTGAGTATATTACGGTTATGGCACAGAATTTATGGGACTGTGCGATATTGCTCTATCACACTTGTTCAAACGATCTTCGCTGCAGGTACGATATGCATTCTACAGGCGATGCAAGCATCCACGGGTCGTCGACCTGCAACCCAATCTCAGGCATCTGCTCTCAGCAACCTCGAAGAACTCGTAGGGTATCTACGAGAATGCTCAAAGAGCTGGGAGTGTGCTATTCGTATAGCAGATATATTCGATAAGCTGTTAAAGGAACAGAAGCGAGCAATGGAGAATGGTGGCAGGAGCAGTTTGGAAAGAAGGGGCAGGAGGAAGAAGAGAAGACTTGAGAGTCTCAGGGAAACTGAGAGTGCTGTGCATGCTACACAGCTGGTTGCGCCGAATGTCGCACTGGCTGTATCTGACACTGGGTCAAATCATGACAGCGGTGGCGGAGAAGCTCGTTCCCCGATGATGCCGCTTCCAGATAACCCGGACCTGTTGGATATCTCGTCTACTGCAGGACCTCAACAATCAAATTTCCCTCCATTTCACCAGTCGCTCCCGGATGTCCCCACTATTTACGGATCACAGGAGCCTCCTAGCTCGATGATGCCTTCGGGTTACCATGACCCTTTTTCGACCAGCCCTACGAACGGCCTTGCAACCAGCCTTCCCGGCCTTCAGGTCCCCTCCTACCCAACCGGTTACTTCTCAGACGAATCTTACATATCCGACGCTCCATACTTTAGCACAGATGACCGGGATCTTGACATTCCGATGAGCGCTACCAACACGGAGGAAAACCCAGCAAGCGCATTCTCCGATGTTGACTTCGACTTTGATTTCGACCTCAACTACCTTCTCAATTCGAATTCCAACGCAGATATGGACACTGTCATGCCTGGTATGAGCATGTTCGATACGACTAGTTTGCCAGGCTTGGCTCTAGGACCGGTGACGGCTGATTGCATGTCTTATGGGAATGCACATTTTGGAGCGTACAGCTCTGATCCTCCGAATCTTCTTACGCCGGCCACCTTAACCGATATGGGTGCAGCCGCGAACAGCGACGTGGACGTTGGTGCAGGTCTCAGCCTCAACAGTGATCGAGAAGATCATCGTGCACTATTTGACCTTCTCGATGCCTTCAACAGCCACGAGTGAATTTTTCAGTATTATTTTTTCGGTTCGAGAGTAACCATGTTGTCAGCTTCTAAATGTTTTTGTTTGCTGCTGTTACTGCCTCATTATTTCTTCTGTTCGCATCTCATCTCGTTTGCCCGTATTGATTACGGTTTATTTATTCTGACATGCAGTGTAACAATACCATTCTCAAACGCATTCGAATATTAATAATAAACCCGTGAAACCGGAAAAGTAATGGGATAATGCGCGTTAGGGTGTGAGACCTCCTAATAACTAAAGACAGATAAATATAATTAAAATTAGAAGAAGCGATACAAGAGCAACACGATAGACAAGAACGAAGGTACGGATACAAAAGATACACATGAGAACCAGAGAAATTAAGTACGGAGTCTCGAGTAAGTCAAAAACCATAGCAGGGGAACATAAAACCATTAAAGTAATTCATATGATAACTTAGAAATCAACAACATAACGAAATGTTAAAAGCTAGTCAAGTGAAGGAATGTGAAATGAGATGAGGTATATTCTCTTAATCAGCGTTAGTACCGCCTCGTAGTCCTCAACACCCACTCATCCGGGCCCTTATGAAACTCCATCCCGGAAAACATCACATCGTCACACAACAAATCGATCACCTTCAAATTCGTATATCCGTTCGGCGCACCGTCCACAACAGCCTCTTCCATAATTTGTCCACGAGGTTTCGGGCGGCGATGAGGGGGTTGGGTGGGTAATGGACGCCCTGTCCGACGTATCATCGCTCTTAACACCGCCTCTTTCTTCTGCGTGCTTGCACGCGTCCAGAAGACGTGCGGCACCATGTTAGGTGCGTGCATGAGTTTAGCGATGTCGGAGAGGAGACTGGAGAGAGTGATATATCGCTGTCCGCGCGGAGCGGAGAGATCGAACGCCCATTGCACGTGAGAGTCGAGTACGAGACGCATGCGTGACAGCGGCGGCGTGAATGGTGATGCGGCGAGTTCTTCGGCGTCAAATTGGCGCTTGGTGTATCGAGGCGGAGCGTTGGACGAGAGGTCCCAGTAGAGTGCGGGTCGTCGTAGCTCGGGCCACCAACCGAGTGCGTTATGAATGAGCGGGTCTGAAGCGGTACTGTCTGCTTGAGATGCTGCAGCTGCATGCATAGCTAGTCGTTGAGGAGTTAGTCCATCAGAATGATGTAGCAAATAGGGATTCGAGAAGGACATACGAGGCGGGTGCCCATCACGTGCATTCGATTGTCGACGGTCGCGAGTCTGATTGTCTCTCCTATCGCTGTCACCGGGAGGCTTGTAACTTGCAAATGGATAATGACTCGCTGGACTGGGCGGCCTGGGCGGTGGGTATGCATGTCGGCCATAATTGTACTGTGCGTGTGTAGCATGACTCGATCCGGACGACATTGGCCATCCTCCTCCTGGAGGGCCACGAGCAACGGGTTGAATATAATCTTCATATCCAAGCGGCACTTCGCCAGGTGCTGGACGTCTCCATTCAATATCCGGGATACCCGATATATGAGGATTGGCGTGAGCGCCGTAGCTGTTATGAGATACTGGTGGTCCTTCACGCTCCAAGTTTCGCCTAAAGGCATCCATATCAAGCATAACTCTTCCGTCCTCGCTGGGATACGTGTATGTGCTGCCAGGAAAATACTGTCGCTGTGAGGTCGACTGGGAGCCTGCCGTCGGCTTTGATGCATACGGATACGAATTCATCTGCGTCTGAGTCTGTTGATATGTTGATCTAGAACGTGTATGTGTTTGTGTGTACGGCTGAGTGCGCGATGAGTTCTGTGAATGAGAATGTGCGCGAGGACGGGAAGGTGAAGCATCATGTACACTCGCGCCTGCACTCGTTTTATACGGAACATTTGAATACGGCCCAGCATTTCTGGCGCCAAGGCCAGTTGCGCTAGCATTATGTGGAGGAACGGCGGCAGTGCTAGTGCCCGCTCTAGGCCTCGTTCTTCGCAAGACACTAGGCGAGACGGTGCGGGATGAACTGTTTGTAAGGCCCTCCGGTGGTGGTCTATGAGTTGCATAGGGATACGATGCAGAAGCGGAAGCAGTATGCTTGTGGGTTGAGCTGCGAGGGACGTAGTCGTACGTCCGAGCTTGCGCAGAGGCGTGCATTGTCGAGGCCATGGTACGGCTCCCCAGCGGTCGTCGATAGCTTGGATGAACACTCTCGCTGGTCTGCAAAGGACCTATATGAAGGTATTGAAAGTAGAGGGCGCAACGGAAGCTATTCTTGAGCAAGGGTGCAGGGCCGGAACTCTCGTGGTGAATCGCACCGGGGGTGACTTCTTAAGCCTTCGCGCGGCGGCCTGGAGCAGCCACAAAGTTCGAAGGTGACTGGTGAAGCAGTCCTGGTTGGCACGGGACCTCAAATTGAATTTACCTCCCGCAAGAATAAGATGTGAAAGACAGGAGAGAAAGATAGAAGATCGCAGAGCACACAGACGCTCGAGAAGGCAAACACAAGAAAGAAATCAGATGTGCAGGAGTATTGTTCCGGAAAGTCCGAGAAGACGAAAGCAAAATATAGAGCGAGAGAGAGAGGAAGGACTGTTATGGTAAGAATGAAAGAGAGGTGGACACTACATATAAGTCATACAGAACAAAAAGAAAACCACGGGATGAGTCGTCATGGAGCCTAAGCATGCACTAAATTGGACTCACCTCCACTCTAATCACACTCTGCACGCCTATCCGCAGCCTATATTCGTAAAGGGTAATCGCCCTTTCTACAGCTAGGCGGCGCCTATCACGGCGAAAACGTGTTGGAGGAGTTAAGTGGGAAGGACCTGAAAAAAGCCAGAGTCGGGTAGCGAGAAAATTGCCCCTATGGCAGTGCTAGTGCATCAGTGGCTTATTGCACCCATCAGTGGTGACACAAGTCGCCTTTTATTATACACACGCAGCCTCGCCACTCCTCGTCACCGAAAAGGAGAATGAGGGGGACCTCTGCAAGAGAGAAGGGCATGCTGTATGCGTTGTTGGAACGTGCTTTATGCACTGCATCGGTGATTGACCTGAACTAAGCATATCAGGACGACTGCATAGCTGAGTCTCGTGGGCTATATCAATTTGGCAGGCTTCGCCAATGCCTCGTGTCTACCATCCCAAAGCACTCCTTCGGGATGACGACAAAGAGAAGTATTAGTCAAAGCAGGAACATCGATCATGTTCATCTGCATAAAGAGCAAGCAGCTAGAAATCAAATAATGAAAGAGTATAACGATATAGTCAAATATTTCATAATACATAGATAAGACATCTACTTGAATTACTTACATCACCAAAACGTGCAGAGTCTGACAAGGCAATATATTTACATGTAGACTTTATAAGCAAATATAAGGATCCACAATATGCAAAAAATATATGTCTTAGCATTAAATTCCAATACATTTTTGTGTTCGTTTTGGTGATGTAAACAAGCAGCGCAGACATGTCGGCTTCCTCGTCACTGACAACTGTAAACCCAACTCTATTATGCAGACAAATAATTCGACATGTGGAGTTGTCCAGAGAATCCTCTTCAATAAGCTGCCTGCCTGCCTGCCTGCCTGCCTGCCTGCCTGTAGTATACTTGGTATGCAAGTATGTTATCCTTAG
>NW_006760398.1:300999-301557 GCF_000271605.1 Fomitiporia mediterranea MF3/22 | reverse complement strand
CTGACAAGGCAATATATTTACATGTAGACTTTATAAGCAAATATAAGGATCCACAATATGCAAAAAATATATGTCTTAGCATTAAATTCCAATACATTTTTGTGTTCGTTTTGGTGATGTAAACAAGCAGCGCAGACATGTCGGCTTCCTCGTCACTGACAACTGTAAACCCAACTCTATTATGCAGACAAATAATTCGACATGTGGAGTTGTCCAGAGAATCCTCTTCAATAAGCTGCCTGCCTGCCTGCCTGCCTGCCTGCCTGCCTGTAGTATACTTGGTATGCAAGTATGTTATCCTTAGCAAGTACTGTTAAGAAAGGGGAAGAGAGGTTAAGTGAGAGGCTTAGAGGGATCACACAAAGAAGGGGGATAGTGGACTCGGCTTGCTCTCTCGCAACTTGCTTCATTGTCTGTTGATTAGTTAGTCTATATATACTATGTAGGTATGTCTCAGATGTAGAATGTATGATGGAAGGTATTCCATCATCATTTGTCATTGCTTGTAATGTAGTTTATATCATCTGAGACATACTCTTGTGTAGTCTCATCTTAACA
>NW_006760398.1:226676-300979 GCF_000271605.1 Fomitiporia mediterranea MF3/22 | reverse complement strand
CCCAAAGCACTCCTTCGGGATGACGACAAAGAGAAGTATTAGTCAAAGCAGGAACATCGATCATGTTCATCTGCATAAAGAGCAAGCAGCTAGAAATCAAATAATGAAAGAGTATAACGATATAGTCAAATATTTCATAATACATAGATAAGACATCTACTTGAATTACTTACATCACCAAAACGTGCAGAGTCTGACAAGGCAATATATTTACATGTAGACTTTATAAGCAAATATAAGGATCCACAATATGCAAAAAATATATGTCTTAGCATTAAATTCCAATACATTTTTGTGTTCGTTTTGGTGATGTAAACAAGCAGCGCAGACATGTCGGCTTCCTCGTCACTGACAACTGTAAACCCAACTCTATTATGCAGACAAATAATTCGACATGTGGAGTTGTCCAGAGAATCCTCTTCAATAAGCTGCCTGCCTGCCTGCCTGCCTGCCTGCCTGCCTGTAGTATACTTGGTATGCAAGTATGTTATCCTTAGCAAGTACTGTTAAGAAAGGGGAAGAGAGGTTAAGTGAGAGGCTTAGAGGGATCACACAAAGAAGGGGGATAGTGGACTCGGCTTGCTCTCTCGCAACTTGCTTCATTGTCTGTTGATTAGTTAGTCTATATATACTATGTAGGTATGTCTCAGATGTAGAATGTATGATGGAAGGTATTCCATCATCATTTGTCATTGCTTGTAATGTAGTTTATATCATCTGAGACATACTCTTGTGTAGTCTCATCTTAACACTCCCCTTCAAACTCTTACTAGGTCTAGTAGACTTGTAAGATGTTTGCTTACAGTATGTATAGATAGTTTAATCATTATAACTGTATTGTAAAATTGTTCGTTTGTGTAACACATTTATAACTTAATGTAGTTAATAATAATATTATTAGCATTATAGTAATGCATTGTCTGTTCCATGTACTGTCTGTTCTGAATGTCATCCACTTTGTGTTAAGTTTGTCTGATGTTATATTGATTAAGTATATTTAATTAGTTTGTTTGTTCATAATATACTGTTGAATAACAGTATTGTTATCACAATAGATTGTTTGTAAATGTTATTAAATAATTTTTGTAAATGCTTCAGAGACCTGCAGAATCTTGTTGGCATGCATAGGTATGTATATGCACATATTTAAATCAGAAATGCAATTGCTTGTTTTGTTTTATTGTTTGTTATTCAGACATATTGTTTGTTATTAAGTTTGTTTGAGTACTCTAGTAATTTCCTTTTACTTTGCTGTGAAACTAATGAATCATGCTAGTAAAATGTATATTCAATGTTGTAATAATATCCTTCTTTAATCATATTATATTATGATTGTTTTTGATTGTAATTATTATAATAATGTGTTTGTAATAATTATATTTGTATTGTTTGTTGTAATAGCCTTATCAGCTTAATACTTTGCTCTTATGAGCTACATTGTCACAATGTAAATTTCTAAATTGTTTGTTAAGGTATATACACTGTGTAGTTGATGTTACTGTTGCAACTTCAAAATTTATTATATAATCAGCTGCTGTGATAACACATTCTGTATAATTAAGTTGTATTAATACATTGTTTTGAGTATAATAGAGATATAATTCTTTCGTTTGTTGTTAGTATACATTTACACAATTGTATTAATGTGTAAAGTAGTATCATTTGTTTAATAATTATAATTTTTGCACTTGTCTTGTGCTGTAATCAGTATTTATGTGTTATAACATTATTCTTTTGTGTGTAGTTAGTTTATACACTCTGTAGCATTGTTTTTTGGTTTGTAGTTATTCATTATACTTTTGTATATCTGTACTTGTCTGTATATCTCAGATATGTGTATTATAATCAGTATCTGATAAGTAATTGTGATATCCAACATGTAACTGCTGAATCCAATATGTTACATATAGTTGCTCAACCATAATATGTGTTAGTTATTATATTGTTCTGTATTCGTTCTGTTAGTTCTATCTGTATTATTATTATTATCATCATTATTATTATTGTTATTATAGTGTCTGCAATTGTATTATTGTTTATAATACATGTTAGATGTTTTATTTATTCAATTTAATATGCTGTTTAGCATATATGTGCTCGTTTTGAGCATTAATTGTTTGGCTGTGATATTACTATATGTGTTATTATTTGATTTATACTATAACATAGTATATTTGTTTGTTGACAGTGTCAATCATTTGTACTATTGTAATGTTAATAGCAGAAGAGTAGTGTTTGCTTTATTAATCTTTTTAATGTTTGTCCATAGTATGATCAGTTAATTTATTATAATATGATCTCTGTGATATTATAGAATATTTTAGCATTTAATAATCACAGTAAGTGATACTCATTGTAGTTTCAACATTGCTTGCATAGATTATGTTACTACTGGGCCAATGATCATAATCACTAAGATGACAATCATATAATGTCTGGGTTGTATGTAGTATAGTAGATTGTGTGTCTGCAGCATATCAATTTGTGTTTAGGATACTCAGACAGGTGAGTCAAGTTCTGCATCATAGTATACTGTGTGCATGTATGTGATGCATAGAACTGTATAGAGCATAGACATAGTAGAGTGTAGATAAAGTGTAGGCAGGGAGTGCAAGGCTCATAACCTGTTAAGAAAGGGGAAGAGAGGTTATGTGAGAGGCTTAGAGGGATCACACAAAGAAGGGGGATAGTGGACTCAGCTTGCTCTCTCACAGCTTGCTTCATTGTCTGTTGATTAGTTAGTCTATATATACTATGTAGGTATGTCTCAGATGTAGAATGTATGATGGAAGGTATTCCATCATTGTTCATCATTGCTTGTAATGTAGTTTATATCATCTGAGACATACTCTTGTGTAGTCTTGTCTTAACAAGTACAGTAACCAAGTGCTGGTAGTCTTCTTTCAGTATTGTATCATTGGCAACCTTCATATTGCAAGAAGAGTTGGGAATGATGCACTCGATTGGATTGGACTGTACCTCAAGTTTAACATGTCCAGTCCTTTTTATCCACTACTAGGAAAGTGAAGACAATTTCCTGAAAATGCCATAACAAACACATGCAAAAGGAGTGTAGAACAAAGAGCAAATCATTATGGAAACAGTGTTAGTGTAGAAACTGCATCATGGATGAAACAGTCAGAGATGTGTGGTTCAGGAACATCTTTACTTGTATTAGTAATTATTGCTCTAATTGGTATATCATAATATTACCAGCAATATATATACAACAGCAGAATAAAATTATACTATTCTGTAATGAGCTTATTATAATCTACCTTATTGTTCAGCCCCAATATTAGATAATCATCTGCAAATGTAGTAAATAAATTGTTCAAATGAGAGAATAGGAAATACTAGTGCACACAGGATATACCAAAATAAATATATAAATAGATATTCTTGTCCAATACTGAAACCTGTACAACATTTGCAATATGATAATAATTTCACATGTAAAAATAACTGACATAAATTTACAACTATTCTGTTTCAAGTTTCTCAACTGGTTTTGCAGTACCAGAAAGAGCAAGTCCATGCCTGAATTTGTCCCCATCCTGTATGTGCTCAACTTCCAGAGCAGGCTTTACAGGATACTTCTCCACAAGCAAATCCAGTTTCCTAAATAGTTCCTGGACTCTCTCATTATTGCCTTTGATCATTTCATTCAAGCACTTTTCCTTCAAGAATTCCTGGATTTCAGACACAGGTGGTTCAACTTTGCAAATTGTGTTGAAGGCAATTTCATCTACAGAGACATTTTCTTCCTTTAGTACAATAAGGAGCTCCTGGGCTGCATGTCTACTGACACTTGGAGAGGCCGGATTTTCATGGACCCTAGGACGAACATGGGAACGTACGTGGATGGAGAGCTTGCTACGTGTTTCCGATGATGGATCAAAGTTCTCTTTGAACATTTTACGGACTTCTGCCGGTGATATATTCTGGAGGAGTTTTGTATCCTTCTCGTTTTGCTGGAAGTCATAGTAACCGCTCTGGATAAATGTCCAGAACATTTTTGTCTCTTGGGGAACCGTCTTTATTTTCTCCATCCAGCCCTTCTCAAGAGCTGTTTTATGACCCTCGAGTGTTTCATTTGATATGTCCCGGATTATCTTGCGCATATACCTTAGAAATGCCTCGATGCGCGATTCAAGGTAGCTCAAATCCATCTCAGACTGTATCACCAGGCACCAACCAATAGACTCTGTGCCCAGAACAGCTAGAGATCCAACCGCATATCCAAGGTGTTCCTTCGTTCGAAGAATGTCGAATACTGGCTCATCTAAGATATGGGCGAGCAGAAAACACGTTACACGGGTGTGTGGGTCGGAGAGGTTACCGACATGACAATAATATGATACACTCGAGCTAGTCTCCTTGTCATTAGTTAAAGGCATTTCCCAAATATAATTGCATCCTGTTGCAATCATTATAAGATTTAATCATTTCGTACAGCTTGTATGATGCATACCTTTGGGAAGAAGACGCGTGCGCATCTTCGGGAGCTCCGCTTCTGGTAACGGTTTCGAAAGCAATGTTTTCTTTGCCAAAGATGCAATGTTGAGAGCATCCTATGGAATTGTAAATGTTTGCATGCAAGGTTTGACAGAATATAGGCTCACCTCCCTTCGAAGATTACCGGTGACGAGAACTTTAAATCTCAGATGGGACAGCAACGCTTTGGCATGCTTAGATAGTTCTTCGATAGTAATGCCTTTTTGACATTAACCAGTGTCATCATATGGGTATGAAAATGAAGAACAGACTTTTCAACGCCTCTTCCCGATCTTCAATACTGAATATACGATCATCCCTGAGGTAGGTCAGGTAACGCATAGAAAGTGTATCCGGGCTTTCAAATTTCATATTCTTCAAACTAAGCAAATTCTGGACGATTTATTGCAATGTCAGCTGCCGGCATTTTCAGAAGGATTTAAATCGACATAACTCGTTCTAACATAACCCGGAACCTGTCTTTTCGAATTTCGAGGTGTCTAATCTTGTTGAGCACTGCCTCAGCTAGTATGTGCAATTTATCGTTATATCCGCCAACTGTTAATGTGAAACCACTGCTGGTTTCATCCAGACTGTACCCTACATCCGCCATCTTTGCATAGAATGAATATTCATTCAGTGCATCTTCGACAAGGTTTACAAACATCCGCGTCAGCACCGAGGCGCGGGAAGTCAAACCAGCGATGGGCCTAATCATACAATTAAGAAGATTAAAAACATAAGTAACAGACTGACAGGTACGTAAGAGGAAGACCTTACGTTTGTGCCGAGATTTTCACTATGGCCTTCGGAACCCAAAATTGGTCGTCCTTTTTGTGCCATAATTCCACCAGCGATGTGCGCTCGAGAAGTGCGGGTCGTTTCTTTGGTTCAGAAACGTGTACCCTGTGGACATCGAAGTTCTCTGGAAGAAATGGGTTTGGTTCTGGTAAAGTAAGTCCGGGAATGTCGTTATCTTTGCGAGCCTGTGAATAACGAGCCATACTTTAAATAATAGTCCATTTATGAAGAAATACACTGACCTCAGAAATAAACCTAGATTCAAGCTGTTTCTTGACATACTCTGCTCCACACCATTGTTCCTTGTGCCATGTTTCCTCATGAATATTATTGTGCTCGTTAGCAGCTACAATAATATAACAATTCTCAATGTCTAGTTCCTTCAGTGTATCACGTACAATCTTCTCGTTCCACTCCCAGAAAAGGACAGGACCATTCAGAAGATGCGCACGCGGAATTGGAAGCTTCATCGATTCAGTAGCAATACTGACTGCATGAGGAAGTGCAGGATCTTTATCCTTGAAACGGAATGATAGTTCTTGGATTGCCTTCAGTTCCTTGTACATCCATTCCGGGAACTTGGATTTGCGTATTAAGTTGATGAACTTGAAGCAAGTTAAGATGACTTCTCGATGGTTTTCTAATCATATACTATTAGCACAAGAGCATTAACTAGTAGCAAAGACACGTGCCAAATCCATCCTTAGTTAACACTAAGTCAACCTTGAACAGACTCATCCCTCGATCGGGATCGTAACATACAGCAGATAATCCTTGAAGCCATCCCTTGTTTTTCAAATAGGAATGCAGTGAACCTGGACCTTCATGTCCAAGTAAATAAGCAATAAAATAAGTTGGACTTTCACGCCAAAGAGGGTCCTGCCAGTGGATAGGGAAGGCAATAGTAATGTCGTACGTTTCTATGATTGTCTTAGCATAGATGATTTTCTAGCAGATGCGATGCTATGTTTCAGTGTAAGGTAGGATAGACTAGATCTCTGACACGTACACCTAGCTCGTGCTTCCCATATGGGCGCTCCAAGGACTTGAACGGAGCAGGGTCTTGGCCCTTGTTTTCGATTTGGTTGAATCGCTTCAAGACCATATGAGTGAGCTTGTCAAGAGATTCTGCTCATTTTTATAAACATAAAGGACTGCAACAGTAAAGTAGACAAACCTTTTCCAACCACTGATAAGCTCATCCTACTTGCACAATACTCCCTTTCCCACCATTTAATCAATTTCTTCCTTGCCTCCAAAACAGCTGCGTACGCTGCTCTTTCCAAAGCGTCCGATAATACCGATATTGTTGCCACAGCATCCTTTTCGGCCTTCCTATCACTCTGAGAGTTCTGGGAGGGTGTCCTACTCGGAGTCCTGGATGGTGCTCTGCTTCCACCAGTATGTCTTGCCTCTGAATTCGTTTGCACTGATGCATGTGATCTCCGCGTTGAGCTTCCGCTCCTTGATGCATCATTATGATGGTTATCCTCTGTCAACGATTTCTTGGGTACCTTTTTGGAACTCCTAGCGCTGTTCACAGAGGATTTGCTTGCAGTCCTACCTCGGGATCCGTGCTCATCCTTAGTAACCGAAAGTGCTCGCTTTCTGGCTCTGTCAAGTTCGCCGTCCAAAGATCTCTCAATGTCTGTGAAGCGTTTTCCCAATATTGTTGCCCTACTGCCATGATTGAATTTCCGCAAAGGATGGCCTGGGTGAGCAAGGCATTTTTCGAGGTACTGTAACCTCCACGCATCTTTCTGAAGGGCATTCGAATACTCATCGTTAACTACCCGAACCTCATGCAGTGCCGAATCTTTATGAAAGAGTGGACAATAGAAGAATGCAGAAAAATGATCGAGTGCACCTTCAAGTGCATCCGAGGCAACTGTAAAGTAAAAGGCGGTATAGCTACCAGCAGTCCAGGCGTTGCCGTCGCCACTGTTCAAGTCGAGGTACTGTATATACGGGAGCTGTTTAAGGATATCTAATCTTTAATTTCAAATGAATTGACTGTACCTGCTGATACCCATTTTCTTGCTCATATCTCTTCGAACCCTGTAATCAGGGTCCCAGAAGGTAAGTCTGTGATACCCAAATCGTGGTTCAAGTTTAAGAGACTTGCTTACCATGAACATCAAATGCTCACAAAAATGGGCAGTGCCTGGCATGTCATCCTAAAAAGGGTAAGTAACATTGAAATGCATGTATTAGCTCATTGATCCGACATTAGTACCCAAGGGCTATGGATTTAGAACCACATAGCCTCTATACGGCGTGTCGAAGAGCATGCCAATGGTTCATGAAAAAGGCAAATGCGTAATGTAGCTTACCGGATCATGGAAATATCCAGTTGAAACATCCATGCAAGCGGCGGACCTGTCCGCGTGCTTGTCGCTAACGATCGTTGCTTCAAGGTGATTGGCTAGACGGATAATGCGATATTCGCGGTCATTGAGAGAATTTTTTTCAACAGGCCGCGTGTATTCATAATACTCTGGAAGACCGTTCTTAGCAGGAACTAACACCCAATGCTGCTCATCTTCCTTTAAGAGGTGTTTCAATGTTGTCTGTTCGGAATCGGTTGCCCTCATTTCAAGGGTGATGAACTTGAGATAATTACGCTGGAAAGACTGCCTCAACTTGCAAGATTATAAGTCAATTTTATATCTTACAGTGAGAGCAAACTGACTTTCTTGAAATCACGGCAGACAATACATCATGACTCATCAGTACGGTAAACAGATTACAGCACTCATTTTTCTTGTCCAATCGGAGACATGCTGTAAGATAGGTTTCACATGCATTGCATGTTTGTATATCTTGTTACAACACATATATGCAGTATATAGGTAAATGACGCGAGCACAACGGTAGAAATATAGGTCCTTCATGCAATCAGTCGTTTCAGCTGGATGGATAGCAAAGTATATTACGGAAGTAGATCAAATCATCAAAGATTCGAAATTCATGTGGCAACACAGGATAAGGCCTGGCTGTTTCAGAAGCTCAATCAATTACATCAACAACTTGAATTCCGTAAGAAGAGTTGAAAGAGATAGCAATATTCTAACAGTTACATCAACAGGGCCGGGATCTTACTATACTATGCCATAGTATCGCGCTGATGATGTGCCCATCCTACCCATTGGAAGTAAAAACAATTAGCTAAAGCAAAGTACCCATTACTAATCCCAGAAATGTAACATATTATGGTATTGCAATGTTTTATCATTATTCAACCGGTTAAATTATCAAGTGTGTTATAGTACAATTACCCTAGCACATACCTCTGTCTTAAAAATACAGTCTCTTTAAACTTAATTTTGTGAATAAATATAGTGACAGTGTGTTCAATTCCTGGTCTGGTTTTAAAGAATAGTGATTACGAGATGAGAAGGCAACGAGCCTGAGTGCGGCGTCTTAAAGTCTGCTTAAAAGCATAACAATATGCAATTATCTTATTATGAATATTGATCCTATACGAATAAAGACGTCGAGAACAATACAACTGTAGTCTACCGAAGAATAAAATACACCATTCTACAATGCAAGCCCTTTACAATTATATTTCACTGCTCAATCCCAATGTGAGAACAGACATGCAAAGATATCTACCTTCAGATGTTCTCCTTCCGATCTTCCTCCGCACCCAACGCAGTTCCGGCGCCTAACTCGCCATTCGTATATCCATTCCCACCACCGTTAGGAACGCTCGATCCTGCACCCGCCGATTGCTTCTCGGCATCTTTGTCAAAATAATGCTTTGAATTACGGGGCTTCTCGGCTTCGACGTCGGCGCGCGACGCGTATCCGGGAGGTGCCCAGCTGCGGGAGTTCCAAGGCTTCGCTGACGCATCACGGTACATCTACACCACATGCACATTGCAGTTAGAGATGTTGAGAATGTGAGGTTGACATGGCAAATATGAGAGAACGTACCAAATCGACGTTTTCGAGTGACATGCCGGACGATTCGTACAAGAAGAAGTACACAACGATTGCACCGAGAAGGTTGCATGAGGCGAAGATGAATCCATATCGGAAATCAATCGCGGAGACAATGAATGGGGTAAAGAATGCCAGGAGGAAATTCTATGTCGTTCGAATTCATACGACATGAGCAAAAAAGTGGCAAGGAATAAACATAGAAAAGGAACGCACCCAGAGCCAGTTCGACGCAGTTGACAGTGCACCTTGCTTCGCACGGGATCGTGTAGGGAAAGTCTCGCCAATCAAAATCCAAATACCCGCTGCACAGATAATGAGACATCGTTCCTAAGACGCAAACGGGAGAATAAATTTGAGAACTCACGTGCCCACGTCGAAGCGTACCCCAAGATGAACAAGCATGCGGAAACAATCATCAACTTCCCAATTTCAGGATTATCCCTCGGATTCTTGGCAGTACCAGCTGCAGCAAAAACAAACAGCCATGCACTCTGCCATAAACCTCCCACAATAAGTGGAATTCGTCGTCCGTAACGCTCCATAATGTATAAACCGAGGAAAGTGCAGACGAAGTTGACAGCTCCGAGGATGATCTGCGTTACATAGGAATCAGAAATACCGACAGATTGGAATATCGTTGCGCCATAGTAGAAGCTGCGAGAAACTTGAGTATATGCGATAAACGAGAGGGAAAAAAATAGACAAACAAGTAATTTGCACCAGTAAGCTGCTGCAAACTCTGCAATGACATCCCAAGAAGTGTTCTGTAACCTATACGCGACGATCCAGCACGGAATCCCTTGAAGCAATCAATCCAACCCTTTGTCCAATGCGGATTTTCGCCTTTCAATTCACTTTTCGCTGGGATATCACCACTGGCAAGTCTCGCTTTGTCTATGCCCTGTTCAATCTCGATGCTATCAAGTATTTCGTCCAATTCGTTCGTGACAATCGGATGGTCAAGTGGCAACGCACGAACTTTAGCAATGGCGGCACGTGCGGCTTCTGTGTTGCCATGGCGTGTACTCCAACGAGGAGATTCAGGCATAAAGCGAATGCCAATACCGAGGACGAGTGCCCATGCAATACCAATGCCCACGACAGTGCGCCACGATCCAGAATCACCCATTGAACGCGTGCCAATAGAGATACAGTACGCAACTAGAATACCGAATGTAATAAACAGTTGGTAGGTTCCTGTAAGCGTTCCTCGGATTTGTGGAGGTGCCTACGATAATACGTAAAATTTAACGTCTAATGTGGCACACGAGAAGATCACTTACCGTTTCGGCTTGATACATTGGTACAGCGGCAGAAAGGGCGCCAACTCCGAGTCCAGCGATGAGTCGTCCAATAGCAAACTGATACCACGCGTGAAAAGTGGTGATTTGGATGAGGACACCGATGATGAAGACTCCGCACTCCATGGACATTGCATTTCGGCGACCGAAGAAATCGGCAGTTCTAGGGCATACATGCGTGTGAGAATACGATGGGAAGATACATTGTAAAATGGAACTGATGAGATAATTAAACTTACGGAGCTCCGAGAAGAGCGCCGATAAGTGTTCCAATACTGAGCAGGGAGACGATAAGGCCGCTCCGTACGTCACTGAATGCGAATGTACCATCACTATGCTGCTGTGCGAAGCGGGCCTTGAAGTCGTCCATAAGGAGAATATCTTGTACGTTCTCAATAAATAAATATAATGTGGAAAATCGATCAAATGCTAACCTGAAATTTGACCCGTGTCGTAACCAAAAATGAACCCTCCCATAGAGGCGAGTAGCGCGAGGAGTATGGAGAAGATACTGATAGGCAGGCCACGTATCGTGAATCGGGTCATGCCGCCGACCTTGTCATCGCTGTTGTACGCCATTGCCATCTTGAATATCCAATGAAATGATAAACAGATCAGTGGAAGACACCAGGGCGAACCGACCCAGGATTAGGAGAGACAGAGAAATGTGGGGTATCGCTCGACACATAGTATTACTTGAGCCTTATGTATGACGGCAGGAAAAATGAAACTTCAGACCGGACCTGCGATGATGTCAGCGAGGAGTCTCGGCCTCGGAATATGGGACCGCCGCACTTTTCCAGAACTCAATACTCCCGTAATACGAAGTGTGTCAGTCGCTTGAAAACGCCTTCCGTTATAAAACTGCATTTCCAATATGTCGTCGCCGTGACCTCTCTCCATACTGTTCGTTTACTTTAGCTTGTCGATGAGTGTTTCGAAAGGAGGTGGCACGCATGTTGAAGATTTGTTCAAAGTCACCAGGTGAGACAGGAGAAAGTTACAGACATGACCATTGCCAGTATCAGGTCTAGTAGCCGCAACGATGTTTTAGAGCCGGGCAGCGGTATTGCGAGGAAACGAGAAACGGAAGCAAGGATAATCTGCCCACGTGATACGACATGCACCATCAGACCGACTCCACTCAAGCTCAGCTCAAAACTTGGGTGCGCGTCGCCGAAACCGGCGCCCATAAGTCTATACCACAAGCACTCAGGTATACGGGAACAGATTTAGACCACATATTTTGGTCCGGCGCCGTCAAACCGCGTGTGTACTGTTCTTCCATATCAAAATGAAAAGACTCTCGCGAGTCTCGCCGCTGGCCGATATATCGATAGGATTATCGAGACTCGTGGTTCACTCAGCTTCACTGAGTAACTACTCTTGACGTTGGTATCGTCGCAATACCAAACCGTCGTTATCCGCTACCGCAGAGAAGTGTGAGTGAGTGTTAAAGCAGAACGAGTTTTTAACACCAGCTGATATTCGAGCTTCGGTCCGCGATTTTCAGCCTTCCTTCCTCCCGTCTTGTTCGCATAATTATAGTGAATAATATTGGCCTACCTCACAGTTGATTTACTGAAGACGTTACTGGATGGCTCTGCCTCGGACACCTCAGACCGTCGCATGGCTGACTAGGAACGACCATTACGACTTTCACGGCAAACGGGAACAATTTAAGTTGAAGGTTGGGCTTCTTCTCAATGCCCGTTTTTGGAATTATCTGCTCACGTGCCTTGGTTTTACTCGGACCGAATCCCGGGTTGAGTCAGTATCTATCAAAACCTTTCTTGTACCACGGTTTCAACTATTTTTTTTAGAGACGGATCTAAAGACATAATGGCCCTACGGCCTGCCTACACCGTCAAACAATGCGCACTTTCATTCTTGATCAAGACAAAACGATCCCATGCTCTTGCGTGTTGATAGGAATACCGTGATTCGTGATACGTTGAGTCATGTCCGACGCTGACAACGATATCGTCCGCCGCCGCAGAGAACGTGTGACTTGACTTTTGGGTAGAGTCTTACACAGTGCAACTAATATTCGGCTTTCAGTGCTGTGCCTCCAGCTTTATCCTCTGCCCGTCTTGCCACAAGGATACTTTTTACTCAGTACTAGTATTGCTCTGTCGCACAATTGCTGTGCTTCCAGCCTTTCTTCCCATCCATTGTGTCCTGAGGATACTGACTACTCATATTTTCCAGTTTCAATTGAAGAAATTGCGGATAGCTGTGCCTTGTACACCTCAGAACCGTACAGGCCAGTCTCATGAGCCTTGACGCTGAAGAGACGCTGTGTTCAGTTGATGTTACATGTTATATTGCTGAGCGTCTGCGGGACTTCGGGAGCGAGACCATGCAAGAGCAACGCTTACCGTGCGTCGACAAATCTTGATAACCAGACTGATATTAATAGGCAGGTGATCCAGAGACAATTCTCAATTTTATAATACTTACTTCAATATTTCTGCACTTTCATCCTTAAAGATCGGAACAGAATGACTCTCGTCACTCCCCCCTGCTGCTTCTGCGTGTTGACAGGAATTTTGTGGTTCGTGGTACACTAAGTAATTGTTTCTGACATTGATATCGTCGACCGCTGCTACGGGAAATGTGAGCATTGAGTTAAGTCTTTTCCACGATGAGAGTCATGAGACTAATACTTATTCGACCTTCAGTGCCACCCCTTTATCCTCTCTTTCCATCCGTCATGCTATGAGGCTACTGAATACTAGTACTAGCTAGCCTCGCAATTGAGGAACTCGGGACAGTGCAGACAGTGCAGAAGGCTGTGCCTTTGTACATCCCAGAGCCGTCGGAGCCGGGCTAGCTCTTGATGCAAAAGAGACGTCTCGATCCGATGATGTTACGTTGCTGAGCGCCTGCGAGTCTTCGGGAGCGGTACCATGCAGGAGCAGTGGTCATCGACGTGTGTCAAATGAACTTGATGGCCAGGCTGATTCTGCCAAGCTGTTACTCCAGAAATTATTCCAAATCCCATACACATACTGGGAAGAATCAACTGTTTACTGAAGTTAGTGTCGGCACCCGGGTCACTGCGAGTCCTTCAGGACATTACAATAAGTGCTATGCATGGATCACTGGATTTGATACTGGAGCTGTTCCGGCGGGCGAGCGTCTGTTACTGGACAAAACTATAAAGCTTGTCAGTCTCTGCTTTCGTAGACTCAAAGAGAAATATCACAGAATACGGTCAGTGTTACGCTGAAGGATACCCATTTATCCAAATATATACTACTGTTCATCTCGTGGTCGCTTTGGAACCGCCTTTATTATCAGTCTTGCTGTCCGTTGAAGTATTCTCATTTCAAACTGCTGTAATGTGTTAACCTGATACAAGCGTTGATCAAGAATACGTCCGAGTAAGCGCACAGGATCACATCGTAATCATCTTCGGGGTGATATAGTAAACGTGCAAGAAGAGCGCACTTGACTGATACAGCGTCTGTGCCACTAGCTGCACTGGCAGTTGCGTTCGCTTCTCGGCGCACTGTTCGACGCTTTAGGTCGGACATTAACCCTGATGAATATCTTATAAGGCAATAATATCCGGATATGGCTTGATAAAACACAAGTCACTGCCTTATTCGGCAAATACAACAAATATGACTCTCGCTACTTGTACGGCGAGCACAGGCTTGCTGTTGCGAGCCTTGCAACACCTTGTTTCTTCCACACACAGCAGCGCCCGGCCCAGTGTACTTATGACCTCTTGACGACGACGCCCAAGCCCCTCTTCCGGTGCCTTGCTCGGTTTTGTCTTTTTTGACCATCTTTTTTGGATTGTACTGCCGGTCTCTTTGCTTCCATCTTGACACGAGCCTTGACACGAGGTAGCCCAGGGTAGCCTTCACGATCTGGCGCCATGTTCGACGATATTCCCCAGCTTGTCGATTCTCGAGCTATGTATGCCGGTGCGACACCATATCGCAGTCCGGGAGGCGATGCCGCACCAGTAATTCCAGGTGGCTTCGGGGCAGGAACTCCAGCGCGCCAGCATCCGACGCCGGCCCTCAGCCATCGTTCTCTTAGTCGAGGCATCTCGCGCTCTTCGCCTGTAAATCCTTATAACCCTTGGCTTAATGAAGCTGGAGCCGAACAATTCTCGATGCCTGCAGCAGCCGTTGACCAGGGATTCGGATCTCCTAGTGGGTGGAATATACCACAAGCAGGTGGAGTTATGCATCCATGGGGTGCTGGACCTGCAGGTGCAGAACCTCCCATGTTTAGCATGCCATCTCCGAGAGGTTCGTCATGGAGCATGGCACGGACTCATGAGCAGGACCCAGGGGAAGGCGAGGATGATCTACCACCAGCACTTGAATGGAGTCCAGGTGCAAATGCGGCATGGGATCGGGCATGGGGACAGTCTTCGCCTAACCAATGGAAATGGGATGGGAAATTGGATGCATGGGGCCAATCCAATGGATCAAGCCCTTCTCCGTCAGCTTCGGTTATCAATGGGTTTGCATCAGGCCCACGATCGCAATATAAACGTCCCGAAGACTGGAGGCAGGGTTTTAGTATGTCGAAACCCGGCGCATTAACCCGTGTCTTCTCGATCGGGAAAGGAAAGAATGGTAGTGGTGAGTTGCGTCTGTCGCTTTTTATCCTCTGCAACTTCATTTCGTACGGCATGCTCCAACGTGCTGTATTAATATCTCGCGTCTCATATGACTCCTCATTTCTCAATCTAACTTATGACTTCCCATTTGTGAAAAAGGATTCTCATTATTTAACAAACCCTCCGTACATTGGACACTCGATGTTCAGAAGGCGCGATGTACATGGGACGTTCGTAAACCTCCAGGCCACTTTCTTGTCCTACCTGACCATCGGCCACTCTCGTATCTCGAACTTCAAGAAGGAGCGATGTCACCTCCTCCACTACGCATGAAACTCGTACACCCAAAGCTACCTTGGACAATTCACGTCGCTGCTGGGCCCGGAGAAGTTATTACCGTCGCCCATTTACTTGCTACCGTCCATGCCGAGCTGAATCGACAAATATTTCAACAAGACTTTTGGAACGATGACCTTAGTGAGCATGATAGGAAGCGGGTACACGACGCATGGTCGTCAAGGAGCGGTGGAGATCGTGCGATTGCAGAACAGGGAATTAAACGTGTGGACTTCTTGTGCGATCGGTATGTGTTTGAAGGTATAAAACGCGTGGGTGAAGTATGGGAGATGAAGTTGAAGTCAGGAAGGAGGTATATGTAATTTCAAAAACCCATGGTCTCTTTGTTATCTGGGACATCTTGAACGGTAGAGGAAATATGTCCCCACCACGTCCCACCTTTTCTTTTCTCGTACTCTTATCTTTTCCTTCTTTTTCTTGTCTTCTGTGTCAATTTTCTTGCTCTGTGGTCAATTATGTCGGCCCAATTCCTGTATTTGTCTCGTCTCGCAAAATTCCTCTATTATTCTTCCCCGCGCAGTCCATCAAACTCTGTACCCAAGTAGATCATAAACTGTTTTCATATCGGATTAATGCATACCCTTGTTGTTTATTATTTTATTCACTCGAGTTTGCGTGCGCGGCTCATAGGAGATGAAGGCCGGTTTCGGTAATTCTCACTTCCGTCAAGTTGGGTCTAATGAGCTGGTTTGACCAAAATCGATTACGTGCGCTTTATTATATACGCTTGGCTCACATGCGGCGACAAATATTTGTGCAGTCGAAGCTCTTTTCGCTGTGTGGAGGATTGTCGGGGGATTTACCTTCAATATTTTTCGTCGAGCGGTGAGCACGTGATGGTGCTCGTCATGTGCTTACGCTTGTGCAATCTGCTGTTCAGTTTTAACTGAGTTTTATTCCTTGACGTGCAACTTCTATCTGCACTTAAATGCACTTTTTTGTGCGTTGCGCTCTTATGATCGGCACCTATTCAAATCCGAATCTCGGTCTGCTTTGTCTAGTTGCGGCTCTTCGTCGAAACTACTTTGAACAAAGATTCGGAAAATAACCAGGCGACATCCTGAAGAACGCCTTTGAACTGAACGTCGACTTGTGCTATTCTTATCGTCTTCGATGATCACTTGACCATGTCTTGACTTCTGTAGCGTCTGTTCACCGATGTCTGATCATAATGTCTTGCGGCGCGGAGGGAAGAATTTTCTTGCTAAGTGGGCTACGCGGCCCGACGAGCGGGTACTAGTACTCAAATACCAGTGATCCTGGACACTTCCTCTTGTTTTCGCCTCATTCAGTCACTCTCAGTAATAGGACAGAAAGGGACTAAAATGCTGGCTGGAGGTGTCTTGGTGCTATTTTCTAGTATTGTGCGGTCATTTGCGGTACCGGCACCAGCATCAGCACCAACACCAGACTCCCATGGAATTATTCTGCGAGACTTAGCTGTGCCCCGGTTCTTTGGTGCAGCAGCAAACACTACGTTTCTCTTCCATGATGCAAATTACACGAAGGTCATCTCGACTCAGGCATGTCCCACTATCATTTCTCATCTATCAGTAACGTAGGTTGACATGTGTTCTCTTCAAGTTCTCGATCTTCACTCCTGAAAACGAAAGTATGTCGATTTGTTTGTATGAATGGTGCATTGTAGAACTGCGCTTAATCGTTGAATCATAGTGAAGTGGGAAAGCATCGAACCGGAACAAAATATGTTCAACTTCGCCGCTCCGGACGAGATCGTACGGTTTGCGGAAAGCGTGAACGCGAAGGTCCGCGGGCACAATTTCGAATGGTGACTAATTTCTGGTTTGTGATTAACCGCACAAAGAGCTGAAATACTTAAACTTTCTTAGGGGAAACCAACTTCCGCCATGGGTCAATGATACACTCACTGCCACAGAACTCGACCGGGCTCTGAAGAACCATATAACGACCATTATGGATCATTATCGTGGAAAGCTCTATGCATGGGACGTTATTGTATGTGTATTATGTCCATTTCATGCTTTCGCTACTGATTGAGTCTATTGCACATGGATAGAACGAGATGATTTCGGACAATACTCCAAACGAGACCTTCAAGGATAATATTTGGACACAAAAATTCGGAGAGGAGGCTATGCCTAAAGCTCTTACATACGCACGCGCGGTTGACTCTCAACCAAAGCTCTAGTAAGTGGACGCGACTCCTCGCCCGCCTTTGATTATCCTGAAAAGTCTTTCTCGCTAGTATCAACGACTATGGTATCGAGGGTATCAACTCAAAGTCTGACACGCTTTACAGTGTCGTCCAATCATTCATGAATGATGGCGTTCCGATCGACGCTATCGGTTTTCAGTGCCATTTCACACTCGGACAAATACCCGATACGCTTGCGGAAAACTTGCAGCGCTTCGCGGCGCTCGGCCTAGATGTCGCTATTACTGAACTTGATATCAATCTCCGTGGACCGGCGAATGCGACTGCCCTCGCACAACAGGCACGTGATTACTGGACCGTAGTTAATGCATGCGTACAGACAAAGCGCTGTGTTAGCGTGGTAAGTCTTGTGTACTTCCACCTGTCAATTTGGATGCTTTTAATCGCTATTCTCCTTTATGTGTAGACTGTATGGGGTGTCTCGGATGATCATTCCTGGATTCCAAATGGTGAAGTTCTTCCTTGGAATGCCGAAAAGCAACCCAAGCCGGCATTCTTTGCTATTGCAGATGCGTTTGAAGGAAAGCCAGAGCCTGCGTTGTAACGTTGACGACTGTCTCTAAAGAATTGAATTGACTGCGCACAAGTGCAGACCCTTATTGCTGCGAGCCTCGCGCTACGCTTGACTCTGACTATTCGGCCGTTGCAATGTTCCAAAGGATAAATCACCTCGTTCTGAGTTGACTTTTTCAGAAGCCGTAACTTTGTGGTCCGTGATAATTTAAGAATGTCTGTACTTGACCTCATGTGTCGAATAACGCAAGCTATCACGGGCCGGAAGACAATACAAAACTAATCAAGACACGATATTCGTCATAAGTGATATTGATGTGCAACGAATGCATGGTACCTTTAGCATCTTTGTGAATTTGATTGGATGCGGACCCACACTCGGACATCTTTTAAATACCTCATCCTGTCAATTCAGCTCATTACCCTTGATAAGCAAACATACTTTGCATTGTAGTTATTGATGTGGCTACTATATTGAGCTTGTCGAAATGTCGGTTATCCGAGTTAGCTGTATAGAAGGTAAATGCAAACGGGACACCAGTATAAACCATCTTGTCAGACAAAGTCCCGCTGCTGGGTTCTTAATAATGTGTGTTCCACATCTTTGATGGCCTTGCATGATACTTTAGTCTCTTAAAAACTCTCCTTTATGATTGTTTGTAACAAGGCGTCCAGTTTTCTCTAATCGAAATACAGTGAAAACTTGTATAATATTGGTAAGTGAACCTTATTATGGTTCTGTTGCTTGAATTAAGGTATGGAATGTTAGTAATGTTGTCTTATACTCTCTTTGCATGCCAGTCACTGTCAGTTTCATAAGAGTTTGTCAGTGATCCTATTGTATGCACAGTATCCATGACATTGTCTTTTATATCTAGCAAGTCAACAACTGCATTTGTAGTATCATGAGTATTCTGGCATTGATCTATAGAATTATTTCGTCGATCTCAGGAAGCTTTCTCAATCCAGTGTTAGATTTTGTGAGGTCTGCAAACTATTCATGTTCGTTCCATGAATAACTCGATCTGCCTGACATCTAGTATCAATGTGTGACAGTAGAGCTTAGAGCAAGAGCACAGACTCTCAAACACATTATAAGACCTTAGTATTCGTCTGAGTTTGGCTCTCTGCCTCTGTGCCCACCTTTCAGGCTCTGCAAGGAGATTGAGAGTGAAAAAGCTTATGTAGGGTTAATGTGTTCCCGGGCCGCTGATGTAGTACTTTGCTTTTAAGTTGACTATTACTGCTAGCCGTACCATATAGTGTGGCGAGCAAATCAGGTCAATCAGGCTAGAAGAAGTACATTAAATCGAATCGGAACTCAATCAGACGCCATACGAGTGAGCAGCAAACAAGTGGCACCTGAGGTATCACCTTGCAACTGGACTAGACACAGCCTTGACTTATGCACCTTGATACTTCTTAGCGAATCTTGTTTGATGTGGCATGCATAATTTCGAAGTACAAGATTGCTAACCTTCTGGTCAGATCAAAATTTAGTGTATAGTCAAAACGAGATAATTGCAACATGGGTAAGATATTAGCAAATTCGACTAGATAGAGATCTAAATCAAAGCTTTCCCTTCAGATAACTTAAAAAAATGCAGCTAGACGGACAAAATTAAGCTTACTTGAATTAGAAATGGTGGACAAGCATCAAGCCCGGGCCTAAGAAATGTCTTTGCATTCCCTTGCATCAGCTTAGCACCCCTGTAAAACCGATGCGAACTACATAGCTCGCACCAACGTACGAGCGTACTTTCCTTGCCATTAATGTCTAGTTGCTACTTTGGCCTTATTGGATCGTTAGGTCCTGCTCCTACAAATTCTGGAGCAAACATACCTAGTAACAGCAAGTGATCTTGTGGAACGATTATTTCTCGCTACATTATAAACGATGTAGCCGCCACACTTACAATTGCCAGCTATTGTACTTTGTTTTCTTAGACATTCTCCTTCATAGTCGTTTAGTCCCGTTGCAATGAAGTGTCCAATTTTGCTCTTGGTAAATTACTTAGATAACCATCCACAATCGAGATTTCCTCCCATATTCTCTCCCTGCAGCTGTATCGGGTGACAGGCTTTACAGCAATGGCCGTTTCTTACAAGACCACGTTGAAAGAAGACAACGACCAGAATTGGGAAGTAATTCCTACCGAGGATGGTGTTTCATCATACCGTGTATACAAGCAGCCCATTTTAAAAGGATCTCTGGATGACCGCGAATATCGCATTATTCGTCTTCACAATGGTCTTGAAGCTGTGATCGTTAGCGACAAACACGCAGACCAGTCCGCCGCTTGTATGAATGTTTCGACCGGATATTTCCGTGATCCAGTAAGCAGTGTCTTTCGTGCTTATTTTATGATCCCACTGGCATTTTTTTCTCTCCCTCGAACGAGACCCATTGCACAAAATACCCATGCATGCGCTTCTTACTTCCGTTCCCACAAGATGTAGCATGCGGAATGCCATCGATAAATCATCCAAACGTTGATGGCGGCGTTACTTACTAGTTTACAGGACAACATGCTTGGTATCGCTCATTTTTGCGAGCACTTGATGTTCTTGGTAAGAAAATCTCCGATTCTGACGAACTTCGGCCCGCGCCAGCGCATAACTTCTGAGACTGTAATTACAGGGTTCAAAAGAACATAAGCAAGAAAATGCGTACAGACAGGTAAAGTCATTTGGTCAAAATTAAAGTCATATGACTCTTAGGCACCTCCCGTCATGATCATAAACAGTACCTTAGCTTGCACAGCGGTCGTGGCAATGCGATGACAAGTGGTACTGACACCACTTTCTTCTTTCATGTTGCTGCGGATGCACTAGAGGGTGCACTTACTCTCTTCTCTGAGTTCTTCCACTGTCCACTCTTTCACGAAGACTCGGCACTGCGCGAAGTTGAGGCAGTCGATTCGGAATACACACAAGCTCTCCGAGATGATGCCTGGCGGTTAGCGTATCTTAGCCGCTCCCTCGCACGTCCAGGTCATCCGTTGCGAAAATTTAACCACGGCAACAAAGCTACGTTAATAGGGAAGTATCTTGTATCGGAGACATCCCATTCGCAGCATAAGTCAGGTACGGACCGGCACAATCACAGATCGTCGGGTAGAAACCCTCGTACTGAGAACCATGGCCATGGTCGAGCATCAAGTACAAGCTCTATCCGGAGCTCAAATGCATCAACTCGAACGCATTCGGAGACAAGACATAAGGATCGAAGCGCAGCATCGTCCAAAACGTCTAGTAGAACGAGCGCTCAGAGTAACAGGAAGAAAGTAGAGAAAGAAGAATCACAGAAGGCCGAGGAGGAAGCAGAGAAGGAAGCAGCGAAAAAGGCAAGGAAGAAGTTGATTGAATGGTGGGGGAAGGAATACTCTGCGGACAGGATGAGCTTGGCAGTAGTTGGGAGAGGTTTGTTTGCTTCCGTTTGGCTTTAGTTTGATTCTAATTGTGAGTAGAACCTCTCGACGAGCTCACCCGCATGGTTGTGCAGTATTTCTCGCCCATCAAAAATACTGGACAAGACCCTACTCCGTTTAAGTCCATGGTGCGGCCGTACGGGAAAGAAGAACTATGTGTACGTCTCTCACAAGTCTAGCAGATACCAGCTCACGGTGAAGCGCGAAATTGCATTTTCTAGAAAACTGTCTATGTGAAGACAATCGAAGAAAAATATGAAATTACTATTTCCTTTCCGCTAGACTGTCAGGATCCTTTCTGGCGAGAAAGTCCGACGCACTTCATTAGCCACGTACTTGGCGATGAAGGACCGGGTTCACTAGATGCTTATCTGAAAAGTAAAGGATGGATTCTGAACTCAACTGTTGGATGTAATAGCTCTTATCGAGGATGCAGTGTGTTTAACGTATATATAAAGCTGACAGAGGACGGGTTCAGTGAGTAGGCTTTGCGCATATCCCGTGCTCTTGTACTGATGATGTCCTTTCAGAGAACCAGCGCGAGATAATATTAACATGCTTCAAGTTCATTAATCTATTACGCAAATCCACATTTCCGGAGTGGATGCAGGAAGAGCAGAAGATAATTCAGGAGCTGTCGTTCCGCTACGCAGATAAAGGGTTTGCGCTGCCTCATGCATTAAACATTGCGAAACGATTAATGAGATTCGAGACTCCACGCGCTCTTCTTCTGCAGGGTCCCGTCCTGTTCTGGGAGTGGAATGAGAAGTTTATAAGCGATACGCTGAAGGAACTAGACATTGAGAATTGCTATGTTACTGTATCTGCTAAGAATCACGATAACATTCATGGAGAAACATGGCACAAGGAACGATGGTGTGGAGCAGAGTACGTTATGAAGCAGTTTGAACCCGACTTTATTTCTGAGGTTAGTACATTTATTCTTAAATGGAGTATTGTTTAAAAATGTCGCTTGCAATGCACAGGCTCGCAAAGATAATGACATTCGTGAATTTACTTTACCAAACCCAAACCCATTTCTTCCAGAGAACTTCGATGTCCACAGACTACATATTACTGAACCGAAGAAACGACCCGCGCTTCTCGAGCGCACACCGCTTATGGAATTATGGTACAAAAAAGACGATCAGTTCTGGGTTCCGAAGGCTGATGTGAAGATTGCAGTACGAACGTAAGTCACTTCTCGATTGCGTATTTAAGTTTATTAATCTATGTGCCTATCATATGTCATTATCCAATCAGACCTGCTGCTGCAGCTACCCCTCGCGCCTATGCATTGACGAAATTGTTTGTACAACTTGTGATGGCTGAACTCAATGAATATTCCTACCATGCCTGGGAGGCGGGTTTGGATTACAGTCTAGATGCCACCATCTGTGGCTTCACAATAACAGTGGGTGGCTACAATGACAAACTACATGTCCTTGCTGCAGCGGTTCTTAACAAGATTAGCCACCTCAAGATTTGAAAGGATAAGTTAAAAATAATGGTTCAAAAAGTCGTGTTACTTCAAATCACAAGTGTTAGAACTGATGGCTGACGTAGCGTCTATTATCTATATAGGAAAAGCAAAATCTAAAGAATATGCAGGAGAAACAACCGTTTCATCAGTCGCAGCATCACTTGCGCTACATTATAACTGACTATATAAAATATAGCACAGAAGAGCAAGAAGAAGCATTGAAGGGTTTGTTATTCATTTCGACGCTGAGTGACGAAATATCTGCTGATAAAGGACAGGTATTACTGTGGACGAGCTATCTAAGCATGCAAAGTTACTATTATCACGGTTGACATTTGCAATTCTGGTCACTGGGAATCTGAAGCGCGAGGTGAGACATAGCTTGTATTGAACTTGTGATACAATGTATTTTATATTTGTATAGAATGCTTTCAGTATCGCAGCCAAGGTAAAAGAAACGTTAGAGGCTAAACCAGTCCCAGAAGACGAGCTTCCCAAGTTGTGTATGCGCCTCCTTCCTAAAGGTATACACAATCTATTCTTTAATTGGTCTTTTAAATAGTAATTTCAATAGGATGCAATTATGTCTTGGATTTGCCTTTACACGACGAAAACGAAAAGAACTCAAGCGTACACTATTATTGTCACGTCGGCAATGCCTCCGACCCACATACCCACGTATTATGCTATTTGCTTGCGCAAATCTTGAAGGAGCCAACATTTGATGTTCTTCGAACGAAAGAGCAGCTTGGATACATAGTAGACTCAGCTGTCATAGAGGATTTGGAGACGATTGGCTGGGACGTAGTGATACAATCTGAGATGGATCCAAGCTATCTTGAATCGCGCATCGAAGCATTCCTGAGGAGTATGCGTAAGATAATCCAGAACATGTCGGACGAAAAGATTAATAGTCATAAGGAATCACTTGGAAAGCTATGGAAAGAAAAACCCAAGATGATTCGCCAGGAGACGGTAAACTTTTGGACTACTATCAATGACGGATATTATGATTTCCGACGAAAAGAGAAAGATGTGAAACTCCTTCAGAGCATATCGTTGGCGGAGGTCCGTATGATGTTTAAAGAGCGCCTTGATCCCTCATCGAAGATACGCTCAAAGCTCTCCATCCACATGCGTTCACAAAGGCCTTCTAAACCTCCCAATGTCCCAGCTAAACCCAACGTTAGCATGCATGCTGCTCAAGAGTTCTTGATTGCGCTAAAGAAAGAGGGTATCTATGTAGACGAAAATGAGTACAATCAGAAATGTGAAGTGGAACTCACAATGTCGGAAATGCATGAATACTTAAAGGAAACTTGCCTGAATAAATTGGTGAATAATAACGAGAAAAGAATACAGGAACTGTTTAGGAAGTTGGAATCATTTTTGGACAAGTATCCCGTAAAGCCTGCTCTAGAAGTTGAACACATATCGGATGGTGGCAAGTTCAAGCAGGGTCTTACTCTCTCTGGCGTTCCGAAACCTGTTGAGAAGTTTGACAAAGAATAGTTATGCAAGGTTGTAGAATGCAATTCAATGCTGGAAGCTGTCAATATTGAGTAAGGTTGTATTAGACTAAAGTGTTTTATTTATTTATTGCTACACAATGAAATAACAATACTGGAATCATGTTATATATAATGTACTCTGCATTCAACAGAGTGACTTCTCTCAGAATTACAAGGATTTGTAATGAGTCACATACAGCTACAGGTTAACTAAGGCATTCTAATATGATCTAACTTAATCTTTTACTTTGAGACTGGTGAGTGTTAGTACTGCCTTTTGCAATTTATATTGAGTTTATAGTATGTCTGCAACTCTATCAGAGTGCCTTATAGAATGAAAGGTACTGTCAGTTGTACATTTTTGCTCAAAAATAGCCACTTTTTGGACTCATACTTTAACAACTACTTTGACAATATTTATGGTTCAAAATGCTTCAGGTCTAAGAATTTTGAGAAGAATTTTTTTTAGTGATTTTTGATTAAGCATACATACAGTGACTGTAGAGCTCAGATTGACCTTTCCTGCAGATGCTCACTCTAATTTCAATTTTTATTCTTATTTTATATTTTTTAACTTGAATCTTACAGTTGATATGTTAGAATGCAAATATCATTTACAGATTTAAAAAGTATTGTGTTGTGGTAGAGATATAAATTTTTCAAAAGTGTGTAATACTTTTGACTGTTACTGTATATGTATCAAGTACTGTAATGATTCAGATACTGAAGACATACAAATAAATAATATAAATACAAACTGGTTGTAAACAAATAATAATATTATTACAGAGTACTACACTCTTATTCCTTATATAATAACCTAAGATTCTAACAGTTTGACTCAGCACATCTATACCCACCCTTTAGAATACACTAGGAGAGTAGTGTAATCTTGCTTGTACAAAGGAGAGAATCTCCAACAAATAAAGCACTTTTCTGCCTGCACCACCTACTTCATCCTCTCCCTTCAAGCCAGAACGTCCCAGAGATACACCTTCAAAGTCATCCACAACTATTACTGAGTTCACTACACCTCTGATTGTGTGTTACATTGTAGCTAGAGTATACAATGTGCTTGTACAGACACATTTCCCCTGCAGCCCAAATTAGCTCACTCAATGCTCCAGATTTCCAATCCAGGTGACCCACCCACACTTGCTACACACTGTTACAGTGTGTCCATCTTTTCACTCTTATTGTCACTTGCTAATCACTCTAAGCTTGTCTCACAGGCACAGTCTCAATCTCCACAACCTGCTCAACCTCATTCTACACACACTCATAATTCAACTTGTAGGGACCAAGCAACAACCAAAACGTGGTGACAAAGACTACACTGAACAGCCTGAGAATATGTTCATCCTTGTCCAACACAAATCCCACTTGCAGAAGAATGAGGCAGAGGCAGCTGGTAGTGTAGGGGTTGGGACTGTAGAAATAGTGTATTATTTACTATTTTTGTATTCTATAATTTAAATATAATTATATTTGATTAATTATTTGATATAAAATTGTATAGTAAGCAAAAGCAAGCTATTCAAATACTTGTAATGACTTGTAAGCATTATAAGCAGATATTACACTGTTACAAATTAATAAGTATGTCTTAACCTTGTAATTTAGGAAGTATATTATAATCACTTGTATAACTTGACAATTTATAAAATTATATCAGAAATTGCCAAGTTTTAAAAGTATTTTTTCTTGCTTATTTAACATTGTACTTTCCTTGCTTAACCCCCCAGGAAGATTATAAGTAATTGGACAAATTTTATAAAATTTATAAAATATACAAGATTACAAGCAAGTATAATACTTAAGACTTTTTTGTAATGTAGATAGCCTTTATTGTGTTTCAATTAGATTAATAGCTTTCCTATCCCCTATTGGTTTATATCACTTACCACATTATATTGTACTAATAATATACTCAAAAGTCTCAGCTCAGGAGAAGTGAGTGGTGGCTACTGCTTCTGTTATTCAAAATGGTGTCATAGACAGTACTAGAGTATATAAATGCACACAGTGTGGGCCTATCAAGGGTGATGTCAAGCATAGGATGGTAGGTGGGGAAGGAGAGTGTGTGGGGGGTCAGAGAGAGGATTGTGCCTGAGGAGTAGTAATACATGGACATTGTTGCAAGCACATACTCACTGATTGTTGCTTGTATTACTGAGCAGGAAGAAGTACACAAATGCATGGAATTATTGAAGAAGTTGTTCAACATTGGTCAACAATACAGATGTGCAAATGCAAATGCAAAAAAGAAGGTGAGTGTAATAAAAAGGAGGACAATGAAGGAGAGGCAATGTAAGAGGCAGAGCAAGGAGCAGGAGGGATGAAAGGGAGACAAGAAGTTGGGAGGAGAGGGATGAGCAACTATTGTGTGAGTTATTATGAAGTGGACTGGCTACTTATACTTTACACTGAAGGACTGTGTAGCCAGCTTGGCTGTGTTGTCACAAGATCTGAGGCTCAGCACAGGCATTACAGTAGCAGATTAGAGAGACAAATCCAGCAACCTTTATTGCCTAGACAGTTACAGGCAGTGTGCCTGCTGGAGGATGCTTGTAGGCAGAGGACTGGCCTGGAGAGAACAAAAGAGACAACATAGTATTAGGGGAAGAGGGTTGGGGAGATAATGGAGGTAGGAGGAAAAGCAGTGACAAGAGCAAGTGTGTCATTATATGCTCTTGATCTTTAGTACTCGATTATGTAATCACTTTGATATATTGTTTAAAGGTAAAAACAAATTATATTATAAGTCTGACAGAGTGATTGTTAACATTATTAATATATATAATTGTATATTATCTTACTAAAAGTATTGTAATTAACTTACAAGCACAACATATTACTTTTATGACTGTTATAATTAATCAACTATTGTTACAGATAACTTATAATATAATTTTAGCATATTATAATAGGAGTTGAGCACTTGTACCTCACATGTAATGTTGTAATAATACTATTAGTAAGCTTACTTGCTCTAAAACATGTTTGTAGTTTAACAGAAACTTTGTATATTTCTTACATTTATATACAATCATTATAATTACATTATAAGTAAAATATAAGTGTTATTTTAGAATGTAATGCTTATAAAATCATTTTATTAGATTACCTTTGCTATTATTAAATACATTTGTTGCGACTTTTTCGTGATGTAGATGTGCAATGAATAAGTGGCACCAGATGGATCATATTGTGAATAGATTGGACACAACCTTGGCTCGAGCATTTTTAGCAAGGAAGCAAACTTGTCCTTGATGTACTGTGTGTAATTTTGAAGTATAATTTTGCTTATCTTCTGGTCGGATCAAAAAATAACACACAGTGAAAACAGGTTCAAAAGATGAGGGTAAGACATCAGTAAACTCAACTAGGCATAGATCTGAATCGAAGCTTTCTTTTGAATCAATTTAGAAATGTGACTAGTTGGGCAAATTTAACTAATTTGAATTAGGAAAAGTGGAGAAGTATCAAATTGGGAAACGACTTTGCATCCTGCTATATCAGTTTATCAGTCCCATAAAAGGTTGATACAAACAAGTTAACTTGCCCAATAGGCAAGCATACTTTCTTTACTGTTAAAGTCTAGTTGCTACTTTGACATCGTTAGACCGTCAGTTCCCGCTCCCGTAACATTCCGGACCCCGGTGCAAACATGTCCTAGCACTAGTAAGTAACCTCGTGAAACTATTATTCCTCGCTCCGTAATGAATAGTAAAGCCGCCACACTCACAATAGCCTGCCATTATACTTTGCTTTTTTAAACATTTTTATTCATATTCGACTAGTCGCATTGCAACAAGGTGTCCAATTTGGCCTTGATAAATCACTTAGATAACTGTCCATCCAAAATTGAGGCTTCCTTCCATATCCTCTCCCTGCAGCTGTCCCAGGCGACGTGTTTCAGAAAAATGCCTGTTTCTTACAAAACCACGTTGAAAGAAGACAATGACCAGAATTGGGAGTTAATTCCAGCCAAGGACGGCGTTCCTGCATACTATGAATACCAACAGCGTATTGAAACAGGTCGTTTGGATGATCGTGAATATCGTATTATTCGCCTAGAGAATAACCTTGAGGCCGCGATTGTCCGTGACAAAGACGCCGAATTATCTGCGGCTTGCATGGATATTGCGATTGGAAGTACTAATGATCCGGTGCGTAACGTGACATTCACTGTTTTGCCTATCAGCTTCAGCCGTGTCCATATCATGGATTAATCAATTGATTTTTTTTTTTGCTATCATTATTCGACAACGACACTTACTACTTTATAGGATGACATGCCCGGTACTGCTCATTTTTGCGAGCACTTGATGTTCATGGTCAGTCGCGTTCTTGACCATGAAGTCCATGTCCAACTGCTCTATACTTACTTCCATGTCTATGCTCATAGGGTTCCGAAAAACACAAACAAGAAAACGGATTTCAAGAGGTAAAGTCTTTCCATTAGCTTGAGAAACTATTCTTATCTCGAATCCTTAACAGTACCTGAATTTGAACAGTGGTGTGTACAACGCTTCTACAACGTACTCGAACACGAAATTTTTCTTTGAAGTCGATTCGGACGCACTTCATGGTGCGCTCGAGCTGTTTTCTGAATTCTTCTACTGTCCACTCTTTCACAAAGACTCTGCTCTGCGCGAGATTAAGGCAGTTGATTCCGAATATTCCAAAAATCGCCAAAATGACACATGGAGACTAGCATATCTTGACAATTCCATTGTGCATCCGGGACATCCACTGAAAAAGTTCAGCACTGGGAACAAAGACACATTGTTAGGGAGACTCCTTGCAACACATTTACACCATAAATCCAACAAGAGTGTGGATGATCATACCTCCAGCAGGAATTCCGACAGTGAGATCTCATTGAGAGATGATAGCACTCTGACTCGGACGTCTTCATTTAGACAACATACAAAAGATAGACAACAACCCAGAAGTAGGACTCCTAGTGAGACTTCTGTGAAGACCTCTTCCAGTCGAAACTCCTTTCGAAGCATAGGTTCCTCAATGCGAGCACGTTCAGAGACAAGTCAAAGTGCCAGAAGTGGATCACTGTCCAGAACATCGAGTAGCACACCAAATAGATCAAATCTCCAAGATGACAGGGCGAGGGCAGAGAAAGAAGCAGCAGCAAAGGCAAAGAAGGAAGCAGAAGAAGCAGCTGCTTTGAAGGCAAGAGAGAGATTGATGCAATGGTGGAAGAAGGAGTACTGTGCAGGCAGGATGCGCTTGGCAGTAGTTGGGAGAGGTCTGTCCACCTAACTGTTAGAATTTATCTTGAGTCTGACTGCAAAGCAGATTCCCTTGACGAGCTTACCCGTTCAGTTGTGAACCTCTTCTGGCTAATAAAAAACACTAAACAGGACCCTGCCCCACTTGTCTCTTCAGACCAGCCTTATGGGAAAGAAGAGCTGGGTGTATGTGTTCTGTGTTATACCTAAACTAACCTTCCGCCTGACCATTTTTGCGTGTATTAGAAAATTGTGTATGTCAAAACGATCGAGGAAATGTACCAGATTACTATCACCTTCCCCATTCCCTGGCAGGTTCCTCTTTGGCGTGAAAGTCCAACGTACTTTATTACCCATCTACTCGGTCATGAAGGTCAGGGTTCCCTGCATGCTTACTTGAAGAACAAGGGGTGGATTATAAGCTTAGTCGCTGGTGATGCAATCCCTGGTCGCGGAATAAGCCTATTCAAAGTGTGGATTGCGCTGACTAAAGACGGTTTTAGTAAGGCTTGTCTGCTATTATATTATGTTCTTTTACGATGATGTGCTTTCAGAAAACTATCAAGAAGTCATACTGACATGCTTCAAGTTTATCAACCTATTACACGGATCCACATTTCCAGAGTGGATGCAGAAAGAGCTGAAGATAATTCAAGAGATCTCTTTCCGCTTTGAGGAGAAAGGCCATGCAGTTCCTCATGCTTGTAGCATTGCCACCTCCTCGATGAGGTTTCCAGCACCACGAGCCCTTCTCCTGAGTGGACCTGTTCTCTTCTGGGAATGGGATGAGAAGTCTGTGAGCAATATTTTGAAGGGAATGAATATTGAGAATTGCTATATAGTTGTAGCTGCCAAGGATCACGACCACCTTCATGGAGAGTCGTGGCATAAGGAACGATGGTATGGGGCAGAGTATGTTAAGAAGCCGTTTGGAGCCCAGTTCATTGCCGATGTAAGCCCTTTCCTAATTTAATTATCGAGAGCCTGATTTTGACGGCACGTCATAATTAGGCTCGCAGAGACAACAATATTCCTGAAATCACTTTGCCAGCACAAAATCCATTCCTTCCAGAGAACTTTGAGGTTCATAAAGTACATGTTGAACGACCAAGGAAGCGGCCTGTGCTTATTAAGCGCTCGCCACTGATGGAAGTATGGCACAAGAAGGACGATCAATTTTGGGTCCCTAAGGCTATTGTAATGATCGCAGCACGAACGTAAGTACATTTATACCTAGAAGTTTGCCCTCGGCTTTTCTAATTACGTGACTAGTCCAATTGCTGGATCATCTCCTAATCTCCGAGCTTTGACGTTGACACGACTGTTTGTATATCTTGTAGAAGATGCACTCGCCGAATATTCTTATAACGCAAACGTCGCCAACTTAGGATATAATATCCAAAGTGCTGCCACAGGATTCAAAATAACAATCGGCGGCTTCAATGATAAACTGCATGTTCTCGCTGAGGCAGTCCTTAGAAAAATTAGACACCTCGAGATCCGAAAGGACAGGTTGAAGATTGTAATTGAACAAGTTGTGTTACTTTATATCTTGATTGCTAAGTCTGATAGTTGATATTGGGACATTCTATAAGGCAGAACGTAATTTGAATAATTTAGACTTGCAAGATCCCTCTGACCTTTCAATCCGTTACCTAAACTATCTGGCAGATGACTATGAATTCAGAAAAGAAGAGGAACAAGAAGTGCTGAAAGGTTCTTTTCTTTGGCTGTAGTACATGTGAAGTTGTTGACTGATAAACAAACAGGTATTACCGTTGCAGAACTTTCTAAACATGTGGACGAGTTACTGTCCGAACTGAAATTCATAGTTCTGGTCACTGGCAATCTTGGAAAGGAGGTGAGTGTAGTGCTGAATCGAAAGTTGTATCGCATAACATTTACTGTTGCATAGGATGCCTTCAAAATTGCATCCACTGTAAAGAGAGTGTTGCACTCTAAACCGGTAGCAGAAGACAAGCTTCCAAAACTACGTACACGTCTTCTTCGCAAAGATACGCAGGATGCAACAGGATGCAATTACGTCTGGAAACTACCTGTTCCTAACACAAGAGAAGCTAATTCGAGCATTGCCTATTATTGTCATGTCGGCAATTATTCTGACCCACGTACTCGCGTGACATGTTCTTTGCTCTCTCAAATCTTGGATGAGCCAACATTTGATTTTCTTCGTACGAAAGAACAGCTCGGATACAATGTATATTCTGAGATGGTCGCAGACATTGAGTCCATTGGATGGCGTCTAGTGATCCAGTCTGAAATGGCCTCGGAATATCTCGAATCGCGTATCGAAGCATTCCTGAGGTATATGCGCAAGATAATCCGGGGCATGTTAGTCGAGAAACTCGACGAACATAAGAGATCACTCGGGAGAATATGGACAGCGAAGGTTAAACATGTTCCTCAAGAGACAGCGACGTTCTGGTCTTCAATCGCCAGCGGGTACTACGATTTCGAGAGAAGCGAAACGGACGCAAAACTTCTTCGTGATGTATCGTTGTCAGATGTCCGTACAATGTTTGAGAGGTGCCTCGACCCGTCATCGGAAAAACGTTGCAAACTTTCAGTACATATGCACTCTAAAAGGCCACCCAAATCTCCTGGAGAACCAGCTCCCCCAAATGTCAGCAGACGCACTGCTCAGGAGTTCTTGAGTTTGCTGAAGAAGGAGGGCATCTTTGTTGACGAAAAGGAGTACAACTCAATGTGTGAGGTTGAAGTGACTGTGCCTGAAATGCATGAATACTTGGAGAAGACGAGCTTGAATGACCTACTCAAGAGAAATCATGATAAAGTGAAGGACCTATTCGGAAAGTTGAATTCACTAGTGAAGAAGTATCCAGCCAAGCCCGCGTTAGAAGCTGAACATATACATGATGGTGCTAAGTTTAAACAAGGTCTTCACCTGTCTGATCTTGCGAAACCAGTTGAAAAATTTAAAGTAGAATAGTCGTGGTGGATTTTGACACAATTCAATGATGCGGACACTCAGCATGGCACAATACAGTAACAGACACAAATATTTATCTAATTTATTGGTGATACATTTGTTATCAATACACAATGATTCATCCCACTGTGAGGATTGTTGAATGTACTGTGTATTCAAAGGTGTGGGTGCTCTTGGAATGCTTATTAATAGATACAGAGTCTGGTGATACTTAATATCTGCAACAGTGTGTTGGATAGACTGGTGAATGAGTTCTAGTATTGTGGTTCTCTTGTTTGAATTAGTCATTGGAAACTTAAGATCTCTCTGAGAGCGAGGCACGGTCGGTCCCATAAGGTCTGGCTGAGTACATCTAGTGTATGCACAATATCCGCAACATTGTCTTTCATATCTAGCAAGTCATCGACTGCATCTACAACTTCATAGGTAGTTTAAAATTCGTCTATAGAACTATTCTACCAAGGTTGAAAACTTTCTGAATGCAATGCTGCCAGTGGATGTGGCAAAGCTCGTGATCCGTTCCTATTTGTTACATGAAGTGCTCGACCTACCTACCATATAGCATCAATGTGTGCAGCAGTAGACTTCTATGCACATTATGAGACCGCAGCATTAGCACGAGTTTCAAGTTAGCTAGGCACATCCGTGTCTACCTTTCAGGCTCTGTGGGGAGAATATTCAAATTAATGAGAGTAAAGGCACTTATGAAACAGATGCACGCTCCAATAATTAAGGTCCTTTGCTCTTGAACTGACTATTATTAGTACCATATTATGTGGCGAGTAAGGCAAACGAATAAAGGATAGAAGTGCATTGTTAAACCTAATCAAGATCAAAACGCAACCAAAATCCTTGTAAGTGTGCAACAAATAAGTGGCACCTAGGGCATCTCATTGTGAATAAACTGGATATGCGCCATGATGCTTCTCAGCAAGGAAGCAGACCTATACTCGATATAGCTTGCATAATTTTGAAGTACAAGTTTGCTAAGCACTTGTTTGGATAAAAATAGTGTATATTGCTACTGTATAATGACAATGAGGTAGTAGTAATGGGGGTAAGGCATTAGCAAACTCGATTAGGCAGAGATCTGAATCGAAGCTTTCTTTTGAAACGATTTAGAATGCAACTAGACAGACAAATTTAACTAAGTTAAATTATAAAGAGCAGATAAGTATCAGACTGAGAAACAACTTTGCATTCTCCCACACCAGTTTATCAGTCCTGTAAAACGTTGATGCAAGCAAGATAACTTGCCCACTTGAAAAGCATACTTTCCTTACTGTTAATGTCTAGTCGCTACTTTGACATTGTTAGACCGTCAGTTCCTGCTCCTGTAACATTCCAGTGCAAACGTGCCCTAGCACTAGTAAGTAACCTTGTGAAACAATTTTTTCTCGTTGCCTAATGAATGGTATAGCTGCCACACTCACAATAGCCTGCCATCATACTTTGCTTTCTTAGACATTCTTATTCATATTCGACCAGTCCCGTTGCGACGGGTGTCCAATAACACCAATTTTGCCCTTGCTGAAACACTTTTTAGATAGCTGTCCATCCGCAGTATGAGATTTCTTTCAGTATTGTCTCCCTACAACTGTCTCAGAGCACATACATTAGAAAGATGCCTGTTTCTTACAAGACCACGTTAGAAGAGGACCGTAACGATCCGAAAAATTGGAAGTTAATCCTTACTGAGGATGGTGCTCCTGCATATTATGAATACAGACGGACTATTGTTAAGAGTCCTCAGGACGACCGTGAATACCGCATCATTCGCCTACTAAACCAACTTGAGGCCACCCTTGTTTGCGACAGAACCGCAGACAAGGCCGCCGCTTGCATGGATGTTGCGGTTGGAACTGCAAGCGACCCAGTGAGTCACGTGACACTCCTCTGCTAGAACGTAATGCCATCACTTCCTCGTCAAGCGAATATTACTGTTTTCATCGGTGTTGCTAACTAATGACTAGGAAGACATGCTCGGCACAGCCCATTTCTGCGAACACCTATGGTATATGGTACGCTATAGTATTCCTAGACTTGAGGTTCATTTTTCAACGCGTGTGACCGCTCTACAGGGTACGGAAAAGAATAAACAAAAGGATGCCTTTGATAAGGTAAATGCATTTAATCGGCTTAATTGGACAGTGATTGTTAAATTGCCATGCTTCGTAAATAGTACATGAGTTTGCACAGCGGCATGACCAATGCCTACACATATCACTCCGACACAAAGTATTTCTTTAGCATCAATTCAGAAGACTTTGATGGCGGGCTCAAACTATTTTCTCAACCCTTCTACTGTCCAAGCTTCCATGAAGACTCCATACAGACTGAAGCCAAGACGATTGACTCCGAATATGTTAAATTCCGCCAAACGGATACTTGGAGACTACTGTATATTGAAATCTCCCTTGCCAGTCCGGAACACCCGTTGAGAAAATTCGGCACCGGAAACAAAAGGACGCTGATAGACGGTTTTCTTGAGACGCCCTCCAGCGCAAAATCAGGCGGATCCAGCAGAAGTTCTAAGATAACGAGCAAAGTGACCTCCCAGAGTGTGAGAAAGGGGGTAAGAGAGGCAGCCGCAAAGAAGATCACGGAGGAAGCAGAAGCTGCAGCCGCTCTAGTGGCAAGGGAAAAATTGTTCGAATGGTGGAAGAGAGAGTATAGTGCTTGTAGAATGAGCTTGGCAGTGATTGGAAAAGGTCTGTCCGCTTCTCTGTCAAAGTCGCTCCTGACTCTTATTGTAACCAGAATCGCTCAATGATCTCACCAACATGGTCGTACAGTATTTTACACCAATCAGAAATGACGCTCAGCAAAACCCTACTCCATTTGTCTCTTCAGAGCAACCATTCGGAAAGAGAGAACTATGCGTATGTATGTTCGGTTGTATCTAATTCAATCCTATGCCTGACTACAGTTTTAAATACTAGAAAATCGTGTACGTTAAGACACTTGTGGAAATGCACAGAATAAAAATCGCCATTCCTGTACCGTGGCAGGATAATTACTGGCGTGAACGCCCAGCGGACTTCCTCATCCATCTGCTTGGCCATGAAGGCAGGGGTTCATTATACTCATATCTGAAGATGAAAGGGTGGCTGTTGGAGCTAGTTGCAGAAGTTGCAGACTTTGGACGAGGAATTAATACTATCACGCTGCAGCTAGACCTAACCGAAAACGGATTCAGTAAGTAAAAAATGATTTTATCGCGTGTTCATTGCTAATATAGACCTTCAGAAAACCATAGAATTGTAGTAGTAACATGCTTCAAGTTCATCAACTTCTTGAGAAACTCAAAGTTTCCAGAATGGATGTGGGAAGAACAAAATAAACTGAATGAATTGTCGTTTCGCTTCAAGGAGAAAGGCAGTGCCGTTTCCTATGCATTGGACATTGCTTCCCACATGAAACTTCCCGTTCCCCGTGCTCTAGTCCTAAATGGCAGTATTATGTCCTGGGAGTGGAACGAGAAGCTTGTAAGAGACACACTGAACAAATTAGATATCGAGAATTGCTATGTTATTGTAGCCGCCAAAAAGCATGATCAGACTCACGGACAGAGTTGGCAAACAGAGCCGTGGTATGGAGCAGAGTATATTAAGAAACCTCTTGACGCCAAGCTCATAGCCCATGTAAGTACTTTCCTGGTTATTGGGAATTTGACTCTGAAAACTGCTCATCGTCCTCAGGCGCGCAAGGATAATGACATTAATTCCTTTACATTGCCGGTACCGAATATATTTATTCCAGAGAACTTTGACGTTCATTATATGTACGTTGAACGGCCAAAGAAACGGCCTGACCTTATTAAGAGCACATCGCTAATGCAAGCATGGCACAAGAAAGATGATCAATTCTGGCTCCCACATGCTTTTGTGAATATCTCAGCACGAACGTATGACCAGTCTCATTATTTTATTTAGCTTTCTATTGCGTACTGATTGATTTTGTTTTTACTTGACCAGTCCTGTTGCTGGAGCAAGTTCCCAATGCTTTGTGTTAACTAAAATATTTACAGAGCTTGTAAAGGATGCCCTTACTGAATTTGCATTTGATGCACACATAGCAGGCTTAGATTATGAACTAGAAGCCACCACGCGTGGCTTCACACTAACGGTCAAGGGATACAATGATAAGCTGCACCTTCTCACCAAGGGCGTACTTAGTGAGATTAAAGAGATTACCATTCGAAAAGACAGACTGGAGATTATAGTTGAACGAGTTACGTTATTTGATTTGACTCTACAATTACATTCTGAAAAGAGTTTCCGATCAGGTACGGAAAGAGTTTAAGAAATTAAAGTATGGTGCCCCTTGTGATCTGTCCAAGGGCTACTTATACGACCTTACCGATAATAATGCATTTAACGTGGAAGAGAAACTAGAAGCTTTGGAAGGTTTGCCTTTAGTTTTCACCATCAAAAGAAAATTTACTTAAAGACATGCAGGTATTAATATCCAGAAGCTAAAAAATCATGTGGAGGCGTTACTTTCTAAGCTGTTCTTTGAGGTACTAGTCAGTGGGAACATGCAAAAGCAAGTGAGTAGCGAGTCCTGTCCATCCATGTAAAATATTTCACCAGTCATATAGGATGCTCTAAATCTTGCATCACAAGTAGAAGAGGCATTCCAAAAACCAGTGCAGGCAGACAAGATCCCAAAGAACCGATCTTGCACCCTTAACAAGGGTATGCCTGCTGTATAATGGGCACAATCATCTTAATAACCATTTCAACAGGTTGTAATTATATCTTGGATCTGACTGCACCCATTGCCAATGGGACAAGCTCAAGCTTATGCTACTACTGTCAAGTCGGAAATGTCTCCAACCAACGTACTCGTGTGACGTTTTATCTACTTGCCCAGATCCTCCAAGAACCAACATTCACTATTCTTCGAGTGAATGAACAGCTCGGATACGCATGCTATTCTCGACCAATGAAAGGTGCTGAGTTAGTTGGCTGGCACCTGGTGATACAATCTGAGATGGACACAAAGTATCTTGAATGGCGAGTTGAAAAATTCCTAGAGCATATGCACAAAAGGATTAAGGAAATGTCACGAGAGAAATTCAAGAGTCATAAGAAGTCACTCGGAGACAATTGGAAGGAGAAACTTAAGACGATTAAACAAGAGGGGGAAAGGTTCTGGGACTCTATTGAGGATGGATACCAAGATTTCCAACAAAACGAAAAGGATGCAAAACTTCTTCAGAGCCACGACAAATCCGCAATATCACTGAATGATGTCCTTCAAATGTTTGAACAGTACCTCTATCCGGAATCGCTAAAGCGTTCCAAGCTTTCAATACACATGCATTCTCAAAAGCCACCTAAACCAGCACCTCTGCATGTCAGCATACGTGCTTCAAAGGAATTCCTTGAGGTGTTGCTCAAAGGTGGCATCTCTATAGACAGAGATGAATACTCTTCTACGTGCGAACTCGAGCCATCTATGTCACAATTCCAAAAATTCTTGGAAGAGATGTGTGGAGAGGGAGTCAAGGAGTTATTTGGAAAGCTTGATTCACTTGCAGAGAAGTACCCTGTAGAGATTGCTTTGAAGGGTACAGATATAAAAGACTGTGTTAAGTTCAAACGTGGTCTCTCCCTTTCTAGGTCTGCAACGCCAGTACAGCAATAAGATGTAGAATAATTGAATAAGGCCTTGGAACCCTTTAATGTCATTACATAATATACTAAGATAACTATCTACAGTATTAAATGTTCATTCACAATATAGCAGTTGATTACTGCACTAGTACCCAATTACTAGCTTAAGCTGATTCTCAATCTGACTTTGACCTTCATAAGAAAACGGTGCTTTGGGACTCAATGGCTAAGTGCATATGGCCTGAAAAGGAGATGACGATTAAACATTATGTAATTTCAGCAAAAGAATTGATTTTTGTTTCCGCCGAAGGTTGCTTCTTACTACTGTACTATATGAGCAGGACCAATGTCTTCATCACCTCTTCTCGATATCTGTATTTTTTTTTGAATTCTTCGGCTACGCTATGTTACTGGTCGACGCAGATTTATGTCTGGACCAGCTGGCCTCGTGCAAGGTACATGAGGAACAGTTAAAATCGTTTTACGTGGAATTGAAATCGCCGGACCGGTGAGCTTTATAATTGTGATATGACAACGAGCGTATTCCTCACGTTCCTTTTCGATGCATGTCATAGCTCATTATGTAGGGGTTAAGCAGGCTGAGAGCGATTGTATTTCACAAGCTAACTTGGATGAAAACACAGTTATTGCAACAAACTTGCAGTTCAGGTGCGTGGGCATCTTCCAGCGAGTAGAGTTCTGGCAATCTCTTATTTTTGGTGCTCACTCTTGTGCATTAGGTCTATGGCCTCTTGAGACCAATCCTCACCTAGAGTACCCCAATTTCTTGTAGCAATACTGGTCACAGTTGGATCAGCCGTGCATTTGCATTTTGATTAGTATAGTGGATTCATCGTTGCAATTAGCACCGGAAGTCTCGGAAATGAACGCCGGTTGCCTATCCGCTCAAGTGAGTTGGAATACTTAGCGTCCACAGGTTAGGGGCGCTGATGTCCCTACACTATTTGTGCCATAAAGAAGGGACATCCTGGCAGTTACTTATCAAGATCGACTAGCTTTTGCGTCTTAGCAGAGAATATCAGAAGCACAAACTCAGAGGGCGAAAGTCAACATGAGACAGGGGACGAAGGATGAAAATCCGGCACCGATCGGATGCATGGTCAAAGATTATCAAGGCGAACGCGGATGTTCATGGGGCATGAACTGGAGAGAACACCGGCGCTTCGGTGATTGCAGAAGGAACTCACAATACTATGTAAGATTGACCAACCAAAGAGAAAAGATAGAGTTGAAAGAAGCGCAATTGAAGGCATTGCATGAAAATTTATAACCATAACGACCGGCCTTGTATTTCTTCTTTTCTCCACTTGTGAAACGCTCGCAGATGGGTGAGAAGTAGAGAAGTAGAGAAGTGCTGTGGAGGTTCTTGTACCTCTAATAGACGGCATTCGACGGACATTACGAAGATTGGGTGTACACATGTTAATGGCGGATGAATTACACGGTTTCCAGGAGTTTATGCGACCGTTTGATCAGCTGCGGTCCAGTAAAGACGAGATTGGCCAAAGACGTCAGAGAGTCGAGTTTCTGTGTGCATGGGCAGATGGAAGTTGAGATAGCAGATCAGCTGATGTGTGTCTTCTGGACACACGTGGATATCATACATTGTTATAGCGAAAAGAACTCTTGCCACGTTCCACGTTAGCTTACAGAACTCAAGCACGATGTGCAGGATTCCAAGACTCAGAGCTTCGTCTTGAAGCCAGAGAACAAGAGATACAACGACAAGTTTGTACAATGTACATCCGCGGCAAGGAACGTGTTTCTCACGTAAGCGGGTCACCGGTCCTCCGAAACGAATTGGAGAAGCCGAAAGAGACCAGCTGGCGTATCTGTCATTCAATAGCACCGACGAAGCATTACGAAGGATTTTCTTCCCACTTCTCATGGCTTAGACTATCCACCATCTGAATTGGCCTTGTCTGTACCGTTGTCTTCGTCTTCGAGTTTCATCATACTCCAGCTTCTGATTAATAAGACGTTCGCCGCGCTTCGAGTTCTACTGAAAGAACATTTTTTACCGTTCAAAGTTAACAGATATGAAGCCTCGAGGAGCTCATAGAAGGGCTCATGAATGTAGTTTGTGACGCAGGAATAGTTCGAATGAAATTCGCGATGCACGGCGACTCAGACTTCGCCAAGAGCATTTTTTCATTTGACTTAATTTGCAAACCACCTGCTTTGCCTTCGCGGTTCTCGACCTATTCGTAGAACACTCAAGTTGTCGTGTATAGTAAAGTAGAACACACACTAATCTTTTACATTCATCTAATATCAAATTCAAGATCTTGTCCCTTCACGTCATCTGAGACGCCCGCTAGCTAAAGTGCAGGGTTCGAATTCCTTACGCATGGCATCGTTCGCATCAGAAAGCGCAGAAGAGACGACAGTGTATACAGTTGAGTGGGTTGAAAGCCTAACTTATCTGCGAAAACATAGTTGGGCCTTTGAGGCGCTGGCGTCGGACGTCGGTGTAGTTAATTAGTTAGGATGCACTTGACAGAAAAGTCGAAAAAGAAAAATAAAGGCGGAGGTATAAAGTGAATTAGGCACAAGTTTCAGGTACGGAAGTTGGTGTATGTTTGCTTTCCCCTTTGAAATCTTGCACATCTAGGGTAGATGAGGCAAGTGACAGCGGCGGTCATAAGTTTGCGCTATGTTCTTGAACGCCGGCTTAATGAGAGAGACAAAGGAAATTATTTGATTAATCAATATTTGTTATGTCTTAGATCAATATCATATCTGTTGTGTGTTAAGTTATGATATGTGAGGTCGGTGTTGCTCATTTGGGTTGTGTGAACACTGCGGAGGTAAGTGAGTGTGAGCATCTCATCAAAATTTCATGCGAGACGTCCCTAAACATGTGTTCGAATTGATCAATAATAATGTACCATTGTGGTAACAGGATATCAATCGAAATCGCACAATCATGCTTTAGTCAAGCACAGCCTGTTTGATAACCGCAAGAGTGCTTAAGAAGCATCACGTCCAGATCGAAAAATGTTCGCATTCTATGTATTTCCGCCTTAAAGTAAAGGCACTTGGGCAAATCGAGCTTGGCGATGGATGCTAGGCTCTAAAGCAGGACTGGAGCGACATGAAGTCTTGCTTGCACGTTTGAACGGGAGAAATCTGTTATATTTGCCATATTTCAAAATAAAGCAAGGAGCAGGATCAGCACGCCCAATGTCGCCTATTCCACTAATATGAAAAGCATCCGCTAAGTAGTGTAGGACCTACCCACGGAATTACAGGAAACCAAGACATGAATTTCGCAGTTACCTAGGAACATCTTGTTTCCTTCACGATCGCGCGCAGGCGGAAGAAAGACTTACAGCGCACAGGACTACGGCGATCGAGAATCAAGACACATATGATATGATATATCACCCGATACGCCACGAAGAATATGCGCGAAACATAGAAGTTAGTTAACTGTATATCTGTTGGAGTCGCTTTGCCAGTGAAAAAGCGATGATCTGAGAATACCGAGTCTTCTTTTCTTTTTCCCGTATTGCTGGAGTGTAAATTCCGCGGTGAACGATATGGTACGGATAATCTTGCCGTCGCCGTTCTCTCGCCTCCGGATGTGTCATGCGTCGGGAGTAAGAGGAGAAGTCAGAGCTTCGCGAACCAGAAACTTGAGACAATATCTCTAGCAGCAGCAGTATGTTATCATCCGAATGTTTTGCAGAGGTTAACTAAAACATCTTGTCAGTCCTCATAGAGTTGCACGTTTGAGTTTCGCGTAGTCAAGCCTACATAAGTCCCCAGCTGACTAATCGACAACTTCGGATCTTCGCACCCTCCCCCGCATTTCCGACGGGCGAAGATCATATCACGGCCGCAGTAGACCCAGATTCGGAAACACCGCACAGGACCGAGATCGAAGGACGCTCGTCGTTTGAATTGAACAAGCGGGACAAGGGAAGTCAATGTACTAATGTAAATGTAGGGTTATATGATTATGAATTTATGACAGCCGCGACCTCCGAGTCGACAACGAACGTTTTCGATTGGCGACCCGACGGCGATTCCTTGCCTTCAAGTTTCTTTCTTTCTGCCGGAGGACGCTGGTCTGATAGAGCGATGCTGGGACACGGAGAGTCGGAGACGAGTGCGACTCGGAGTCTCTCGCGAGGTGGGTAAGGTACGCGAGAAAGGGAAGGAAGGTTGTGGGTATCGATAACTTTGTTGTTAAGCGTCAACGTAATATGTAGCCTTCGCAGTTTGACATTCCTCCGCGCCTTTCAGCGGAGAACCGTTGGATTCGGAGAATCCCGAGTGTTAAAGTCGTGAGAAGAATATTGAATAATATTATCGTTAATTTGGTGGCTTAGTGTTTGTTCATTATGACATAAGTAGTCCGCATACATCAAGACATGTACAGTCTAGTGGACGTTGTACAGATCGAAACAGGGGCTGGAGCAGTGAAATGGCCGTCACAAGTACGATATGGAAAGGGGGGGCGGAGGCGGAGGAACGGATTTACAAGGAGATTGAGGAATTACGAATTAAGATTGTAGAATGAAGGAAATAATCAAGGCCGTAATCCCTCACAGAATAAGTGGCGCTCAACACACTGGATTCACTCGCACAATCATCCCGCAAAGAAGTAGACTACACAGCAGTACTTTGAAGGCGAGGAGAAAGGGCTGTACTACACACTGCACACCAGAAGGATGGCGAACAAGGCAAAGCATGTCTTATCAAAAAGACATGAACAGACCTGTAAGTCGGCGGAAATATCATTGCGCAGGTCCCCTTGTGCTGTACATGGCACAGCATCGCGCTGATTGCATTGGTGGATCTATTGGAAGCGATCTTCTCATGGTGCTACTACTTAACTTGAGTAGAATACATCGTACTCCGGGGATCTCATTTCCGAGTCGCTGCTCCAAGTATCAATATCTATGTAGACTTAGCTACCTTCAATACGTAAGTCGTCTAGGCATTACTTTATTGAAACTTCTGGCTGTCTATTCCAGCTTTGTACTTATTTATTTACTTATTGGTCTAGGGGATTCAATGCCAGCGATAAGTCGTTGTATTTTGGACGATTTGATTTGATTATTGTCGGTAGGGGAATGCCAAAGGGATGTAAAATGCTGAAAGGGTTGAGAAAATCATCAATAGTACATATAAATTAGTTGCTATTTGTAGTGTAGAATGTCACTACTTGAAACCGGAGTAGAGAGTATTGAATACCGATTATTGGCACCGATTTCGGGGAGTAGGAGAGGGGACCGGCGGAAACAAAATAGTATTCAGAGTCATTCAGAGTACGGAATTTGGTATCATACTGCTTACTAGAAACATGGACTACGACGAAGAAGCGAAATGAAATGTCAAAAACAAGGTAGTAGATGTGTCTTGATCATGTCGTGTGTAGTCAGGAAAGAATGTCATGTTCGGCGCTTTACTACTGTAGCTTGAAACATTGAAACACTGCTAAGTACAGGGACGAGGAAAGGGAGGGGATAGGAAGACGAAAGCATGGCGAAGTGCGAGACGAATACCTGGTAGTGGTAGAATAGGACAGTCATGCTCTACTCAATACATACATTGTATGCAGAACGTGTAGAATCCAGACTGATGGCGAAGTATGTGGATCGACTTGAGTGCGTCACTGGTCAATCTTCTCCCGTGTGGCTGCTCTAGGGTCCAGACCACGCCCTCCCTAGGTTCTCCAGATTCGTCCCCTCTCTCCAACTCCTCCCGCCGGAATCCCTGTAACTTGGGGAACGTTCTACGAGAATCTGTAACTAATCTCGGTCGAAAATGGAAGAGTTAGAGGATCGGAGGACAAAGTGCGTACAGTGCTAGCGGTTGAGTAGCGAGTTAGTGCGCGCAAGCTGACAGGTTTCGCAGTTAAGTTCGTTCGTTTGTTTTTAGGTTATGTACGGTGTTACCACAAGGAAACGAGGGAGGATGTGGAGTACCATGTTTTAGAGCTTAAATCCCTCTTGAGGAAATGAGGAGGAGATAGGATATTGGAGAAGTGAGGAAGTGGAAGGGGTGAGGGATGTTAGTTTAGTTGTAATAGTACAGTACCACAAGGTTGAAGGTTGACGTTGGGCTGCTATTCCTTTTATCGTTGATTGAGGTGGTAGAGAGAAGTTGAGACTCGGTCCGAGAATGCGAGTATCCAACACCCCCTCCCCCTCGTCTCCTTCCTGCCCCACCCGTACGCGTGTAGGTCTAGACGTAAAAAGCACATTGTGTTTATACAAAGTGTCATCAACCAGGTGCGCCTCGTGGAGGACTTTAAGTGAAGGCTTACTCGATATGGTAGTTTACTATGTTAGATCATTGTATTATGGCAGGGGGGTGATCGGTCGATCTGATAAGGTGTTTGATCGTGTATCTTACTTGGTTGGCTTGAGTCGATGAAGGGGATGGGGTGAATGTGTGCACGTAGTATCTTTGGACTGAGGTAGGCACTAATTGCTAGACTGACACGATGCAAAGAGAAAAGGAGGGTCATCCTAGAATTGAATTGAATTGACCTGAACGATGCTGAGTTGAGTTGAGTTGAGTAGAGAGAGGCTTTACTCTCAACGTCCTTCACCACTCGGAGAAACGCGAAGTATGAAACACGTACGTCGTACGAGGGAAGGGGTAGAAAGGGTAGATGTTATCATGAAACAAATAACCAAACTGTTAGACTCCCAAGGTCTCGAAGGAAATGGAGTAATGGAATACGGCGGGAGGAGACAAGCGAGACCGGAATGAACGTGTGAAGTTGTTAGATAAGTTGGGAGAAAGGAGGAGAGGTCCGGGCTTACCCAATTCCGAGATTATTGGTTGCACGATTTAAAGATATTTTAGATTAGTCTGGGCTGAACGCCTTGTTTTGAATTCAATTGAATTGATTGAGAGCACAAGGGAAAAGCGCCCAAGTTTTTTAGGATCCAGCGAGTAAGACACTGTTTCTACGCTAACGTCAGAGGTTTTTATGTGACCCTTGAGCTTGAAGTTTTTGAGTAACGCCGTGCCTATCCTGCCCTTCAGTTTCTCGATCGCTCACCGGCGGTAGGAGGTAGGAGGAGGTAACAGAGTAGCGCCGTCGATACCAGTACTAACACTAACACAAAAATAAAGTAAATCGATTTACGCCTTGTTGTCGTATTTTACACAACTTGTTATGTAAGAGAATAGGCGCTAGTTAGCGTGCAGCACGGTGTTGGTGTGGTGTGGAGTGTGTAGAGCGCGAACCGCAAGCCGCGAGGGTGAAGTGACCAGCAGATCGGCGGATGATAAACGCATGGCTTATGGAGGTGTTTGTACTACAGCTACTAGTCAGAGTGCTAGTGCAGCACGTTGAGAGACGCGTGGAACGCCACGACGAGCGATGGTGGGCGATCGCAGCAAGGATTCAAGGAAGTTGGGCGAATATAAGATTCTGGTACTGGACGCTGAGAGTCATCCAGCTTCTCGTCAGTCTCGTGCTCTGGCCCACACAACGCGCGCCCATAACGGAATCAAACCAAATAGTCCAAAATAACGGGGGTGAACCGGGGTCGGCGATTCGGATTAGATACAGACAGAAGAGACCTCGAGCACCCTAAGAACTGCGAGGGGGTGTTTAATAACTGGTTCCGTGGCTGTCCTTAGATATTATAGGACCCCGAGAAGAGGTGGAATATATAACTAATAGTGTGTTCTTTGTATTTCCCTTCGATCCCCCTCTTATCGCCTCCAGTCTCTCTTCCTGCTCATCGTGCTCATAACTATACCGCTGCGTCGACGGCGGTGAACAGACTCACATTCACTTCACGCACACCTATCTCAGAGAGAGAAGATTGAAGAAGATGGTCGGAGCAGTGCGTCCGTTGAAGAGGCGCGCAAGCAGCAATTGCACAGCAGCAGCGGTAGAGAGCCAGAGCCAGAGCAGCGTGGCCGAAGATCACTGTGAGTTCCCATCTCACTCTCTCTTCCTCATTTTTTTCTTCTAACGCATACAACGAACAGCATTCCAGCTCACCTTCGCCTCTCCCTCCTCCGCTCCCTCCGATCTTCCCACCACCACTCTCCCGACCCAAGGCGCACTCGCTCTCCAACCCACAATCAGCTTCGCGCCCAACATCACTCCCGGAACCTACACTGCTCCTCCACCCTCAGACGACGACCTACTCAATGGACTCGTCGACGGCGCCGATGGCTGCGAATCAACTCGAACGACTCTATTCCCCGATGCTAGCGGTAATGATACGTCTTCGTTGACGAACCATCACCACCAGCCGGCTGCGAAGCGTCGGCGGAAAAATAACAACTCCCCTGCTTCTTCCGCGCCCTCTCCTACCAAACCATCGGCCAAGAAATCCTCAGCCAAGTCCTCCTCTCCCTCATCCAAACCTGGCTCTCCCGAACCTTCATCGAAATCCGATTCAAGTAGTACCACTGACGCACCAGCGCATATACCCCGCCCTCCCAACGCCTTTATCCTCTTCCGATCCTCTTTCATACGTTCGCAGCACGTCAGCGCCGAGACGGAAGGTAACCATGGCACGCTCTCCAAGATCGTTGGTATGCTCTGGCATAATTTATCCTATGAGGAACGTCAGGTTTGGCAGGCCAAGGCAAGGAGAGCGTATGCGGAGCATAAGAGGATGTACCCTGGGTATAGCTTCCGGCCGGTGAAAGACAAAAATGCGGCGTCGTCGAAGGACTCGACGAACTCGAATGCGTCAAAGCTGGAACGTGAAAGTACGCCGGCGTCGACGCCCGATGCTAACGCGGCGCCGCCGCCGAAGAGGAAGACGCGCACCGTCGGCCCGCGTGATTTGCAGCGCTGCGAACACATCGCTGCCCTCCTCGCGCGTGGACTCAAGGGTGCCGAACTTGACGCTGCGATGAAGGAGTTCGACGCAGCCCGTGCTCCTCAGACCTTTACTCCTCGATTCGAGGTACCTCTTACTGCTCAAGCATACGCCCCGCAGAAAGATAAGGACTCGAAGAAGGAGGCTAAGAAGGATGTTGAGGCAATCAAGACTGAAAAGGACGAGCAGGAAGTCATCACCGAAAGGAGAGAGAAAACCGTCGAACCAACGATGCAGCCCCCTCAATCCGTACCAGAATCCGATGCTCAGACTCAAAATCAACAACCACCTGCTGCACTCGCCATGCTCCGACCCAGACGCGTTCGACGATCAAGCTCGGCTCCCCTGCTTGACGCAGGCATGCCCATATCAGCTCCTCAACCCACTTACCCTTCCTCACACTCACATTTCTACCATCCTCAACCACAATCGCAACAATCCTTCCAGTTTGGTCAACATCAGGAACACGACTTCCAGTTCGGGCAGGACGCGACCCAGCATCACCAGGCGTACGCGCAGTCTTCGTTCACTTACGTGCAGACTACGCACCTTCAAGAAGGCATTGCTCTTCGAAAGCGCAGTGCCTCGTCTGACGCACATCTCCGTCGACCGTCATATTCCTTCTCCCAACCTGTTGCCCATCCGCACCTCGCCTCTCTATTTCCCACCCCGATCCCTCAAGTGCATGACCCGCAGCCGTTCATGCAAGCCTACAGTGCAGCCCATCCACACCTTCAGCATATGCAAGCGCAAATGCAGGCTCAGGCACGCTTGAACGGACAACAGGAGAGCCAGACTCCGGACTTGGGACTTGGCCTCGAGTTCGATCAGTCTGGATCACAGGTTAGCTACGATGCTGGTTATGGACAGCAGTCGGAAAGTGGTGGGCTGTCGAGACAGTCGACTTTGACAGACATGTCTAGTGAAGTTGTAAGTGTCTTTACGTTTTGATTGAAGATGAGTAAAAGTCTGATTCGTTCGTAAAGGATTTCACTGGTTTTTCGTTCTCGCAGCCAGATGGACGAGATGCACATATCCCACTTTCCGCGCATCCGACGAACCCTAATCCGTTCGAGACGGCACCTTCGCTCTCCGCTGCTCCCTCAGGTGCAAGTGTCGAGGAGATGGAGTACAATTACGCAGATATGCCTGGATTGGTCGACGCTCCTCTATACCAAAATTACTATCAGCCACAGCAACATCAGCAGCAGACTACTTCTGCGAGAACGCACAATCACCCGCAGCTTGAGATTCAGACGTCGTGGTCCGCAGAGGACTTTACGTTCGATCATCAGGCACCAAGTAGTGCAGTGACTGCGCCTCCATCGTCGGCTGCTGAGGTTGAGAGCGTGCCGCCGAGTGCTGTGAGTGGGGCATTTGACTTCCCGCCGCCAAGCTCGTCGAGTGGGCTTGAGATGGAGATGGAGATGGATGGGGCTTCTTACCTCAGTCCTGAGTCCTCGCAGAGTACGAGCGGAGGTGCGAGGACGCCGATCGATGATGCGTTCGCTTCGTGGGATCCTACCTCTCCATGTTCGTCCACCGTTGGTGTGTCGTCACCCATAACCAACTTCGAAGGCTGCAGTAGCAGCTCGACGAAGAACAGCACCAATGCAGTGTTTGCGAGTGCGTTACAAGCGGGCTTCCAGGCGTTCTTTGCGGAGGCTAAGAAGATGGGAGGGGGAGTGTTTGCTGATGAGGGGGCATTATATGAGCAGTTTACGAGGGGGTTGTGGAATGGGATGAGTGGGATGGGAGTTGGAGGGATGTACAGTGGTGAGCCTGCGACGACGATGTAAGCGAGCGAGGGTCATGTGACCTGAGGATGGGCTATTGTCCTCGAGTCACGACGATTTATTTTATCAACTGAGTCCTGACGTCCTCGCTAATCTCTGGTTTGGCTCTATTATTCCTTTACGACATTTTGCGCACGGCCGCAACCTCTACGAGCTCCTCCGAGTAGATGCGACGATCGGATTGTTAGTTAGGACCTTGGACCTTGCGGATCATACACGCTTTCGCACGACGAAAAACGACAATGCCGACGATACGAAAATCTTCATAATGACATTTGAATCAGCATCGAGACTTCTTCGAATTCGGTGCAAACGTCCTTTCGCGGATGCTGGATTCTATTTGATGGATGGATAAGCTTCAGTTCGCACTTACAAGGACATGGGTTTGTTCCGATCCAGGGCGCAGAACTGTGTGCTCTTTGCGTCCGTACACATTGCTTCTGGGACGGGCCTCCTACATTGGACTGGTGTTGTTCTACTTCACCGACCTTGCTGATTCTCAAACTCACATACTCGTGTCTCTCATCTCATCTCATTCTTTCATATCAAGACATCGTTTATACGCACATGCAATTTCCTCCGTTCTATCTCCTCTCTGCTCCCTTGGTCAACTTACTGTATAATCGTCTCCGCCTGCACGACGCCGAAGCGGAACGCTCCTCCTCTTCTTTCCTTTTCTTTGACCTCGACCTTGAGCTATAATTGGGTTTCCTCACCTTGTCCCTGACGACCTCGCCGTTCGGATGTCCCTACGGGAGATAGGTTTACTCCTCTCCTTGTCTTGATTCCGCATCTGATCGACATGTTCACACCCCTTCCTCTCTTCCTCGGTCTCTCTTCTTCCCACTCGAACTTAACCTTCTCTCCTCTCCTTGCATCTCAACTCCTCTCTTCCTTGTAATAAGTCTTGACTCTTCGACCTTCAACCTGACCTTTGTTCGCTGCCCATCGATTGCGGGCTCGCGGCCGGTTCCGCCACACTTTACCCCTTCTTTACCATTTTTATTCATTACAACTTATTGATTGTCTATTGATTAATTTGCATTACTCACCGAGAAATTTATTTTGTATCTGTAGATATTGTGACTTTGGAATTTGTTTGGTGGATTTTTTTTTTTGTTTAGTTTTATTCATTTCTTATTTCTCATCGCTCGATTTATTACTTTTTACCTTTTCATTCTCGTTCGTGACAAAACTCGGACGACGATTTATAACACCTTCTCTTATCCTTTACCTTTATTCTCTCTCAAATTATAACACACTGTGACACAGCTGAAGCATTTTATACAAGGAAATACGTAGTTTTTTTTCTTTTCTTTTTCTCGTTTTCTTTATCCTTGCAATATCATACGATATACCATCGTAGTTTTCTCAATCATGTATTTGGAGGCTGTATGAGGAAAATGTGAATGTACTTGTACGGCTTGAACTGAGCGTGTTTGACTCTGAAATTAACTTAGATTTGTAACTATTCAGACTACAGAATACAATGTGAATAGAAAGTATGATAGCAAGGACGCACGTTCGATGATAAGCCAAACAATAAGTAACTATGTAGATAATAGAATTGAGACAGGAGTACAATGTTAATCTCGATTGAACTTGCTTTGACTCTTTGAACTTGCTTGAGAGAGTATTTCTTGTTCTCCCTTTTTGGGTTGATACTGTAGAACTCGGGATGAGTCGGAAGAGAATGGGATAGGTATAGCTGGGCGGTCCATATTGTGTGGAATTTGTTTTTTGGCTGGGTTTTGATTCTTTAGAGAAGTAGAGAAATAGAACTGGAACTGGCATTACTGACTTGTACAAAATATTCATTAATAGTATTTGATTAAGATTATTCAACTACTTGGCTTATATATATATATATTATTTGTAGTGTTCTGCTACTTTGAACCTGCTTGAGAGTGTAATAGTATTTGACTATTTGTTGCTCTCTCGTTTGGGGTTACTGCAGCAGTTCTTGGGACGAGTACAAGGACGCTTGGAACGGGTGTGGCTGTATGGTTCTACATTCTGGACTGGATTGGATTGAGATTTGGAGCACTGATTTGTTTGTTCAAAAGACTATTTGGAGAGAATAACTGTTGATTTGAAAGTGTATTGTTTTGTAGAATTTGTTTTGGACTGGTGTTGGTTCTTTGGAAAGAAAGAGAAAAATGCGGCAAGGCCCTGACTTACTAGCCCTGACTTACTAAAAAATCTCAGGGTAGGTTTATTGTAGCTGTATAACAAGAGGACAAGTAAAGGTACAGTACATGCAATGTATTCGTATGAGGCACATACTATGCTAGCTTAACTAAACATAAACGGCTAGGTTTGGTCAACTACTCTGTCTCGTCCTGTTCATCAGGTTCTATTCTGTAAACACGGTGTTTTAGTAGATAATTCACTCTTGAATCTAGATGCGTCCTGTTGACTGTGAAAATATTATTGTAAAGTAATGGATGTGTTAAGTCACCGCACCCCCTCTTTTCCTCGAGTCCACTAGCAGTTCATTTCCGGTTCACCGTTCAATTATACACATGTGCGACAGGGCGCCTAGTGAGGGGAGCAGGGGTGTAAGTACTTAATTTAGCTTGGATAGTGACGGCGAGGCATTTTTCTCTGTTGAAGTTAGAGAGCTAAAGAATTACTGCCCTTGTCATTAACTTTGATCACTTGACATATGTGTAGAAATCCGGGGGATGGAAGTTCAACACGTGTATATTTTATCTTTACCTCGTGTGCTTGATTCTCGCAGTTCTTACGCTTGTAAAGCGTCCCGATGATAATCGATGGCTAGAACGACTACCATGCCCTGCGCGAAACATTTAATTAATAAAAATGAGAGGGACTTTTAGATTGGAAGATGCTGTGATTAGGATTTTATTTGCCATGTCCGTGCGTGCATACATTCGTGTATTAAAATTCGATTCTGTGGATTTAGTGAGCACAGAAATTTTCATAATTACGGAAATACACAGGATAGAAGAGAGGAAGAAGAAGAGATGGAAGAAAAAGGTGATATCATTTTTCTTCACCTGAATGGAATTGAGATTCGTTTGGTTGCCGCCTCGTGCAGGCAAAGCTTATATTGCCTGACTTTAAGATATTTCGTTATTTGACAACTTTCCCTTTGCGAGCATTACATCGCACCAGCTGAATTTCGAATTTCTTCCAGGGACGTTAGGGGAGCGGCTCGGCACGGACGGTGAGTTTGCCCTAGTGTGTAGTCGAGCAAGACACGATTACGTTTTCTCGGAGGAATAAAAAAAAGGAAAAATGAGTGGTAGAAGGGACGTTTGTGGGAAGCCCGTGTTGACCGACGGCCCGCTCGACATTAGGCTCATCACCGCTTGTTTGTTGGCTTTCTCGTTTTTCTAGCATTTTCTTCTTTGCAAGTCGACGCAAAGAACAAGCCAACCTAGCGGGTATGTGGCTGTAAATGACATAAGCAGCCGGAAGCAGTCAGTACGAACCCAGATTGGAGAATGAGATTCGATTTGCGGACAGATGATGGACCCGTTGATCTGGGGTCCAGCCAGGGCACCATCAAAATTGCTTAATTTGATGTCAGTTCGTACTATCTAAGCGCCGACGCCGACCCGGACTTACCGAGGTTTACTTTTTGCTGATGATCTATATGAGAATTATGTAATATTTAGTAGTTTTCTTAGCCTCGAGGCAGACCTCGAGGTGATTTATGCATTAATGCAATGCACTTGAGCATTGGATACATTGGGTAGTTCGGATCGATCGACAGTGAGGGCGGGGTTGTCTGGCGGCGGAGACATGGCTAGTTCGGCGGACAGGTAGAAGTACTTAAAAATTAAGCTTGTTGTCAAGTTGTTGAAGATGACGGAAAGTGAATGACCGGGACTACGGGAGTACGGGCTTTTCGCTTGATGTTGTTCCAGTGCCAGCGGAGGACAGACAGGAGAGATGGATGGGATATTGGTGACCGCAGATTTGGCTTGGTCTGTATGAACGTCCGACGGCGCGGCATTCTTCTCCCGTACTTACCGTACAGTGGCGGCGGTCGGAGAGATTTGTGTTTGTCCTTGCTGATAGTCTTCGAGTCTTCGACTCGTTTCGCTGGGCACAGTTCAAGCATGATGTAATCCGTCTCTCTCGCTACGCGATACGGCGCACAGCGCGGAATTCTGATTGCTTGATCACACACTCGCTCGTTTCTCGTTCGTTCTGCGGCAAACAAAAGACCAATGAGAAATGTGTGCTGAGTAGACCGTCCTCGGGAGTTTTGCTTCCCCGATCGCAAGGGGAATGCGAGAGTGCGAATGCAAGAGAAGCTGTGGATTATAACTTGGGATATCCCGTATACGACTTCTAGCTCACGGCTGACCCGCGTAAACGTGAAAATTGTATGCTTCAGCATTTAGTCAACGATCGTCAAGGATCATCGCCTCATCGCGAGTAGCCAGTCTAAAGAACAGGAGAACTGGGCAATACGGCACGGGAATGTGCAAGTCCCCGACGTTCATGGATTCCTTTTGATACATTGTGTTCAGCAGAATTGTGGGATTCCATGCACGCACGCGGGTACAAACTCTAATCCTCGTCATGAGATTAACATAAACAACAAGCACAAACAACAAATACCAAATTAACACTTGTGGGTGCGCGTTGTTCTTCGGCGCCATTAATATTAATACAAGTTTACACGTCGCCATTTAAACAAACGGATATAGGAATATAACGAACGAGTTCTCTTCGTCATTACCACTGACTACCGACTACCAACTAGTTTTTTCTTCTATTTACTTCTATTTCCCAAGTTGATCTATATCAGCGCGCTATGCAGACTACTAGCGACGAGAAGATTTATATCATTACTATCAGCCCCGCTCAGAATCCTATATACGTACCTTAAGTCCGCTGTGAAATTTGAAATCTAGACAAGTCATGCGTTGCATATGCTATCGTTACGATAGAGTATGAATGACTTAATATAGCACTGAGCGTCCCCCTTCCCTGCATAAGGTGAAGAGGGCAAAGGGTTACTGGAAGTGAAGACTGAAGATGAAGATAGACACAGCCATTTCATCTAGTTGGTCGGGGAATACCTACCAGACTGGGCGAAGACAATAAGACGAGCTGACGAGCTCCAGAGAGCTTCGAAGTTCGATCTTCGTTTCGAACTCATGCGCGAGCTAATAACTGGTAATTGAATGCGTTATTGGGGTTCTTGGATTCTCCGCTCGCCTTGCCTTGGAGTTGAATGCAAACAATCCAGCATTCTTCATATCTATCAAGGGCTCCACCGCGAATCGAGAAGATGGGTTCGCTGGCTGTTGGTCGTACACAAGGCGGACCTAGGTGAACCTTCAAACGACGCGCTAGTGAAGCTCTAGTTCAACGAAGCTCGAGGACGATCCGGATCAGCACGGTATAACTCTCTTACTCTTGTCTACTTGTCTTGTTGTTTTAGCACTTAGCTCTCATTGCGTGCCGTCTCTGCAGTTACCAGGGGCAATACTGTAGTCTCAGATGGAGTGGGATGAAGTCGGAGTGGGGAGCTCAGAAGCCCGGATGAGAAGCTCGAGAAGACAAGGGGACAAGAAGGGGAAAAAGGCAGAGAGAGGAGAAAAGAAGCGGCGTTTTCAAAACGCCATGGCCTATGGCGCCCCTTGCACTATGGGTGATTAGATAATCCGGGAGCTTAAGTTGTCCTTTTTTTCTGCAAAAAAAAAGCCAATGATTCTCGTGGTGCTTCCATTCTCGCGAAGTGTTGCTTCTTTTGGGCCGTGTGGGAATGTACTAGGATATCTTCTCAACATGGCAATATACCTGTGTGTCATACTGCGTGAATAACTTCAATGTGGGAATGAGATTCGACAGATATGGAGAAGGAAAGGTGCTCTTTTGAGAAAGAGGACTATCGGTGCTCAGAGATGCTATCTATCTAGTACTAGTATCCACGCTTCGATTCTACCATAGTGCAAGTAGAAATAAAATATCCTTCCGTCGTAGGTGACAATGAAGTTACTCACCGCAGGTCCTGCGGGAAGGCCCTTCCATCGCTACTAGAATTCCTCAATGATTACTTTGTTCCATGTAACATCGGATTGCACTTTCAAGGCTAGTCGTCAAGCCAAACATGTAAATCGCCTTAAGCTTCCTTTGATAACAGTATTGCAGCAAGATTAACAAATGCATGGAGTTTATAGTTCATCCGCATGAATATAGAGAATATCCCGAGTATCCGTTTTACAATAGTAATACAGTTTAAACTAAGAGAACTAGTAGGTAGTTTGGGTGTCAGGCGCATTCACACCGCTAAGCAGTGAAGTGGCGAATCCTCCTGGAAGTCCGACAGTTCCGTTCATTCGTTAGTGATACCTATACTCACATGCCCTGTAAGACTCCGGGAGTTTTTGTAAGAGGAATTAGATGTGTAAGAAAGTTAAGAAAGGCCTTGTAAATTGCTTCCATGTCTTGCTCGAGTTCATGTCCGTTTAATTTGGTCAAGTTATTGCAATGTCCTGACACCCTGCTCATTGAGCTATCTTGAAATGAGCCACTTACGCACACTCGGATGCTGTATATACTCATAGACAATTGTATGCACATCGATCGTCGGTCTTCGTAGATCATTACACACCGTCACTGACTTCATACCACACACTCCACCCACATTAAGAATAGAAAGCGCGGGACTCTCGTACTGGCATGTACTGAATCTAGGAATCTCCGTGGTATAAGTGGAAAATAATTGCAAGGGTGAGCGGGGGACTCGGACAGAACGCAAAACCATTCTTAGACTTAGACTGGACCTCGGGATCTCCCCTCCACTTTGTGGCTTTTCCTTGCTCCGAGGGTATGCCATGCGATGGAGCCGGCCTCCGGTGTGGCGTGGCATAATGTTGATACAAGGTCGTTACGATGGCTGGGCTGGGATTATTTGTGGCTTGCACACATGTTTGGGAAAGGTCTACCCTATAGCGTGTTTTCTACTTGATCACGGCCAATGTTTCCTAGTACTGCAGCGCTGCATGCTTTACCCTGGGCAATCTAAAATTCAATGAACAGCTGAAAGTGCATAACGTTAATACTGTAAATGAAAATACCATCTGGTTCCAGTGTTAAATAAGATACCATTGTTGGAGAGAGAAAGCAGAAAGCAACAGGAGCGGAAAACGTAGCATAATTGTAAGAGAAAAAAAAGTACGAATATGCGTAATTCGAATATCACAAATGTAAGAAAGAAAAAGAAAGAAAGGGGAATAAAGAATAAAAGAAAAAACAGATTAATACAATACTTTCACCTCCCACGTGCGAGACTGGATACTATCGTCTAATACTACCAGTATCCGGCTTTGCTGGGTCCCATTGAGTCCACACACTCATACGAATGAACATATAAGCTCAGTCCTCATCTTCGAATCGTAGCACTTGCGCGTCCTCATCGACAGGGACGTGTCTGTACCCACTGCGCGCGCGGAAGCCTCGGCGACCGAAGGGCAAACTTAATGAAATACGCTCCCAAGCGATGCCGGCCAGACCGATGATAAACCATGGTACAGAAGCAAGCGTGTCCAGGAAGCTTGAGTTAGAGTATGCAGGTCGGAGATCAGGTCCAGGAAGACGGATCGTGCTGTAAATAAGCAAGTTAGTAATCTTATAAGTAGATGAGCTGAACGGGGAGTAAATGGCAGCGTACCCTCTTGCAAGGCCGCTACGCCGGTAGATCCAATATCCTACCAAGCCAGCTAATGCTATCGGTACGAAAAGGACAAAGACCCAGAAGAAGAATCCGTGTCCTCGAAGGCCGGGACATAGATGTGCGGTCCCTCTGTCTGGGCGTTGGCCACCTTCACAGGAAGAATATGGGATCTTGCGGTATGCTGTGCGTTCGTACCAGTATTCTTCGCCGTATGGACATGAATCATCGTCTGGTAAAGGCGTTGCTCCAGGAACTAGGACACATTCGCCAGCGTCGTTTCTAACGTGGTTGAACTCGCTGTGATACAGGTTAGAACACGAATGTGAACGGTCAGTGGGAGACGTACCATTCGAAGTCGATGTCGCTGCATTGACAGTTCTCGACGAACTTCTCTTCGATCCTTTGCTGTTTGCCGACGTAACAATTCCTGTCACGAATGCGACGATGATACAATGTCTGTCAGAATGTCAGTGTTAGACTTCCGTTATTGTAAGTCTCAAAACCGCTCGACGTACCTGTCGTCCGAAGAGACACCTCTCCTGACGTTGCTCTGCTGGACTCCACCATTCAAAGTCATCTTGGCCCGGATTTTCCGGATCAAGAACGCCTGTAAAGATGTTATTAACGCCATACCATCAGTAGTCATAATTAGATCTTACATTGTTTACGGGTCAGCGACGAGAAATCCAAATGAATAGCAACAGCCGACGATATAGACCGAGGGTAAAACCCGAAAAGTATGAATCGCCGACTCGTATCCTGTGGAACCGTAACAATCGACTTCACACGGACCTTCTCCTGCTCCGAGAACTTGTATTCACGCCAGGTAAGACCCTCGTCCGTACTGAATAAAACATGATCTGTTGGTTCTTCGTCGTTGGCGATGACGAGGATCGAGCCATAGTCTCCGAACTCCCAAAGATGTGCATCTTTGTGTATCTCTTGCCAGGAGAAACCGGCGTCCCGGCTTAGGAAGGTATCGCTGTCACCGTATGGAGCGAGCTTTTCTCCTACGTTGCCGACGGCCATGACTAGGCCTGGGACGGATGGGCTGCTGTAAGTCGCGCGAGTGTCGAAGCGTTCGGTATAACCGTGAATTTGGAGTCCACACTTCTGCAAGACGAATTAAGCGGTCGCCAAAATTGTGATGAAGTAAAAACGTACCGTGGAAGAACAGTCATATGATTGTCCATGAGAATCGACGCTTGGCGGCATCAACGGCTTCCAGGTACCACCTTAAGGTAATCGCATTAAGAAATTCATCCAAAGCAACATGAATTAATTGCGACTAACCGTCATTGTGTGTAATCCTCGACTGAAGCTTCTTCCTCCCCGAAAAGACAGCCTCCTGAGGATTAGACACGACGTTAATAAGCGCAATCCCATCGAGGTTAATCATCTTCTCAAAGTCAACGTAGCCGCGGTCGTTCCGGTTGACATAGTCAGCTGAGACACCGAAATATGTACCATTACCGTTTGACTTCATGATCGCTCCCCAATATGGTGCAGGGAATTCTGAAGTCGTGAGGTGCATGAATACAGCTTTCGTGCTGGATTCGAGAATTGTGTATGCCTGGAGAATAGGTCAGAGACTATGACAGAGATTTCATTGGTCGACGTACATGGTTCTGAGGCCGAAGAGTCGGCGGGAAGACACCAGCTGCGAAGTTCTTTCCGTCTAGAGAGACCTGAAGATCCAGCGCCCTCTGCTCCTCAAGATACTGGATGGAAAGCCATTAAGTATGCGGTAAATTAATAACTAATGTCTGCTTACCTCCGCAACGATAAGGAACTCTGAGAACTTAGCAAAACCAACGACACGGTCGAAGATAACCTGCTTATTCCTGTAGAACTGCGCCCCACCAACAAGTTGCAGAGGGTTAATATCGACGTTGAAGAGCCGTTGATTGCCCTGCTTCTCCTTATAGGACTCGCAAATAATCTGCGAGCTATCAATCTTAAGCTCTTTATCGCGCGCCCACGCGCAATTCCGGACATAGGATTCGATGAAATGCCAGTTCCGACCGTTGTCAGTGGAGAAACGCGCCTCCGAGTGACAATTATTCCCATTTCCTGTACAGTCTACGTCCCCTGTCCAAATGATGTACTCGGAATTGGGATGGAAATGCATGATTACTGCTCCGAAGGTGTTTGGTGGGGATGGTGCGTCTTGAGAATGCCAGTTTTTCCCTGTGTCGGTTGTGTAGTAGAATTTGTTGGATGCTGTGAGGAGATAACCGCGGTCGTGGGAATAAGTGTGGAGGTAGAAGACAACGAATCGTTCGTCGGGGAAGAGTTGGTTCCATGAATAACCTTCGTTGCTCGATTGCCAGATACTACCGTCGTGGAGGCGTACGAGAATGGTCTGTAATAATGTGAGTCGATTTTGTAGCCAAGCATAGATAGCAACTCACAGTTGATTCTTTGAAATAAGCATACTGTGCGATCTCTGATGCAAATTCGAAAGTCTGGTGAGTGACTTCACCTTCCTCCGGTTGTGCTTGAGAGCAATCTTTCTCAACAGGATTATCATTTTTCTTTCCACGGCTCTGGTCGCAAGTATTCCCAGGAATGAGACGGTATCCAGATGATCCCATGTACTTGCCGTTCGGATCATTGCAGGTGCCTGCTGGAATTGGTTCTGGTCCTGCTGGCACGCATTGATCACCGTTGCGAATGAAGTTGTAGTCGCATTCGTAATCCGCATCTGTACAAGGACAGTTGTCTTCGTGCTCAACTGGATCGTCGAACTTGTGTCCGACGTAGCAGTCGGCATCGGGCTTGCGACGGCGGTACCATTGCTTGTGCCTAATGATCATCAACGGTCAGTCCTGGCGTCAGTAGTTGAATCAGTAGAATGTTCCACTTACCCCATGATGCATTCGCTGCTGCTACCACTACGCGCATACCATCTTTCGAAGTCGTTATCACCACATTGACGATTACGCGTCGGCGCGAAATCAAGGTATATGACAACAAAACGACCGTCACCCGTCTGATCTTTTCGGGCTAGCTGTCCGACAAGCATGAACTTCTGAGATGTCGAATCCGGTACGGTTGTTAATGCACGAGCTCGGAACCGATGGTCAAGCGTGAGTGTCGTCCAAGAGCGTCCGAGGTCGCTTGTATAGCGTACTTCATTAACGCCATCTTCATCGTTCACGAGTACCATGATACTACCCTGATCACCAAATTCGTACTTGTGTGCTTCCCGTGATACCATTTTCCAGGTAATTCCGGCATCGGTACTCAGAAAGGTATCACATTCTTCGTATGGTTTCAGGTATGGTCCGACGGAACCCACAGCAAGGACAAGGCCTGGAGCAGGCGAACTGAAAATGCGCCCGAAGTTGTGCGGTGCAGTAACGCTGTGGAGATGTAACGAACATGCATCCTGATCGCTTGGGTTGCATCCGATGGTTGAACCGGATGTATCACGGTCGGGTGGAGTTAAGCGAGTCCAGGTCGAACCATCGTCGAAAGTAATACGACTCTGAAGTTGCTTCGGAACACCTCGTCCTTCCACGTCTTGTGCGTTTGCGACGACATTCGCAATCCCGACACCTTCAACCCCATAGATGTTTTCAAAATCGACGAATCCGAGGTCATTTCGATTTGTGTCGCGCAAACTTTCGACGAAGTAGGTGCCGTTGGAGTTGCTAACGAAGAACGTGCCAATTGTGGCCTGGGCGTGTAACAGGACGTCAACACCAAGAGAATGCGTCGTTCCTTCGACAATCGTGTATGCATTCTCCCGCAATTGTGCGCTTGATTGGTGAGGGAAATGAGCACGCGCCCAAGTTTGCGCATCAACGCTAACGTAGAGCAACATATCACCTGAACCTGCAAGGTCCTTGAGAGCGACCACAGCAAATTTGGAGACGATGGCGAACGCGAGAACACCACGCGCATTCTTGCCAATGCCTAAATCGACGGTTCGTTGATCATTCTTAAAGAAATCCGTGGATGCGAACAACCGTGACGACGAGAGCGAATGAGTACCCGTGCTTGACGTTGTATCGAAAGCAACACAGTATATGAGATCGTGATGTGCGTCGTGTTTGAAGTCCTTTGAGGAGTGGGCAAATTGGCAACGTGATGTTTCCGACAGCAAGAGGTCCGGAGTTGTCGAAAAAGCATCCGTAGTATAGTATGTCTCGTCGTGGCAGATAGAGCCCCAACCAAACGTGGATCTGACACATTTGGTGCCCTGATACAATATATATCCGAAATTACTCGGGTCGGAATGGAAAGATAGTGGGAAGGGCACATATGAAGGCGGTACAGGCATCTCAAATGATTGCCAGGTTTGACCTCGGTTCGAAGTTCGATAGTGTTTCGTGCCCTTCGTCAGTACGAAAGCCTGCTGGAAGTCAGTAGGGTTAGGAGAGAAATTGAGGACAAACGCACATATTGGTTGTCGGAAGGATGCTCGATAACCTGCAATGCTTCGCCTTTGGGGATGTCTGCTTCCTTCCAACTCTTCCCTTCATCTTGCGACACGTAAACTATTCCGTCTATTGAGTCAAAATATATGGAAGCCTAGGAAATAGTTAGACATAGTCCCCATTTATGCGCATAAAGGACGCACCGGTGCGTCGTCGAAGAAAAACAGTCGAGAAGGGAAGTTGCGAAACGTAGTGTAGGTTACTTCTGGTTGACCTTGTGCTTCGACAATATGGACCAAGTTGAATAGAGCTAGCGAGAACAAAAGCACTGCATAGCTTAATCCGGATTTAAAAGCCATGGTGTTTCTCGCTTGTGTATGGAACACGCAGTGAAGGAGTTCCAGTCATTCAGCAGTGCGAATACGACGAGCGTACTCGTTTGTGGCAGTCTCTCTTGACTCTATATAGAGTTCTATTGTTTATTCCTCTGTTCTAGCTAGAGATTTTAAGCCTGAAGATGAGCTGAGATGAGGGTAGAGGAGTAGGGGATAGGACACGTCGCCCGCAGCGCGCACGCGTAAAGTTGACGCGAATGTGGAAATTCCGATTATGTCATACTCATCAACGCCAGTCGCGTACTTTTCGCATCCGGGCCCTGACTCCCACGGCCTAATTAGGGACGACCCTGAATCACATAATGATCTACATCATTATGTGATTCAGGGAAAAGATTTACCTGTGAGATGTGGCCAAAATATACACACATAAAATATATCAAGTTAAATAATAGATGTAAAATATAATAAATATAGTAGACTCCTTCTGAATGTTGTAGTCTGACAATATAGTATTTACAAAACTAAACTACAATACATGGAACAATGTATACATTTAAAGTATGATAGAAGAGAGTATAATGGAGACATTTTGCACACCTATAGGATTCAGTACAACATTGTAGGTATTGTTTGTAGGGCTTGGAAGAAGTGTTAGCAGGGCTTGTGTAATGGTTCTGTGTATCTGTTGTAAAGTACCTAACAAAAGAGTATTGTGACTCATAAGAGGATTTGATACACTATTGTAAGTAAAGTTTGTAGGAATTGGAATACACATTGACAAGGTTTGCACTTGTACTTGTAATAGTGGTTAGAGTATGTACATTCTGTAAAATTGTTAACAATAAGGTATAATATTCAAGGGAGGAGCATGTACAAAGTTGTTTAGTAGGCTAGAAGTAGAGGATTTGGTAAAAGTATTAATAAACTGTTAGTAAGGTTGGATTGTAGTCTGAGTCAGTATAGTTTATTTGCAAATAAAGTGAGAATAAATTGGAGACATACTTAAGTATTCTGTTGTTACTAAGGACTAGAATACATAGTTAGGAAAGAGTACATAGTCTGTACCTGTTGTCAGTAACAGTGTAGAGGGGACTCAAAGGCTCAGCAAGGGGACCCAGGCTACAACTATCCTACACAACAGAAATACAGAATGCAAGCACTAGAATGTAGTTGGAACTTGCAGAATGGGCAGAGAGAGAGAGTGAGACAAGAGTAGAGTATATAGAGTGAGCCTAAGAGTACAGGACTATCTAGAGTAGACAAGATCAAGACTACAGGACCAGTCTGATCTTGTACACCTATATATACTAAACTACACAAGAGCACTCAGGGAGTATGAGCCACTAAGAATGATGAGCCACAAAGAATGAAAGAAAGGAATGTTAAAGATAAAGGTACAAAGAATGAAGGGATAGATAAAGGGTAAGAGACTATAGAATGATACAAAGAATGAAAGGGTGGTCAAAGGAATGGAATGATGAAGTAAGGAAGGGTAGTAGCAAGAGTCAGCACACATATAGTTCATAGACAGTGCCCCTGAGGGACAGAAGTCCTGAGTTCTGGTACAGAAGGGTGCAGAACCCTTAGAACTAAAGGTATGAGAGTAGAGAACTGTAACATCACCCCCCCTCTAAAACCAATTGTCCTGATTGGTGAGCATTAGGCTTGGTCAGCAGCTTAGGCATAAGTCAGAACAGTAGGGTTTAGAAATCTGTGAGGTAGAGTTGACACAGAGCACTCAGATGAAGTTGATAGAAGTCTCAGATTACTTTAACAGTATGGGTGAGATTCTCAGCAGGTTCCTAAGTGTGTTCTTCAACTGGGTATCCCTTCCAGTGAATAAGAAACTTGAGCTTTCTGTGCACCAGCTTGGTATCTGCTACATATTCTACTTTGTATTCTAGTTCAGAACCAATGAGTTCTGGTAGAGGTAGTAAGGGTCTTTGTTGTGAAGGAAAACCTAGATTGTAGTATTAAGACAGTAGAACCTTGTTAAACACTGGGTGTATGTGCTTCCATGTTGCCAGAAGTTGGAGTTTGTAGGCAGAGGCACCAACCTTCTTTTCAATAACAAAGGGTCTGAAGCACTTGTTGTCCAACTTCTTCATTAGGCAATCTATGGTCAGGTTAGTAGCTTCTAGTATAACTTTGTTACTAGGCTGGTAATCCTTGGCCACAGACCTCTTCCAATCATAGTTCTGCTTTATAACCTATGCTACCTTTTCTAAAAGAGCTTGTGCATCCTCTCTGGTTCTGTGTATCTGTTCTACAAAGTCTGTTGTGGATTCAGAACTACTGTTCTGGTTCAGAACTGTCCCCTAGTACAGATGTCTCTTATGATTGAGGAAGAACAGGGACTGTCCTGTTGTGGAGTGTTGCTGGTTATTGTGTACAAATTCTGTCAGAGTTAACCATTCAGACCAATCTGATTACTAATGATTGATGAACATCCAGAGGTAGAGCTCAATCTCCTGATTGACTTGCTCAGTTTGACTGTCAGTCTGTAGGTGATAGACAGTAGAAGGGTTCCCTTGAATTTCAAGAAGTGTATACAAGTCTTGTATGAATTTTGACTCAAATTGTGGTCTACAATCATGAATGAGCTTCTGAGGGAGTCTGTACAACTAGAAGACATGATCCTGATAAATGTGTACTATGCCTTTGGAAGTGAGTTCTGTTTGGGTTGGAACTGTGTGGACTTGCTTAGAGAATCAGTCAACAATCACACAGATAGTGTTGTAACCCTAAGACTCAGGTAGCTTACTAATCAGGTCTACTGAGACTTCTTCCTAAGAGTGATCCAGGATCTGATACAGATGTAGAGGAGCCCAAACCCTTGTCTGGTGAGCCTTAGTCTGTTAGCATGTATTGTAACCAGTCACATACTTCAGGATTTCCCTCTACATTCTGGGCCACTAGTAGTTCTGAGTGATGAGTTCCTGTGTTTTGTGTTAGCCTGGATGTCCTACAGTCAGATTGTTGTGATGAGCCCAGACAATGTCCTCCTACAGTTTCTGATCCTTCAGAACATACAGTCAGCCTTCCTAGTAAACCTGTCCATCCTTATCCTCCTCCTAATCCCTAGCCTGTTTCTCTAGTTGCTTCACTATAACCTAGTCCTACATGTGTCTTAGAGCTTACTGTATGTAGGTGACAAAGTCAACATCCTTGGATTTGAGTCAGATCTCTTGGATTGTCTCAGACACAAAACAGGAATTGTCTAGGAGAACAAGATTTTTGTTATCATTCTCCCCCCTTTCATAACCTGCTTGTCTCAAGAGTAAATCAGCTTTTGTCATTTGTGTTCCAGGTTTGTGGGTCAGTACAAAGTCAAAGTCCTACAGTTCTAACATCCAGCAGGCTTAGTGGTAGTTGAGCTTCTGAGGTGTCTAGAAGTACTAGAGATTAAGGTGATCACTCTAAATCTCAAACTTCTGTACAGTACTGAGGAGATATTAATGCTACTCCTCTAAGGAACAGACAATTGTAAGGAGTTCCTTGTCATAGATAGGGTAGTTCTGTTCTGTTACAGAGAGGGATTCTGATTGGAACACTATTGGACACTACTTTCTGTCAATGAACTAGGACAGTACTGCTCCATTTGCAAAGTCAGAAGAGTCAGCTTTGACTCAGAACTTGTCTACAACTGTCAGAACTACTAATACAGGCTTGCTAGTGATGGCCTGCTTGAGGGACTCAAACACAGACTGTTACTGATCATTCTATTGCCAAGGAACATCCTTGCTAGTGAGATTGTGAAGGGGCTGAGCAATAGTACTGAAGCCTTGAATAAAGTATTAGTAGTAGTTTGTAAACCTAAGGAATGCTTGGACCTGTTTCAGGTTCTAAGGTTGTAGCCAGTTCCAAACTGTAGTCACCTTTGCCAGATCCATACAGACCTCTCCTCCACTAATCACAAAGCCTAGATAATCTACTGACTCCTGTGCAAAAGAGTACTTTGCTTCTCAGAGGAACAGTTTATTATCTTAGAGCCATTATAGAACTGCTCAGATCAGTCAGTAATAGTGCTCAACTGTCTGGGTGAAGATCAGAATGTTGTCCAGATACACACTAATGTGCTCTGAGTCAATCAGATCTGTAAGGATGTGATTCATGAATGACTAGAATGTTGCAGGCAAGTTGGTTAGTCTGAAGAACATTACAGTCAGTTTGTACAATCTACAATTGGTTCAGAATGCAGTCTTCCACTCATCTCTGTCTCAGATCCAAATATTATTGTATCCCTATCAAATGTCCAACTTAGTGAAAACCCTAGATGTATGTGTCTTATCAATGAGCTCCTGAATCAGAGGGAGCAGGTACTTGTTTTTGACAGTACCCTTATTAAGACAATAATAATCCTAGACTGGGTAGAGCTTCCCATCTTTCTTTTTGACAAAGAAGAAAGGGGAGGCTATAGAGGACTTTAAGGGTTGGATCCAGCCATTCTGAAGATTTTCCCAAAGGAACTTGTTGAGCACCTCCTGCTTGTCTCTGTTGAGTAGGTAGACCTTACAATCCTTAGGTTAGAAACCCTTAGTCAATTCAATTACATAGTCTTAGGGACAGTGTTCAGGAAGCTGGTCAAATTCCTTTTCACTAAAGACTTTGGAGAACTCTCAGACAAAATCTGGCAGACTGAGTCTGTGTGTATTCTAGAGTAGAGTTGTTCTAAGAGGGTTCCAGACTGGTTCTGTCTCAGACATCCTTTGGATTGACTCTATTCTGCCTTGACTAGAATATGTATCCACATATCTATCCTAGTCAAAGAAGAACAACTAGTCACCTTCATCAGAACTGTCAGTAACATTGGAAGCATCTGTATCTACTTAGAACAGTAGTACAAGGTAGTTGTAAGACTCAGGACACTGATTGAACACAAGTGTCTACTCTAACCAGTCAATAGTAGGGTTGTGAGCCTTGAGCCATTCAAATCTAATGAAGACATCTGTCTTTCTAAGGTTAGTAACTCTGAACTCAATACTTTCCTCATAATCCTGAATGGTCATCTGTAGTTGGACAAACTCAGTAATCTGACTATTCTGGTTTAGGGTTCTGTCCACATTGTATACTAGGATTGGAAGAGGAACACATTGAGTAGGGAGGTAGTGTTCCTACACAAAGGCCTTATTGATACACAAACCAGTACATTTACTGTCTACTAGAACTGTTGTTCAGATCTGGGGGGATTCTAAGAAGGGAGCCAAGAGGACAGGGACCTAGAGCTAGTGTCTAGAATGTTCTTAGATGAACTACTACTTGTTCTGAAGGGAATGTACAGCTTGTACAGCCTTGTTGTCCAAGAGGGTAAGTATATACACTAACATTTCCTTATTAACCTCTCTCTTTCAACAAGGACAGACCTATGTCCTCAGCTGTAAACTCAGCTAAGGCTATCCCTGCTTGATACTACAGACAAACTACTGAGTAGTGAACAGGGCTGGGTAATGTTCTGAATGTTCTAAGATCTTAGAATGTGGAAGTAGTAGGTCAGATTGTGTGAATTTAGACTTGGATAAAGTGTAAAGAGAAGAATCAAAAGAATCAGAAGAAATAGGAGAACTATCTACTTTTGTTTTCGACTTTTTTCTTTCTAATAAATAATTTTGTTGATTTATTTTTTCTACTTTTTCTGCTTTTTCTACTTTTCTTACTTTATTTACTTCTAATCCTACAGTGTCCATTGAATTAAAAGTGGCTATTAAAAAATCTGAGTCATAGCTCTTCAGTACTACATTCACTGTTGGGCCTCTACAAAATCCTAGAGTATGTAGTCAGGGTCTGAGAGTTCTGAGGTGACTTCCAGATTTGCAGAAAAGGCTTCTTACTACAAATCCTACTCATTACTCATCATTGCTCTAATAACCTGACAGATATACTGTTACTTCTGTAGACAGTCCTTAATTTGGTGCCCTGACTTTCTGTAGGCAAAGTATACTCCTTACTTTCAGGCTTCTCTAATGTTTATCAGAACAGATTGATTGCAAATTATGGGCAGATTGATCTGAGGGCTTGGAACTGTTGGAGCCAGACACATGTGTAAGTGTTCTACACAGACTTGACACATCCAAGCTGCAGCTTGGTCAAAGGAGATAGTGTGTGTCTTCCACTCAGTGTAGGTGACTAGTTCTAGTATCATTCTAAGAATCTTATTAACCAGTTCTAAGTGAAGAGCTTTTTCAAGCATTCTAATGAGGACATTATTAAACCCAAGTATGAATCCTGCCTTCTAGGCCAGGATATTAAACTCCTGAAAGAAGGTATTGGCAGAACGTTTGCCCTGTTATAGAGACACAAGCTTGTTCTGTGTATTGTACTTCTTATTCAGATTAATGAAGGAAGTACAGAGCTACCCTATGAATTCTGAGTACAACTTGTTGTTCTAAAGTCAGATCAGACTTCTGATCCAATGACCTTCAATCCAGTTCTGGGCCCAGGTGGCCACATTGCCTTCCTTCATGAATGAGAGGATGAATAGGATGTGATTAAGATCTGAGGATAGATTGGTCAAAGTAGCAGCCACATATAGTTCAACTTAGTACTAGAAGTCCTCAAAGTGCTGCCCATTAAAGTCCAAAGGGTAGGCTACATACACTTTCTTTCTAGAACAGGTTGTGACTTCTGGAACAATCAGAATAGGTTCTGAAGGGGCTGAGAGCATGTGGTTGGTAAAGGCCTCTTAGATAGAGGTTTGTATGTATTGAGCTAGTTCTGCTCATAACTACTGATCCAGTAGGACAGTAGGGGTGACAGTCAGCATAGTAGGGTCCATGTCTACACTACAAAGGGATCAGTACTAAACTAAAAGGGGTAATGAATAGAAGAAGGGTGGCAAAAGTTTAAAAGGGTTTAGAAAGTTTAAAATTTAAAAATGTAAAAGGGTTAGGACAAAGGAAAGAGATCAATGTAACAGTGTGTACTGATGCCTGAAATGTAGGAGAGTTGTAGGGTAGTAATGAGGAGTCTTGATCTGATGTCAGTGACAGTGTAGAGGGGACCCAAAGGCTCAGTGAGGGGACCTAGGCTACAACTATCCTACACAACAGAAATACAGAATGCAAGCACTAGAACATAGTCAGAACTTGCAGAACAGGTAGAGAGAGAGAGTGAGACAAGAGTAGAGTATATAGAGTAAGCCTAAGAGTACAGGACTACCTAGAGTAGACAAGATCAAGACTACAGGACCAGTCTGATCTTGTACACCTATATATACTAAACTATACAAGAGCACTCAGGGAGTATGAGCTACTAAGAATGATGAGCCACAAAGAATGAAAGAAAGGAATGTCAAAGATAAAGGTACAAAGAATGAAGGGATGAATAAAGGGTAAGAGACTATAGAATGATACAAAGAATGAAGGGGTGGTCAAAGGAATAGAATGATGAAGTAAGGAAGGGTAGTAGTAAGAGTCAGCATGCATATAGTTCATAGACAGTACCCCTGAGGGACAGAAGTCCTGAGTTCTAGTACAGAAGGGTGTAGAACCCTCAGAACTGAAGGTATAAGAGTAGAGAACTGTAACACCTGTCTGTTAGTACTTTTGTTACTAGGAACTAAAGATAGTAGCTTAAACTTCTTTGTGTCTGACTAGGCCTTTAATCTGCTCTGAGTCTCTCTACTGTAGGAGTCCTAGTACTTGCATTTTGGCTGTGTTTTCTTAGCTGGAAGCTGTGTTCCAAATGTCTCTCAGAATTCTGTTCAAGCTGTCTTATTTAGTAGTAACTTGACTACTAGAGACAGTTTAGTAGTTCCTACATTTTTAAGCAAGTTCTTAATAAGGTTCTCAACTTTAAAGAGTCTATCAACATTTATTAAGTAACTTAAAGTAAGTACAATTGTGTAGAGAGAGCTTACACTTTGAGAAATGTGAGAGAGGATCTGAGAAGGTGTCTGTTAGTAACAGTATAGAAGGAACCTAAAGGCTCAGTAAGGGGACCCAGGCTACAACTATCCTACACAACAGAAATACAGAACACAAGTACTAGAACATAGTTAGAACTTGTAGAACAGGCAGAGAGAGAGAGTGAGACAAGAGTAGAGTATATAGAGTAAGTCTAAGAGTATAGGACTACCTAGAGTAGACAAGATCAAGACTACAGGACTAGTCTGATCTTGTACACCTATATATACTAAACTACACAAGAGTACTCAGAGAGTATGAGCCACTTAAGAATGATAAGCTACAAAGAATGAAAGAAAGGAATGTCAAAGATAAAGGTATAAAGAATGAAGGGATGGACAAAGGGTAAGAGAGTATAGAATGAACAAAGAATGAAGGAGTGGTTAAAGGAATAGAATAATGAAGTAAGGAAGGGTAGTAGTAAGAGTTAGTACACATATAGTCTATAGATAGTACCCTTAAGGGACAGAAGTCCTGAGTTCTAGTACAGAAGAGTGTAGAACCCTTAGAACTGAAAGTACAAGAGTAGAGAACTATAACATTACCCTCTCTCTAAAACTAATTGTCCTAATTAGTAAACATTAGACTTGATTAGTAGCTCAAGTATAGGTCAGAACAGTAGGGTTTAGAAATCTGTAAGGTAGAGTTGATACAGAGCACCCAAATAAAGTTGATAGAAGTCTTAAATTACCTTAACAGTATGGGTGAGATTCTTAGCAGGTTTCTAAGTACATTCTTCAACTAGGTATCTCTTCTAGTAGATAAGGAACTTAAGCTTTCTGTGTACTAGCTTAGTATCTACTACATACTCTACTTTGTATTCTAGTTCAGAACTAATAAGTTCTGGTAAAGACAGTAAGAGTCTTTGTTACAAAGGAAAACTCAGATTGTAGTACTAAGACAGTAGAACCTTGTTGAACACTAGGTATATACACTTTTATGTTGTCAGAAGTTGGAGTTTGTAGACAGAGGTGCTAACCTTCTTTTCAATAATAAAGAGTTCAAAGCACTTGTTGTCTAACTTCTTCATTAAACAATCTATAGTTAGGTTAGTAGCTTCTAGTATAACTTTGTTACCAGACTGGTAATCCTTGGCCACAGACCTCTTCTAATTATAGTTCTACTTTATAACCTATACTACCTTTTCTAAAAGAGCTCATACATCCTCCCTAGTTCTGTACATCTGTTCTACAAAATCTGTTACAGATTCAGAACTACTGTTCTGGTTTGGAACTATCCTCTAGTACAAATGTCTCTCATAATTGAGGAAGAACAGGGACTGTCCTGTTACAAAGTATTACTAGTTATTGTGTACAAATTCTGTCAGAGCTAGCTATTTAGACTAATCCAATTACTAATGATTAATAAACATCTGGAGGTAGAGCTCAATCTCCTGATTGACTCACTCAGTTTGACTGTCAGTCTACAGGTAATAAACAGTAGAAGGGTTCCCTTGAATTCTGAGAAGTACATACAAGTCTTACATGAATTTTAACTTGAATTACAGTCTACAATCATGAATGAGCTTCTAAGGGAGTCTGTACAACTAGAAGACATGATTCTGATAAATACATACTATACCTTCAGAAGTGAGTTCTGTTTAGGTTGGAACTGTATAGACTTGCTTAGAGAATCAGTTGACAATTACACAGATAGTATTATAACTCTAAGACTTAGGTAGCTCACTAATCAGGTCTACTAAGACTTCTTCCTAAGAGTGATCCAGGATCCAATACAGATGTAGGGGAGCCTAAACCCTTGTCTAGTAGGCCTTAGTCTGTTAGCACATATTATAACCAGTCATATACTTTAGGATTTCCCTCTACATTCTAGACTACTAGTAGTTCTAAGTAATGAGTTCCTGTATTTTGTGTTAGCCTAAATGTCCTACAGTTGGATTGTTATAATAAGCTTAAACAATGTCCTCCTACAGCTTTCAATCCTTCATAATGTACAGTCAGCCTTCCTAGTAAACCTGTCCATCCTTATTCTCCTCCTAATCCCTAGCCTACTTCTCTAACTACTTTACTACAACCTAGTCCTATATGTGTCTTAGAGCTTACTATATACAAGTAATAAAGTCAACATTCTTGGATTCAAGTTGGATCTCTCAGATTGTCTTAGATGCAAAACAGGAATTGTCTAGGAGAACAAGATTTTTGTTATTATTCTCCCCCCTTTTATAACCTACTTGTCTTAAGAGTAAATCAGCTTTCATCATTTGTGTTCTAGGTTTGTAGGTTAGTACAAAGTTATAGTCCTATAGTTCTAACATCTAGTAGGCTTAGTAGTAGTTGAGCTTCTGAGACACTCAGAAGTACTAGAGATTAAGGTAATCACTCTAAATCTCAAACTTCTGTACAATACTAAGAAGATATTAATACTACTCCTCTAGGGAACAGACAATTGTAAGGAGTTCCTTGTTATAAATAGGGTAGTTTCATTCTGTTACAGAGAGGGATTCTAATCAGAATACTATTGGACACTACTTTCTGTTAATGAACTAGAACAGTACTACTCTATTTGCAAAGTTGGAAGAGTTAGCTTTGACTCAGAACTTGTCCACAACTATCAGAACTACTAATACAGGCTTACTAGTAATAGCCTACTTGAGAGACTCAAACACAGACTACTACTGATCATTCTATTACTAAGGAGCATCTTTACTAGTAAGATTGTAAAGGGGCCAGACAATAGTACTAAAGTCTTAAATAAAGTATTAGTAGTAGTTTACAAACCTAAGGAATGCTTAAACCTGTTTCAGGTTCTAAGGTTGTAACCAGTTCCAAACTACAGTTACCTTTGCTAGATCTATACAGACCTCTCCTCCACCAATTATAAAGTCTAGATAATCTACTGACTCCTGTGTAAAAGAGTACTTTACTTCTCAGAGGAATAGTTTATTATTTTAGAGTTATTGTAGAACTGCTTAGATTAGTCAGTAATAGTGCTCAACTGTCTGGGTGAAGATTAGAATGTTGTCTAGATACACACTAACATGCTCTAAGTCAATCAGATCTATAAGAATGTAATTTATGAATGACTAGAATGTTACAAGCAAGTTAGTTAGTCTAAAGAACATTATAGTCAGTTTATACAATCTACAATTGGTTCAGAACACAGCCTTCTACTCATCTCTGTCTTAGATCCAAATATTATTGTATTCTTATCAAACATCCAACTTAGTGAAAACCCTAGATGTATGTGTCTTATTAATGAGCTCCTGAATCAGAGGGAGTAGGTACTTGTTTTTGACAGTACTCTTATTAAGACAACAATAATCCTAGACTAGGTAGAGCTTCCTATCTTTCTTTTTAATAAAGAAGAAAGGGGAGACTATAGAGGACTTTGAGGGTCAGATCTGACTGTTCCAAAGATTTTCCTAAAGGAACTTGTTAAGTGCCTCCTACTTGTCTCTATTGAGTAAGTAGACCTTACAATCCTTAAGTTAGAAACCCTTAGTCAATTTAATTGTATAGTCTTAGGAATAGTGTTTAGGAAGCTAGTCAAATTCCTCTTTACTAAAGACTTTGAGGAACTCTCAGACAAAGTCTAGTAGGCTGAGTCTATGTGTATTCTAGAGTAGAGTTGTTCTAAGAGGGTTCTAGACTGGTTCTGTCTTAAACATCCTTCAGATCAACTTTATTCTACCTTGACTAGAATATGTATTCATATATCTATCTCAGTTGAAGAAGAACAACTAGTCACCTTTATCAGAACTGTTAGTAACATTAGAAGCATTTGTATCTACTCAGAACAGTAGTACAAGGTAGCTATAAGACTTAGAACACTAATTAAACACAAGTGTTTACTCTAACTAGTTAATAGTAGGGTTGTAAGCCTTAAGCCATTCAAATCTAATGAAGATGTCTGTCTTTCCAAGGTTGGTGACTCTGAACTTAATACTCTCCTCATAATCCTGAATAGTCATCCATAGTTAGACAAACTCAGTAATCCAACCATTCTAGTTTATAGTTCTGTCTACATTGTATACTAGGATTAGAAGTAGAATGTATTAAGTAGGAAGGTAGTGTTCCTACACAAAGGCCTTATTAATGTATGAACCAGTGTATCTACTATCTACTAGAGCTATTGTTTGAATCTAGGGGGATCCTAAGAAGAGAGCTAAGAGGACAGGAACTTAGAGCTAGTACTTAGAACATTCTTAGATAAACTACTACTTGTTCTGAAGGGAATGTACAGCTTGTACAGCCTTGTTGTCTAAGAGGGTAAGTATATACACTAACATTTCCTTATTAACCTCTCTCTTTCAACAAGGACAGACCTATGTCCTTAACTGTAAACTTAGCTAAGACTATTCCTACTTGATACTATAGACAAACTACTGAGTAGTAAACAGGGCTAGGTAGTATTCTGAATGTTCTGAGATCTTAGAATACAGAAGTAGTAGGTTGGATTGTACAGATTTAGACTTGGATAAAGTGTGAAGAGAAGAATCAAAAGAATCAGGAGAAATAGGAGAACTATCTACTTTTGTTTTTGACTTTTTTCTTTCTAATAAATAATTTTGTTGATTTATTTTTTCTACTTTTTCTGCTTTTTCTACTTTATTTACTTCTAATCCTATAGTGTCCATTAAATCAAAAGTAGCTATTAAAAAATCTGAGTCATAGCTCTTTAGTGTTACATTTACTGTTAGGCCTCTACAAAATCCTAGAGTACATAGTCAGAGTCTAAGAGTTCTAAGGTGACTTCTAGATTTACAGAAAAGGCTTCTTACTATAAATCCTACTTGTTACTCATCATCACTCTAATGACCTAACAGATGTACTATTGCTTCTGTGGACAGTCCTTAATTTAGTGCCCTGACTTTCTGTAGACAAAGCATACTCCTTACTTTTGAGCTTCTCTAATATCTATTAGAACA
>NW_006760398.1:208374-226151 GCF_000271605.1 Fomitiporia mediterranea MF3/22 | reverse complement strand
AGACTTGGATAAAGTGTGAAGAGAAGAATCAAAAGAATCAGGAGAAATAGGAGAACTATCTACTTTTGTTTTTGACTTTTTTCTTTCTAATAAATAATTTTGTTGATTTATTTTTCTACTTTTTCTGCTTTTTCTACTTTATTTACTTCTAATCCTATAGTGTCCATTAAATCAAAAGTAGCTATTAAAAAATCTGAGTCATAGCTCTTTAGTGTTACATTTACTGTTAGGCCTCTACAAAATCCTAGAGTACATAGTCAGAGTCTAAGAGTTCTAAGGTGACTTCTAGATTTACAGAAAAGGCTTCTTACTATAAATCCTACTTGTTACTCATCATCACTCTAATGACCTAACAGATGTACTATTGCTTCTGTGGACAGTCCTTAATTTAGTGCCCTGACTTTCTGTAGACAAAGCATACTCCTTACTTTTGAGCTTCTCTAATATCTATTAGAACAGATTAATTATAAATTACAGGCAGATTAATCTAAGGGCTTAAAACTGTCAGAGCTAGACACATGTGTAAGCATTCTATACAGACTTGACATATCCAGGCTACAGCTTGGTTGAAGGAAATAGTACACATCTTCTACTCAGTGTAAGTAACCAGTTCTAACATTATTCTAAGAATCTTATCAACTAGTTCCAGGTGAAGAGCTTTTTCAAGTATTCTAATAAGAACATTATCAAACCTGAGTACAAATCCTACCTTCTAGGCCAGAATATCAAACTCCTAAAAGAAGGCATTAGTAGAATGTTTGTCCTGTTATAGAGACACAAGCTTGTTCTACACATTACACTTCTTATTTGGATTGATGAAGGAAGTATAGAGCTGCCTTATGAATTCCAAATATGACTCATTATTCTGAAGTCAGATCAGGCTTCTAATCTAATAGTCTTCAATCCAGTTCTAGACTTAGGTGGTTGTGTTACCTTCCTTTATAAAGGAGAGGACAAATAGGACACAATTAAGATCTGAGAATAGATTAGTTAAAGTAGTAGCTATATATAGTTCAACTTAGTGCTAGAAGTTCTTAAAGTGCTGTCCATTAAAGTCTGAAGGGCAGACTACATACACTTTCTTTCTAGAACAGGTTACAACTTCTAGAACAATTGAAACAGGTTCTGAAGGGGCTGAGAGCATATGGTTAGTAAAGGCCTCTTAGATAGAGGTCTACACATATTAAGCTAGTTCTACTCATAACTACTGATCTGGCAGGACAGTAGGGGTAGTAGTTAGTGTAGGAGGGTCCATGTTTATACTATAAAGGAATTGGCACTAAACTAAAAAGGGTAATGAATAGAAGAAGGGTAGCAAAAGTTTAAAAGAGTTTAGAAAGTTTAAAATTTAAAAATGTAAAAGGGTTAGGACAAAGAAAAGAGATCAACACAACAGTAAGTACTAATACTTGAAACATAGGAGAGTTATAAGGTAGTAATAGGTAGTCTTAATCTGATGTTAGTGACAGTATAGAAGGAACTCAAAGGCTCAGTAAGGGGACCCAGGCTACAACTATCCTATACAACAGAAATACAGAACACAAGTACTAGAATGTAGTTGGAACTTGTGGAACAGGCAGAGAGAGAGAGTAAGACAAGAGTAGAGTATATAGAGTAAGCCTAAGAGTACAGGACTACCTAGAGTAGACAAGATCAAGACTACAGAACTAGTCTGATCTTGTACACTTATATATACTAAACTACACAAGAGTACTCAGAGAGTATGAGCCACTTAAGAATGATAAGCTATAAAGAATGAAAGAAAGGAATGTCAAAGATAAAGGTACAAAGAATGAAGGGATGGACAAAGGGTAAGAGAGTATAGAATGAACAAAGAATGAAGGAGTGGTCAAAGGAATAGAATAATGAAGTAAGGAAGGGTAGTAGTAAGAGTCAGTATGTATATAGTTTATAGACAGTACTCCTAAGGGACAGAAGTCCTGAGTTCCAGTACAGAAGGGTGTAGAACCCTTAGAACTGAAGGTATAAGAGTAGAGAACTGTAACAGTGTCTTACAGTAGGTAGAATCAGCTTTCCTAATAGGAAGTAAATTGTTTCTGGCTCTTAGATCTAGAGACAGTATAAGGAGTTCAGAAAGAGACTCCTCCTTAGGGAAGAGGCATTGTACAGTATAGAGGTGCTTATAGTAGTAGATGAGGGGGAATTCAGAGTAACTGTATAAAAATGTGTTAAGATCAACTTTGTAGAATGTATTAGACTTAAATGAAGACTGTACTAAGAAAATATGTGCCTTAATACACTAAATAAATATAAAATTAGATAGATTTGAATTTAATAACATGAAACTTACTTTAATATGTTTACTTTTGATTAATAAAGCTTGTTTAGTAATATCCTAATACTTTTACTCTTTAAGATTATCTCTTTTGAGTCTGAGTTCTTGACAAGTATGCTTGGATTTGTAGTAAGGGATTATGACTTCTGTCAGTGTGTATATTAGAGAGTCTAGCCTTCAATTTCACTTTCCCTCAAGGTGATTCACTTTTAATACATGATAATAACTGAAAATCTATAAGAAGGCATTTAATATAATAGAATAATACACTTACACTTTAAGTAATATATTAGTGTCTAACAACTCAATTATACTCCTTTCCTACTAATATACTATAGACTATAACTTAATATTATTCATCCAATATGTCTTAAGGTACTAAATAACAGATAGAGGTACTATGTTCTGAATATGTTGTTAGGCAGAATCAAAATCAGTCTTGTTACAAATTCTAAGCTATATTTTAAGTGCCTCCTAAAGCTTTAGGAATGCCTGAATATTAAAGTACTACTACTATACATGTAAAACATGCTACCAGCAAAGTAAAAGCTCTGTTTCTAGTACAGGAAACAAAGCTCTTATAGTACTTATCTGAGTAAGATCCTTGTCTGTTATAAAGAATGTAAGGGTAATGTCTGGATTTGCCTCTTAAAACTTGGACAAGAAAAAAGAGTATATAGACTCAGTATCTTCTAATATAAAACACTAAGCTACAGGAATACCTGTGTTTAAGATTAGTATAATAAAACAAAAGGTACTATATAGACTCACTATAACCCTATTAATTACAAACTAAGATAGTGTACAGAATCAAATTCAAATACTGAGTAATATTGTAAGTTCTATTAATAAAAAGCATATTAGAACTATATAGACTGGCAGCTGTACATTGTCAGAGTGTCTGTATTATTAGACAGAAAGTATCTTTTGAAATACACAATTCTAATAGTAGAGTATTAGCTACAGACTTAAAACCAAGTATTAAATTACTGTCTCTTAGCTGTGTAACCTAAAAGCTTAAAAATATTCTATTATCTAGGTGCAAATGAATATAAAATGTATCAAGCTCCTTCTTAATGTATAAGATGTCTCTTATAGACACTAGATGGTCTCTTTTAACAGATTCAATGTTGACATTGTCTGCTAAACCATTAAAAACACTATCTTAAAGCTAGTACAACTAGGTAACAGAAAATAACATTAGTATAACAAGATGTAGAGACAATATTGTACATTTGATGAGTTATTAATGTGAGAAGAAAATATCAAGCAACCCATTGATTCAAACATTATTAGTACATGTCCAACCAAGATAGTCAGGTAAGGTGGCTAATAATCCATCAATAGTGTAAAAATATATATAAGAGAAGCAAATCTGGGTATACACAGAAGTAAATTAAAGGACTAGATGTACAATCTCTAAGCTGTAACAGCTTGTAAATACAAGCCCAAGTGGCTCCTGACAGCCTGGTGTATTTCAGGTTGTCCTTTCTGATAGGATGTGAATGCTTAGGAATATACATTCCTAAAACAATAGTAGAATCAAAATATAATTTGATATCAACTTTACACTTACATTCTATCCTCTTAGACTCAACTGCACACTTCTGTTCCTCTTTCTTCTTATACCTTCTATCCCCCCCAGTACTATTCCTACTACAAACATACTTGATACACTCTCAAAACCTTGGATTTTGAGCTACTAATCTGTATTTTTTAGTAACTCTCAGCTTAATACACTTACTCTCTTACTCTGTATTCAGCCAGGCATTGAATTCCTCCTTGGTCTCCTATCTTATATTATAATCCAAATGTTCAAGGTCCTATACAAATGTTTCCTGTAAAGGAAGTAGTGTAGTAGGAGGTTCTAGCTTAGAAGGAGAAGAAACAGAGAAGGAGAAGAAAGTACTGTAAGAGGCTGACTCTAGGTCTTGAGTACTTGTAGCAGGCATTTTCAGTACCTTAAATATGCTAGAGGAGTCTATAGAGATGTTGCACACTCAAATTGCATGAAAGACACACTGGATTGTTTTATTTTGTTTATTTTAGCCACTAATAACTTGTATACAGACCACTCAAAGCTTTACAGACTGTTTAAGGAAGGTATGATTGTTAATCATTATTCTATCAATCTAATCAAAATACTATCTATTACATGATCAGGGTCTATCTATTACATGATCAGGGTCTATCTATTACATGATCAGGGTTGTCCCTTATTGGGCTGTGGGAGTCAGGGCCTGGATGCAAAAAGTCAAGAGTCATTAATGCCTTGTCTCTCTTCTCCTGCTTAGAGTACAAGTGGAAACTAGCCAGCTTCCCACAGTAAGGATTACCACAGAGGTTTCCCACAAGGTAAACCTCACTACCACAAGGGTTGTCAGAGATTCCTGCATTGCCAACATGTATTAGTAATACAAATTATTATGTAAAATCTTTGTTCTTGAAACATTCTTAATATATTTTTGTCCTTTCTCGTATAAATATTTGATGACTAAGCATATTATTAAGCGATATCCTCGCAAGGTTTACCATGCCTCCAGAGGGCCCAGCAAAATGACCTGTGGGAAACTAGTTTCCTCAGGGCTCTCGGGAGTTTCCACTCGTACTCTACTCCTGCTTCCATTCATCTGACTTTGTCATCAACATTCGTCGACAGGTGCATTAATTTTACTTCATTTATGACAAGCTCTTCACCATTTAGAAGATCAGGAATAGGTATCTACGTTAATTTGCGAAAGTGAAAATACTCTAATCCCACCCAACAAACTTAATCAAGGAGACAACGCTTCGAAAATCGAGCAGCCACTAAAGGTTCTTCGTGATTGATATCAGTGGTCTCCGTTTGATGCATTTCCGTATCAGATGATAACGTGCTCTGTCAACCTGAAGGACGACTGCAGCTCTCACACACCACTGATATTATGAACGACCTTTTAACTACCTGAGTGTTTTATTCCTTTCCTACAATAACGAAAACCAACACCTACAAACCAATGTTACTGTATGCCAAATAATGATCAGGATGGCTCGGTCAACCAAAGCGAACAACTGCGACTTTGTTATGCCTTACTTCATAGTAACCCCCAACAATGTAAAGAGGCAAAAGACCAAAGATGTTGCACCATGCATCTCATCTGTCCTATTCTTAAGTGTTCTGTATCAAATGACATGTTTTATCGCTTCTAGGTCGTCATCATTTAATGATCATCATTAGCCCAAGCTTGAGGAGCTAGCTACTGTTATAAGTAAATTCTGGCGGCGGCGACGACTTTGATCATCATCCCACGAAAGTTCCCTTCGAATGATTCAAACTCCCCATGTGAGCAAGAATGTGGCGGATACCTTTCAGAAGTTGTTAACTACACGATATTTCTCGAGTAAGTACGCGTAGCGTGTAGAGCTGATGGGTTCCCTGGAGATAGAAAGCATTGTGCCCGGTTTGCGGAGTTTCGCATACGTTCGGAGTAACTGGTATTATTAGTAGCAAAATATGAGGGTATATGCTGCAGGCAGGCGCAATGGTAACCAACGAAACCAAGAAAATGTATGTAAGTCCTCGTAATGTAGCAGCTCACGTGATGCAGTCTGAGACATATCTGATCAAGCTGTTGTTTGTTATTGTTTGTATGAATGTGAGTTTCCTGCCAGCCATGTCTCAACTACTACCGACCAGGCCCATATCGAAAATGATAAATCCTGGGACGAGTGAACGGTGCGTTTCACTTATATCATTACCATGGAAAGGCATATACAATTTAACCTTCCAAGGCCACAGCGCGATTCGTGAGTCACCGTTCACCATATTCGCTGTTACGTTCACTAAACCCTTACGATATCAAGTGCAATCGAAGGGTGTGTATCTTATACTTGTTTATTCCCTTTCCTGTTTCTAATATACCCACAGAGAGGAACCCATGAATACGGCTGGTGATACTCTCGCAAGAGCGACAGGCTCCTCTCGGGACAACCAGCAAGCACAAGGGCCGCCGAATGAAGACTCTGCGAGTACAAGGTACGATCAATATACTTTCTGCTTTGTCAGATTACTTATTTACCAATGGATTCCAGAGCATCGACCCTTCCCGCCTTAAAGTAAGCTTATTCCCGTTTGCCTTTCAGAGGTCTGAGTACTGCAACCAGATTGTGTGATTCGAATGAACGATGGGACGCTTGGGCAATGCGCCATAAACTAGAATTTGCTCCTGGAATATGGGAGAATGACGAATTCGACAATTTCATTGCCTCGTTCGAATATCCGAGGTGCATCAAAAGCAAGGATGTAGGTCGTACATTCTGTGTCATACTCAACTCGCAGTCTGATGGTTCCCCTAGACGATTCGAATAATTAAGAAGCTTCTATCCGGAGATCCAAAAGCGGAAGAGGCTATTCAAGGTTTCAAAGAATGGCGCAAGGGCATTGATCGTTGGAGTGCCCGATTTATTGGTCGTGACGAATATGGGTTTGTAGATGCGGTGAACTCTCTTGTCACTTTTTGGAGAACATTCTCTTTCCATGCGGACAAGAAGGGAAATGAGGCTTCAATTCGCTGGGCCGTCGATGGGCTGGTTATTCATGCGTTTCAACTTCGGCCTGGAGCGAATCAGGCGTGGAGGTATTTCTATACATTGAATTTTTTTTGCATTGCGACTTCTTCAATTCCTAGGTCCGAAATCGAACTAGTCCTACCCGACGTGCCAAATACTGTTCGAGCAGACGCCATAACGACTTACACCCTGCCACTGAAATGGAATGAGTCCTTTTTTTCGGCCCGTCACGACAAACACGTGTTCTCCGGGACATGGTCTCCAGATTCAATACGCAACCCAAAGATGTTTGTTACCTCCGTCTTCGAGTGGAAATTAGAGAAACTCGAGGTTGTGAAACGCCAGGAGCAGCTTACCATGTACTCCAGTCAGCTACACCGTAGAGCGTTGTGCCTAAAAGATGGGCCTGTATTTGGTGCCACATTAAACCAAGATGAACTTGTGCTCTACGTTTCTAACTGGGAGGAAGATGCAGTGGTAAGTGGATCGTATCCTTCTTCATATCGAGTCTGATTCCGGTCAGGTTGTGCGCCGCGTGCTTAGGCCATATGATCTCCGATATTTGTCCCATTTTATCGAAAGCTACTTCATGCTAAGTAGAATTGCGGAATTCCAATCTTCTTGGATCCAGGCCGAAATGAAGAGGTGGGATGAAGATCCAAAGAGGCAACGGTCCGAATTAGAGGCATCGGCCAAGAAACCTTGGCGACCGCAATCTAAACCCGACCGCAAACGCAAGCATTCCGATGGGAGAGGTCAAGAAGGTCAGCGTGGAGAGGATACAGGTGATGCAGATCTAATAGAAGAAGGGGAGGACATCGGATTTTCAAGGAAGCACGAGATACGAGTTGTGGAAGATCGGGTTAAGAGAGGCGATCCACCTCCCAAGGATGGGTACCCGTTGAGCGATGTACACCTCTATATTTTCGATCGCCATCCGGAGCTTCAGCCATGTTGCCGCGTGCCATCTGTCTCGGATTGGTCGAGAGATACGAGTTCACATTCTCAATATCACAAGGGCGTCGGCTTGGGCTCACTGGGACATACAGTTGTTGAAAATATCAGCACATCTGGTCCGCAGATATTACAAGGGCATGAACGAAGGGGGAAAGTCTCTAATGACGACGTTCGTATTGTCGTAGGTGGCATAGAACCACGGTTGGCAGACGGGAATGGTCGGCCATGATCTCCGATATGACCCTTTGATGCATTTCAACACGAAGGAGGTAAACCGACACAATTCCGAATATGTGACACCCCTTGCTTGTTTGTTTGTGATGAGTACTGTTAACTGTAGTGTAACTTTGTTCCTTGTATATCTAATTCCGTACAAGTTGCCCTGTTTTTTTTATGTTTTTGGAAGATAATGTAGAATTATGACGATTGAATCGCTGACATGCATGTATCAAAGGAACGCATGAACAATAACCTCTCGCCATACGTGAAAGTTGCAAGCACTGGCGAGCACATTGTCCACAGTAGCATCACCCACTTTCCTGCTGTGCTACCCACCTTCTAACAGCTCGGACAGTGTATATTTATCCATAATTCAGTGCTATTTATTAACTGACAGGAAATTTTACGCGGCTAATTTTTCAGTGCATGACTTCGGATTTACAACCGCACCAGCCTTCCTAATCACATTGTTCAGCATTCCTATGTTTGTGGGATTCTCTACCTCTCCTCGCTATTGTCTAGTTCTCAAATCCTAGATTTGCCTTCTGCCCCTCGGAGTCTTCATCTCCGAGTCATCTCACCATTTCTCCTGAAGCCAGGAAGACTGGAATTGGAGATTCAGCAGAGTATGAAGTAGCCCTCAACAAAATGAGCAAAGTCCAGAATATCATATTCACTAATGACACTCTGCATGACCTAAGTAGAATGAGCTTCCTTATAAAAGACAAGAAAGATAAGTGCACCTACTATTGTGTTTCCCTTCCAGTAAGACACATAGAACATAAAGGAGTTGTGATCCAGGTTGGTACAGAATACTGGCCCATCTCTCAAAAAAAGTGCCTTTAGATACAACTGACTTGAATAAATAATAAGTAGAATGTGACACCTTACAACTTGGAGCTTGTGTAATTTCACCTCAAAGAGAAACATTATAATTGACTTTGCATATAGTTCAAATCTGGCAACAATTAGTGATCCACACATACTGTAAATCAGCATAGTTGTAAACATGTGTAAAACTTGAAAAAAAATCTGTACACATGCAGGAACTCACCATATCAAGTATATTTTTGCATTTAAAATTGTCTAAAATACCTGTCTATCTATACAGGCCAAAAATTTTTATGATCTAAAAAATTGAGTCACATATGGGGCAATTTATAGTTTGGTGTAAAAAATTTGGGTCTGTATAAATGCCAGGAATAAATCAATATAGCTCAATAATTATGGACATTTATCTCCTCAAATTTTGAATATCTTCTAAGGGTGACAGTATCTTTCATTTGAAATAATGTGTATATGAATACATTGTACAAATGTAGAGAAACCTTAAATAGTGTAAATTGGTGTATTTATGCACAGAGTACTAGCACTAATGCTTTAAGGAAGACATTTATTATTAGACCTCTTGACAACTGTGTCCCAGTTGTCACAGAAATTTTATGTTACTACATTCTGCTCAAACAGTTTCAGGACTGTTGAGTAGAGCTATCTTAATCTTGGACCTATGTGTTGAAACCAGAATTTACTACAAAGGGAGGTATATTAGTGTATAATAAGTACCTTAGTCAGTACTGGAACAGAGCTGAAATGCTAGGTTGATTATGTTATAGATTGCCTTACAAATTCTTCACCACCTACTGTACAAGCTTGAAATAAGATAGAGCTCTAGCAAGCAACAAGAAAGAATAATCATTCTTCAAAACTATATCTGTTACTGTCCTTAAGCCTTATATTAGTAATCACTCAGTCTGTTGTGCCATGTTTTGAACTTTTGCATGACATTCAAGCTGATACAGAAGCTAGCCAATCATTCAGCATTTTATTCAAAAGGTGCAAATATTAATCTCCTTTGTCTTTATTCTGGATACACTTTGGGAATTTGAGCAGTCCTGTTAGAATGCTTAATTCTTAGGTTATTATACAGGTAATGAGAGTGTAGATCCTAATAATAATATGTATTTAGTTAATAAAGTGTTCCTTTTATATTGTTTGTCTGTCTGTATGTCTTAGTTATCTGAAATATGTTTTTTATCCAATACATGTCTTGTATTGTGTATCCAATACATGTCTTGTATTGTGTATCTAATACATGTATCTAATACATGTATCCATTCTGCTCATATTAGTATTATCAGTTTACTAATACTATATTGTCTGTAAGACATGTTAACAGTCCTCTTCAAACATTTACAAGACCTAGTAAGTCTATAAAGTGTTTGATTTTTGGAACATACAATACTTTAGTCAGAATGTCTACCCTTTAATTGTCTGTTTGAACATACTTTATATTAACAAGTTGTTCCTCAATGTAGCATTTAATAAAATTGCACTGTAAGTCTATATACTTTGTTCTTGTTGAGTACTTTGTTTTGTCTGCTTCTATAGATTTAATTACTACTTGATTATTGTAATAAATATTTGTAAGTGTATCAGAGATCTGTAGTATCTTATCTGCTAGGTATTGTAATACTATAACTTCTTGTATACTGCTTAATAGTACTATTAATTCTGCTTTGTACATAAATAAGGATACTAATTTTTGTCCTTTACTTGACTAAGATATAAGTAATTCTCCTAAGTGTTACAGTTCTCTACTCTTGTACTTTCAGTTCCAAGGGTTCCACACCCTTCCATACTGGAACTTGGGACTTCTGTCCCTCAGGGGCACTGTCTATAGACTATATACATGCTGACTCTTACTACTACCCCTCCTTACTTCATTATTCTATTCCTTTGACTACCCTTTCATTCTTTGTTCATTCTATAGCCTCTTACCCTTTGTCCATCCCTTCATTCTTTGTACCTTTATCTTTGACCTTCCTTTCTTTCATTCTTTGTGGCTTATCATTCTTAGTGGCTCATACTCTCTGAGTACTCTTGTGTAGTGTTAGTGTGTTGAGGTTGCAATGTTTCCTAAATGATAGGAAATATTCTTCTGTAGGTTTGCACACTGCTCACAAGGATACTAAGAGTTAGTCACACTAGTAGGGGTTCAGTGGACTCTGCTCATAGTGTGTAGGTGTTGATACAAGTTGACTGTGTGGTTCATAATGAGCTTCATTGTTCTTAGATTAATGTATTATATACTATCTAATATTGTATGTCTCAGATGTATGTCTCAGAAGACATGTCTCAGCAATAGCATATATTTGTGAGACGTTTGTGTGATTTGAGACATATGACACATTTATCTGAAATAAATGTTAACACTCCCCTTCAAACTTATACTAGTTGATCAGACTAATATAATGTTTGATAAACGTTTGTCTGTTGTTTTTACTAATATCATTTACATTCACAATGTAAATGTTTTGTTTGCTTCATATATTAAGTCCACTGTAAGTGTTATGTTTGTCTGATGTATTATTATTATGTTTGATGTAATAAATCGATTGTTAATTCAATTTTGATTGCCAAGAGAGCTGTAGGATCTCTTTAGCATTTGTTTGTTTGTAGTTTTATTATTATTACTATTATAGTTGTCACTATAATGTTTTATCATTCGTATGATAGTAGTTCTTCTTGTCTGTAATATATTATAATATGATATAACTTTGTTTCGTTCGTTTTTCATGTCATATTGTTTGTTTCATGTCATAGTATGTTTATTTTATCATACTGTATTGTTCTACAGTTGTTCCATTATTTGTTCCATTTGTATTTGTATTATTATACATGTAGTTCGTTTTGTATTCTTACACTCAAAGTGTAATTATCATTGTAATTTGTTTGTATCGTTTCGTTTGTATAGTTAATACTATATTTAATAACAATGTGTGTGTTATTAATTTGTTCTTGTTAATTTGTATTTTTTACACATTTGAATTGTGTTACTAGTAGTTTTCCACTTTTACTTTCACAATGAAACTGTTGAATCATACCTGTAAAATGTGCTGTCAATGTTATTATGATGTCCTCTATTCATCATGTATCATCTTTGTTTGTGTTTGTTTCATATTCATACCTTTTAAGCATTTAATAATAGTTCTATGCATTTATATTGAAGCATTGTATTGTTTTCAATTTGTAATATCATTTATAATATGTCAGATCACTTCATATCAAGGTTGATTGAGGTTTTATTCATTGTAATTTGTTTTATTTTATCATCTGACTGTTTGTAAGTCTGTTTAGGCACATTATTTATGTTCTAAACATATAGTACGTTTGTATTGTTTCACTGTTTTGTAATAGATATATTTGATATTATTATATGTGTGTATTGTGTTTGTTATTGTTTAATGTGTCCTTTGACTTTTACAAACTATAATGGTATTTGTATGTTTGTATCGTTTTATTGTTGTGATAATGTTTTTATTATTGTTGTGTAATGTTTATTTGATTAATATATTGCTTTGCACAATTATAATACGTGTTCGTTGTTTTTATTTTGTAGATAGATGAAATAGTGTATTTTACAGTTCTATTTTTCATCATATATTGTAATATTCGTTCGTTTATTGTTTATTTTGTATCAAATTCTGTTTGATATTGTTTTAATTATTATATTTGCTTTATTCACTGAATATATGTGTGCATTCATTATGAAATATGAATTTATTTCGTTTATTTTGAGTGTATTGCTCATTTTTGTTCATTATAATTAACATTATCTTATTTTATTCAAAAGGATTAATGTTTTGATTACTGTTACGTCCATTACTTCTTTTAATTTTAGTGAGTGCTTTGTGCATCTAGTGTAGATCACTTTAGGAATATGTGCCATTTCTTGGCTTGCCTGGATTATTTCCCAGTTATATGTCCGAATATTATTTTGTTTACTTAGTTATTTGTTTGCTATGTCCTGCATGTTAGGGAATAAGCATTGGAAGTTTCACATGATGTATGATTGTTATTTTCAATGTAACATACATTCTGTTGTGGAAGACATAGTTCTGTTTGATAATTCTGTATAGTTTGTTATACACTAGAGATGCTTTTCTGCTCAACATTGTTGCATGTAGTGTACTTCTCTGTGTTTAGGTATATAATCCATAGTATATTCGTTTGTAATATGTTCAATAGTGCCATGTATAGTGTGACCATCAAAGATTTTAGAGAAAGTGTCTCTTACATAAGTATATTATTGTCAGATTCGTTGGATTTGCTTTGAATTCGTTACAATAACTTTATAATTGTGTTTTGTAGGATGTGCAACATTAAATAGTAATGTAGTCAATATTTCTGCATCATTTAATTGTTCACTCATTATGTTTTATGTTTTGTGAATATATGCTGTTATTACTCCCCTTCAATTTGAGAAGGTTCACTTTGAGTAATTGGCTTTCGTGTATAATCAATTTGTTCATACGTTTTTGTCATTCTATTATTTGTTTAAGTATTGTATGTAAGTTATTTGAGTTTATACTCAAATAGATTGTATGTATGCTTGTGTATTTTGTTTGATTGTTATGTGTACATTCAAATAGTTTGTTATTTGGATAAATATAATCCATTGTATTGTTTAGCAATGTTAAGTTTGTGTATTTTGTTTGTTATATTTGCATACATTGAGTAGTGCATTATTTTGTTTTGCTCAGTATCATTTGTCTTCTGTTTGATGACAAAAGTATTTAAGCTATTGTGTTTTGTTTCTGTTTTGTTTATTAATCTTTATTCTTTTGTAATGGGTGTAAGCTTCAAGCAAGGCTGTTAATGAAGAATACACTGTTATGATATTGTTTGAACTTCAAATAGTTAATGATATTTGTTATTTATTAATCATAGATATATTCTTTGTGAATAAATATCTTTCCACTGTTTGCAGTGATCAATTAAATCTGTCACACATTGTGTTTAATCATTAGTGAAGTGTCTGATTGAGTTCTGAACTTATGTTCGTTTCTTTTGGATTTTGTTCCAATGTTTGTTTGTCTTTTGTGTACTTGGTAGCAGTGTTCTTTCTGTTGCTTGGCCCTTTGGACTATGTGTTGTTAGGCTCTAATGTTTTCAAGGCATTAGTTATTTTGTTTTGTGTCTGTATTATTGTATTTTGTCAAGTTTTTAAGTGACGTTTAATTGTTTATAACATTTTGTATGTTAATGATAGTTTTTCAATGTGTCCAAAATATGTTTATATTGTTTAAACTGTTCGTATTAATCGTATTGACTTAATACTTTGTTATTATGTATGTCATATTGATACATAATATTGTTACAATGTATTTGTAACTATTGTTTGTTTGATTTTTGCATTTGCATATAACTTTGCATTATTTAATAATTAATAGTTTTATGTGTTTGAATGTATTATTATTACTTTGTACGTTTGTATATTTGTATATCTATACAATATATTTGTATATGGTAAATATATGTTATTTATTGTGACTGTGTGTTTGTGATAGTATAAATCATTTTTATATTTGAGTTATTATGCTTTAGTAGCATTTATACTCTTGTTTTCGTATTATTTGTTTGTCTAATCATTATTAGATTGATTGTACGTTCACAATAGTATTTCTTTATATTGTTATTATGCTTTGCTAGCATTATTCTTTTGTTTATAGTATTAATCATTTGTATTATTAATATAATATCAAATGTTTGTCTGTTATGTGAGATGTTATTATTATAACATATCTCTGTAGTGTAAGATGAAGTAATTCAGTGTTTGGATATAGTATTGCTGGGTATTCATTACATTTAAAGCAACTAATCTGTCCAAAGTTATTTTAATAAATCAATGTGTGTTTGGGATGCTCAGACAGGTGTGTCTAGGTCCTCATAGATAATATGTTCCAGTTACAAGTATTGTAGCATATCTCATTGTATAAAGCGATTGTAGTCTTCAGAACAAGACAATTTGTATTTAGTATACTCAGATGGGAGCACCAAAGGTTTGTAGACAAGTAGAATAGATTGTACGTGTAGAATCAAGTGGATTCAGTGTTAAATAAAGTAGTTCAATGTTACTTATCAAGTATAACACGATTGAGTGTATCAAATCATTTGTACTATAGTGTATAGTACACTAAAGTGTTTGAGATGACAATCATGGTGTATATAGTCATGCATATAACTACTGAGGGGGAAATCATAATTGTAGAGACAATGATTTTGAAGTGTTGCATTTGTAGAGGGTAAAATAAAAGCATAGTAATGATGTAGATATGAGCAGGGAGTGTAAGGCTCATAACCTGTTAGTGTGTTGAGGTTGTAATGTTTCCTAAACAATAGGAAATATTCTTCTGTAGGTTTGTGTGCTGCTCACAAGGATACTAAGAGTTAGTCACACTAGTAGGGGTTCAGTAGACTCTGCTCATAGTGTGTAGGTGTTGATACAAGTCAACTGTGTGGTTTGTAATGAGCTTCATTGTCCTTAGATTAATGTATTATATACTATCTAATATTGTATGTCTTGGATGTATGTCTTAGAAGACATGTCTCAGCAATAGTGTATATTTGTAAGACGTTTACATGATTTGAGACATATGATACATTTATCCAAAATAAATGTTAACATGTAGTTTAGTATATATAAGTATACAAGATTAGACTAGTTCTATAGTCTTGATCTTGTCTACTCTAGATAGTCCTATACTCTTAGGCTTACTCTATATATTCTACTCTTGTCTCACTCTCTCTCCCTGTCTGTTCTACAAGTTCTGACTATGTTCTAGTACTTACATTCTGTATTTCTGTTGTATAGAATAGTTATAGCCTGGGTCCTCTTACTGAGCCTTCAGATCCCCTCTATACTGTTACAGACATTAGATCAAGACTACCTATTACTACCCTACAACTCTCCTACATTTCAGGCATTAGTACTTACTATTGTATCAATCTCTTTTCTTTGTCCTAACCCTTTTACATTTTTAAATTTTAAACTTTCTAAACCCTTTTAAACTTTTGCCACCCTTCTTCTATTTATTACCCCTTTTAGTTTAGTACTGATTCCTTTATAGTGTAAACATAGACCCTCTTACACTAACTATCACCCCTACTGTCCTACTAGATTAGTAGTTGCAAGCAGACCTAGCTTAATATGTATAGACCTCTATCTAAGAGGCCTTTACTAACTATATGCCTTTAGCCCTCTTAGAACCTGTTCTGATTGTTCCAGAAGTTGTAACCTGTTCTAGAAAGAAAGTGTATGTAGCCTGCCCTTCAGACTTTAATGAGTAGCACTTTAAGGACTTCTAGTACTAAGTCAAACTATATATGGCTACTACTTTAACTAATCTATCATTAGACCTTAATTACATCCTATTTGTCCTCTCCTTTATAAAGGAAGGCAACACAGCCACCTGGGCCCAGAACTGGATTGAAGGCTATCAGATTGGAAGCCTGATCCAACTTTAGAACAATGAGTTGTATTTAGAATTCATAAGGCAGCTCTGTACTTCCTTTATCAATCTAAATAAGAAGTACAATATACAGAACAAGCTTGTGTCTCTATGACAGGGCAAACATTCTACTAATACCTTCTTTCAGGAGTTTAATATCCTGGCCTAGAAGGTAGGATTCACACTCAGGTTTGATAATGTTCTTATTAGAATGCTTGAAAAAGCTCTCTACCTGGAACTGGTTGATAAGATTCTCAGAATAATGTTAGAACTGATTACTTACACTGAGTAGAAGACACACACTATTTCCTTCAACCAAGCTGTGGCTTAGATGTATTAAGTCTGTACAGAATGCTTGTACATACATTCAGCTCTAACAGTTCTAAGCCCTCAGATCAATCCACCTATAATTCACAATCAATCTGTTCTAATAGACATTAGAGAAGCCCAAAAGTAAGAAGTATACTTTGCCTACAGAAAGTTAGAGCACCAAATTAAGGACTGCTTACAGAAGTGACAGTATATCTGTTAGGTCATTAGAGTAATAATGAGTGACAAGTAGGATTTGTAGTAAGAAGCCTTTTCTATTTTTAACAAGTGTAGCAGGAGTGCTCTAAGTACTCTCTCTTATTAAGACATTAAGCAAGTGTCTGCCTTATATACTACATAGTAAAGTCTGATAGTCTGAGACATTCTAAGTACAGTAACTCTACATAAGACAATTGGAGATTTCCTAATCCAGAGCACAATCTAATACTCCCCTTCAAGCATTAATTAAGAACTAGAACTGTATGCCTAATAGTTTGTTTAGATGCTTGATCTGTAGGACATAGAGAGCTTTTGTAAGGATGTCTGCTAATTGGTTCTGTGATTGAACATAGCATACATTAATGTAATTGTTTTGAATATAACATTGTACAAAGTCTTTTTGTAAATCAAGATGTTTAGTGTGAGTATTGTATGTTATTTTGTCAGACTTTACAGTCTTTATTACACCTTGATTATTGCAATAAATTGTAATGGGTGCCAATTCAGTCTGTAGTACTTCTTCAGTGAATCGTTTGAGCCAAATGGCTTCTTGAGTAGCATATACTAGTGCTTGCAACTCTGCTTTGTAAACAGATAGTAGTACCAGGTTTTACTGTTTGCTTAACCAAGATATGGTTGATTTAGCTAATTGAAAGATGTAGCTGTTTATTGCTTTATGTCCTTCTATCATTCATCTGTCTGTATCACAATAGCCTCATAGTTTTAAGGCATTCATACTTCCAAGTTGAAGCCAACAATTTGTTGTATATTTTAAATATGTAAAGCAATGTTTCACTACTTTGTAGTGATACATTTGGGGCTTTTGTAAGTAGTGTGCTAATTGCCCAGTAATATAAGATATGTCTGGCTGTGTACAGTCTGCAACATATCTTAACAATCCTACCATATTCATGTATAGTGTTGTTTCATTATTACTT
>NW_006760398.1:201396-206428 GCF_000271605.1 Fomitiporia mediterranea MF3/22 | reverse complement strand
ATGTATGTACACTGTTAAAGATAGTCTTATACATATGTTCTACAACTCTGTTCTACTGTGGTGTATTGTGTACTATTAATCTATGTATTGTTCCTTGACTTTCAATATACATAGTGAAGTCTTTACTTAGGAACACTGTATCATTATTACTTTAGAGAGTTTTAACTCTTATACTGTACTGTGTAAAGAGTCTTATTGTATACTTTACATATTCTATGAAAGTATTGCTTTTATACTGTATAGGTAGCATAGTTACCCATTGTGTAGTGTTATCTACAATGGTAAAAAGATATTTGTACTTACTGTAAGCTTGTACTGGGGCAGGTCCCTAAATATTAATGTGGAGATAATCTCCATAAGATTGTACAAGAGGTGTTGTTCATATTTTTAGTATTTCATTGCATTGTATGTTTGCTTTGATACAATCTGTACACTACACATTTTTATTGTCTGTTATCCTTTGACTTATAATCTCAGGATACTCTTGTATGAGTTTGTACAAGTAATCAAAATTAACATGACCCATTCATCAATGTAAATCAACAATAGTGATTGTGTTAATAGATTGTTTATTATGATGAGAAACTATCATATACAAGTTATTTTATACATGTATTTCACTAATCTTTGTATGAGTAGGAGAATAAATAATATATTCATTGTTTGTTTTTGTTAAAACATATCCTGCTTTGTATAATAGTGCTTCACTAATGAGTGTGAAGTTCAGATTGGGATGATAGTATATGTTTTGTAGTGAAATTGTATTCACCTTAGTATGCTCATTAGCTTTGTCTCATAGTTTTACATTAAATGTTATCACTCTACTTTTGTTAAGTGTGAATGATGATTTATTCACAATTGTAATGTTTATTAGGGTTGAGTTCTGAACATTTGTAAGACAGAACAAGTATGGAGTAGTGTGTACATTTGCACCAGAGTCCAATATGTTAATATAATGTATTAGTTCAGTATTATTATAATGTATTATATTGATACATATGTTTGGATTGTAATTGAACTCCTTAATGACTTCTTTCATATTGTCAAATAAGTTCATGAAGTTGTCTACTTGTATGACACTATCCTCTTGTACTTTGAATACTGAAAATATGTTAGATTCAGCAGATAGAGCAGATTCAGTGGATAGAGCAGATTGAACAGGTAAGCTGCTGGAACTTGATACTGAGGCTTCTACAATTGTAGACTCTAGCATTAGTGTTTCATTAATGTCTTCAATGAATACTGTTTTGTTATTGTCTTTAATGAATACTACTGTATTAAGTGCAGGTTGAGATGGTGTAGTAGTAGTGGTAGAAGTAGTAGCTGTTTGCCTATACTTTTTCTTTCAAGCTTCTGTTGTTTTGCTTGTTAGAGGATTTCAGTAGTCTTTTGACATATACCTGTACTTATTACAGTTGTAGCATTTAACTTTATTGTAAGGCTTTGTTTTGTCTTTAGCTACACTTTTGCCTTTTGTTTGTAAGCTGTCTTGTTCAGTATCTTGTTTTGTTTGAGAGTACTAAGAATGATACTCAGTATATATGTTTTGTAATTTGTGTATCAACTTAGCTGGTGTCAGAACGTCTTTCTGAGCCACTGTAACTGTTGGTAGTTGATTATAATAGGTAATCTGCCTGTCTAGCATTGTTGCTACCCATCTATACTTACAAGAAGTAGTAAGGTTAATTGTTGAGATGTATGTATCATTATTAGGGACTTTATTATGTACAGACAACTGTTTATAGATTTGTTTGATGTTGTCTAATGTCTTATCAAACTGTGATACATACTCTTTTACTGTAAACAATGTAGATATGTCTACAGTATGTGTCATTGTTGTTTGAATGTCATATTATTCAGAAAGTACCTTTATAAGACTTCTAATACTTGTATACATTGTAAAGTTTGTATAAATTGTATCAGTTATTGTTTTTGTTATACAATGATACAAAACATTACTTGTACATATGCTAGCATCATTAGAGGAAGGGGGATTGTGCTCTAAATGGTCTGAGAGCATTATGGTAGTAAGTGTACTGTGTATACACAAGCACTATATCTTGTATCCCTTCACACTAGCTAACTTTTCTGTTCCCTCAAAGAACTTTGTAGTGTTAGAGTCCTTTATTATAGTGTTAACAAAGGTATGCATTGTAGACAACATTGTAATAGGTTTGGGGGGAGAGGGAGGTCTAGGGCTTGGTGGTCTAGCAGGAGGCAAAGGCATTCTGTAAGAGTGAGTGTGTAGAAGCATTTAATAGGCACTAAGGCTTATAACCTTTTAACAAGTATAGTAGGAGTACTCTAAGTACTCTCTCTTATTAAGACATCAAGCAAGTGTCTGCCTTATATACTATATAGTAAAGTCTGATAGTCTAAGACATTCTAAGTGTAGTAACTCTACATAAGGCAATTAGAGATTTCCTAATCCAGAGTATAATCTAATATTTATAAATCTAGAAGTCACCTCAGAACTTCTAGACCCTAACTATGTACTCTAGGATTTTGTAAAGGTCTAACAGTAAATGTAGTACTGAAGGGCTATAACTCAGATTTTTTAACAACCACTTTTGATTTAATAGACACTGTAGGATTAGAAGTAAATAAAGTAAGAAAAGTAGAAAACATAGAAAAAGTAGAAAAAGTAAATTAACAAAATTATTTATTAGAAAGAAAAAAGTTGAAATCAAAAGTAGATAGTTCTCTTATTACTTCTGATTATTTTGATTCTTCTCTTCACATTTTATCTGAGTCTAAATCTGTATAATCTGATCTACTACTTCTGTGTTCTAAGATCTTAGAATGTTTAGAACACTACCTAGCTCTGTTTACTACTTAGTAGTTTGTCTGTAGTATTAAGCAGGGATAGTCTCAGTTGAGTTCACAGTTGAGGACATAGGTCTGTCCTTGTCAAAAGAGAGAGGTTAATAAGGAAATGTTAGTATATATACTTACCCTCTTAGACAACAAGACTGTACAAGCTGTACATTCCCTTTAGAACAAGTAGTAGTTTATTAGAGAATGTTCTGAGTACTAGCTCTAGGTCCCTGTCCTCTTGGCTCCCTTCTCAGGATCCTCTCAGATCTGAACAATAACTCTAGTAAACAGTAAATATACTAGTTTATATATTAACAAGGCTTTTGTGTAAGAACACCACCTCTCTACTTAATATGTTCTACTCTTAATCCTAGTATATAATGTGGACAGAACCCTAAACTAGAATGGTTGAATTACTAAGTTTGTCTAACTATAGATGACCATTTAGGATTATAAGGAAAGTATTGAGTTTAGAGTTACTAACCTTAGAAAGACAGACATCTTTATTAGATTTGAATGACTCAAGGCTCACAACCCTACTATTAACTAGTTAGAGTAGACACTCATGTTTAATCAGTGTCCTAAGTCTTACAACTATCTTATACTACTGTTCTGAGTAGATGTGAACACTTCTAATGTTACTAACAGTTCTAATAAAAGTAACTAGTTGTTCCTCTTCAACTAGGATAGATATGTAGACACATATTCTAGTCAAGGTAGAGTAGAGTCAATCTAAAGAATGTCTGAGACAGAACCAGTCTAGAACCCTTTTAGAACAACTCTACTCTAGAATACACATAGACTCAGCCTGCTAGATTTTGTCTGAGAGTTCTCTAAAGTCTTTAGTAAAGAGGAATTCAACCAGCTTCCTAAACACTGTCCCTAGGACTATACAATTGAATTGACCAAGAGTTTCCAACCTAAGGATTGTAAGGTCTACCTACTCAACAGAGACAAGTAGGAGGCACTTGACAAGTTCCTTCAGGAAAATCTTTAGAACAGCTAGATTCAACCCTTAAAGTCCCCTATAGTCTCCCCTTTCTTCTTTGTTAAAAAGAAAGATAGGAAGCTCTACCCAGTTCAGGATTATTATTGTCTTAATAAGGGTACTATTAAAAACAAGTACCTACTCCCCCTGATTTAGAAGCTTATTAATAAGACACATACATTTAGGGTTTTTACTAAGTTGGACATTTGATAGGAATATAATAACATTCAGATCTGAGACAGAGATGAGTGGAAAGCTGTGTTCTAAACTAATTACAGATTGTACAAACTAATCATAATGTTCTTTAGACTAACCAACTCACTTACAATGTTCTAGTCATTCATGAATCACATTCTTACAAATCTGATTGACTCAGAGTATGTTAGTGTGTATCTAAACAACATTCTAATCTTCACTCAGACAGTTGAGTATTATTACTGACTAATCTAAGCAGTTCTATAGTAGCTCTAAGATAATAAACTATTCCTCTAAAAAGTAAAGTGTTCCTTTGTACAAGAGTCAGTAGATTATCTGAGCTTTATAATTAGTGGAGGAGAGGTCTGTATAGATCCAGCAAAGGTAACTGTAGTTTAGAACTGATTACAACCTCAGAACCTGAAACAGGTCTAAGCATTTCTTAAGTTTGTAAACTACTACTAACACATTATTTAAGGTTTTAGTACTATTACTTAGCCCCTTCACAATCTTACTAGCAAAGATGTTTCTTAGTAATAGGGTGATTAGTAGCAGTCTGTGTTTGAGTCTCTCAAGTAGGCTATTACTAGCAAGCCTGTATTAGTAGTTCTGACAGTTGTAGACAAGTTCTGAGTCAAAGTCAACTCTTCCAACTTTACAAATAGAGTAGTACTGTTCTAGTTCATTAATAGAAAGTAGTGTCTAATAGTGTTCCAATCAGAATCCCTCTCTACAACAGAATGGAACTACCTTATCTATAACAAGGAACTCCTTACTATTGTCTACTCTCTAAAGGAGTAGTATTAATATCTCCTTAGTACTGTGTAGAAGTTTAAGATTTAGAGTAATCACCTTAATCTCTAGTACTTTCAGACACCTTAGAAGCTTAACTACTAAGCCTACTAGATGTTAGAACTGTAGGATTATGACTTTGTACTGACTCACAAACCTAGAATATAAATAACAAAAGCTGATTTACTCTTAAGACAAGTAGGTTATGAAAGGGGGGAGAATAATAACAAAAATCTTGTT
>NW_006760398.1:193497-201210 GCF_000271605.1 Fomitiporia mediterranea MF3/22 | reverse complement strand
TTAGTGGAGGAGAGGTCTGTATAGATCCAGCAAAGGTAACTGTAGTTTAGAACTGATTACAACCTCAGAACCTGAAACAGGTCTAAGCATTTCTTAAGTTTGTAAACTACTACTAACACATTATTTAAGGTTTTAGTACTATTACTTAGCCCCTTCACAATCTTACTAGCAAAGATGTTTCTTAGTAATAGGGTGATTAGTAGCAGTCTGTGTTTGAGTCTCTCAAGTAGGCTATTACTAGCAAGCCTGTATTAGTAGTTCTGACAGTTGTAGACAAGTTCTGAGTCAAAGTCAACTCTTCCAACTTTACAAATAGAGTAGTACTGTTCTAGTTCATTAATAGAAAGTAGTGTCTAATAGTGTTCCAATCAGAATCCCTCTCTACAACAGAATGGAACTACCTTATCTATAACAAGGAACTCCTTACTATTGTCTACTCTCTAAAGGAGTAGTATTAATATCTCCTTAGTACTGTGTAGAAGTTTAAGATTTAGAGTAATCACCTTAATCTCTAGTACTTTCAGACACCTTAGAAGCTTAACTACTAAGCCTACTAGATGTTAGAACTGTAGGATTATGACTTTGTACTGACTCACAAACCTAGAATATAAATAACAAAAGCTGATTTACTCTTAAGACAAGTAGGTTATGAAAGGGGGGAGAATAATAACAAAAATCTTGTTCTCCTAGACAATTCCTGTTTCACATTCAAGACAATCTGAGAGATCTGACTCAAATCCAAGGATGTCAACTTTGTTACCTATATACAGTAAGCTCTAAGACACACACAGGACTAGGTTGTAGTAAAGTAGTTAGAGAAGTAGGCTAGGGATTAGGAGGAGGATAAGGATAGACAAGTTTACTAGGAAGGCTGACTGTATGTTCTAAAGGATTAGAAGCTGTAGGAGGACATTGTCTGAGCTTATTATAACAATCTGACTATAGAACATCTAGACTGACACAAAACACAGAAACTCATTACTCAGAACTACCAGTAGCTAGGAATGTAGAGGGAAATCCTAAAGTACATAACTAGTTACAATATGTACTAACAGACTAAAGCCTACTAGACAAGGGTTCAGGCTCTCCTACATCTGTATCAGATTCCAGATCACTCTTAGGAAGAAGTCTTAGTAGACCTGATTAGTGAGTTACTCAAGTCTTAGGGTTACAACACTATTTGTGTAATTGTTAACTAATTCTCTAAGCAAGTCTACACAGTTCTGACCCAAACAGAACTCACTTTTAAAAGTATAGTATACATCTATCAGGATCACATCTTCTAGTTGTACAAACTCCCTCAGAAGCTCATTCACAATTACAGACCACAATTCAAGTCAAAATTCATATAGAACTTGTATACACTTCTTAGAATTTAAGGGAACCCTTCTACTACATATTACCTACAGACTAATAGTCAAACTGAGCAAGTCAATCAGAAGATTGAGCTCTATCTCTGAATGTTTATTAATCATTAGTAGTCAGACTAGTCTGAATAGTTAGTTCTAGCAGAATTTGTACACAATAACTAGTAACACTCTATAATAGGACAGTCCCTGTTCTTCCTCAATTATAAAAGACATTTGTACTAGGGGACAGTTCTGAACCAGAACAGTAGTTCTGAATCTGTAACAGACTTTACAGAATAGATACATAAGACTAGGGAAGACACACAAGCTCTTTTAGAGAAGGTAGTACAGATAATAAAGTAGAACTATAATTAGAAGAGATCTACAGCTAAGGATTACTAGCCTAGAGACAAAGTTATACTAAAAGTCACTAATCTAATCATGGATTGTCTAATAAAGAAGTTGGACAACAAGTGCTTCAGACCCTTTGTTATTAAAAAGAAGGTTAGTACCTCTGTCTACAAACTCTAACTTCTAACAATATAGAAGCACATACACTCAGTGTTTAACAAGGTTCTACTGTCTTAGTACTACAATCCAGGTTTTCCTTTACAACAAAGACCCCTACTACCTTCACCAGAACTCATCAGTTCTGAACTAGAATACAAAGTAGAGTATGTAGTAGATACTAAGCTAGTATACAGAAAGCTCAAGTTCCTTATCTACTAGAAAGGATACCTAGTTAAAGAACACACTTAGGAACCTGCTAAGAATCTTACCTATACTACTAAGGCAATCTGAGACTTCTATTGACTTTATCCAGGTGCTCTACATTAACTCCACCTCTCAGATTTCCAAACCCTACTATTCTAACCTATACTTAAACTACTAACTAAGTCTAATATTTACTAATCAGGACAATTGGTTTTAGAGAGAGAGTAATGTTATAGTTCTCTACTCTTATACTTTCAGTTCTAAGGGTTCTACACCCTTCTGTACTAGAACTCAGGACTTCTGTCTCTCAGGAGTACTGTCTATAAACTATATACATACTGACTCTTACTACTACCCCTCCTTACTTCATCATTCCATTCCTTTAACCACCCTTTCATTCTTTGTTCATTCTATAGTCTCTTACTCTTTGTCTATCCCTTTATTCTTTGTACCTTTATCTTTGACCTTCCTTTCTTTCATTCTTTGTGGCTTATCATTCTTAGTAACTCATACTCCTTAAGTACTCTTGTGTAGTTTAGTATATATAAGTGTACAAGATCAGACTGGTCCTGTAGTCTTGATCTTATCTACTCTAGATAGTCCTGTACTCTTAGGCTTACTCTATATACTCTACTCTTGTCTCACTCTCTCTCTCTGTCTGTTCCACAAGTTCCAACTATGTTCTAGTACTTATATTCTGTATTTCTGTTGTGTAGGATAGTTGTAGCCTGGGTCCCCTTACTAAGCCTTCAGGTCCCCTCTACACTGTTACAGACACTAAGAAGAATGTGTATCCAGATATTACTTTATTATTTTCTTGTATCATTCTGTCTGTGTCTGTATAACCAGTTATGGAATCACAATTTCCTTGTCTGAATATTAACCATTTGTCTTTAGTTCCCTTTAAGTATTGTATATAATACACTATAGTATTATAATATAACATACTTAGGGATTTTAAGTGTTTTACAAGTAGAGATGTTATAAACACTATGTCTGGTTGTGTACAATCTGTTATGTATTGTAAGGATCCAACCATATTTATATACAGTATTTTGGACATAAATGTGTGTTCATCTTCTAGTAGATTATTGTTTGTTACTAATAGTATATTTGGTTATATAAGTGTTTGCAAATTCTTTTTATTTTGCAAGTTATATTGAGTTAATACATTCTTAATATAATGTCTTTGTCTTATCATTATTGTCTGTTTGTTTCTGTTATGTTTGATTTCTATACTTAGTAACTAATGTAATTTGCCACTGTTTATAATTTCTATATACAGTGAAACCTGTCATTAAGTATGACCCACTGTAGACAGGTGAGGCTATGTTTAATAAGAGGTTATACTTGTTGACAGTAGCTTAAGTAAAGTAATAAAATTTCCTTATTTGTAGTACATAACTCAAATAATACATTGTCTACTTAAAAAACAACTGAATATTAGTCTGTTCAAGAGAACTATTTATTTTCTTGTGTAGGTTTCTTGTAAGCTTTGGAAAAAGTGCTCTAGCCTTAGTAAACTCAGTACTAATCTTACTCTGAAAGAGCACATTAAGCTTTAAAAGCAATTAGACAGCCTCTGTATAGATTTTAATGCTTCAACTTTAGTGCTTTACTATGGGCAGGATCCTTTAGTAGAGATGTATCATCAACTGTACTTGTTTGTAAATGAATACTAGTGGAAGTATGGATATCTGGAAGCAGAGCTGAGAGATTGATAAGGGAAGCTTCTCTAGAATAAGTGAAAACAATTTCACTAGCATCCTTGAGTGTTCCATCTGGGTTCTGTACACATCTAAGCTCCTCAGATATGATGAACAATAAGTTTTAATAGTGGTTTTCATTACATTATGTATTTATTTTACAAAATGGAGGTGGCCTGTACAAAAAGTGGCTCTCTCTAGGTCATGATCTGCACTGTCACATGACCCAAAATTTCCTTTAATTAAGCATATTCTCAATCTCACACCTTAATACTTAATACTTAATGCCCTTTATGCTTAATATACCTCTATTTTCCTGCCTACCAACTTGGTGGATCAAATTTTTCATACTTATTGAGAGGAAATGCTAAACTACAAGTATGCTTATTAACAGGTTTCACTGTACAATCATAATAATTCTTTAATCATATTAATAACATTATTACTTTGTGTAACAATAGTTATATTATTAATGTGAATTAATAATATTGTAACTGTCTGTTTGTTTTTCTTTGTATAAAATACTGTAAAGTCATGTTCTAATTGTATAAAACTAATAGTATTAAGTATTTGGTATAAAGTTTTATACCAACATTGTCTAGCTTGTTTCAATCTATATAATACTTTGTACAATCTTAATACTTGCCCAGGTTTTAACTTTACTAAGTTACCTGGCAGAGGTTTAATAAATATTATTTTGTCATTGTTGAGTTCTTTATTTAAGTATGCAGATTCAACATCTATTTGATGTATCTTATAGTTCTTTAAACATCTTTATGTGATTGTAAGTCTTATTAAAGATATGTGTACAGTAGGTGTAAATAGATTATTATTATAATAATCTTTACTGTCTTGTTAAAATATTCCTTGTACAACTAATCTAGCTTTTTGTTTCTTAATAGAGTTATCTGCTAGTCATTTTGTTTTATATACAAATTGTGTTCTTATAACATTTGTGTTATTTGGAGGATATACTATCTCTCACATATTAGATTGTATTAATTGTTGTACTTTATTGTTTATAGCTTTATTCTAAAGTTCACAATTGTCTCTACTGATTGCTTCTTTATACATTAATAGATCTGCTATTATTTCTGTATGTAGATTGTTGAACTCATTAAGATAGATTATTATATTAGTTTCATTAATGTATGATAAACCTTTTGTTTGTTTATTAGGTAGATTTGCTTCTCTTAAATGTTTAGTAGCTCTGTACTTTTAATTAGAGTACTGTAATAGTATAAATCTGTCGGATTCTTGATTGGATTCTTTGGATTGTGTGTACTGTTTGAAAACAGCTTGTCCTGGAGAAATGCATTAAAGATGTTTTATTATTTGAGAGTGTTCCTCCTTACTGGATTCTGTTTCAGTATGTGTCTGTTCTTTGTATACTTGGCCACAATAGTTGTTTTCATTGTTTAGACCTACTAGATTGAGTGGATTTGTATTTCTGTTAATGTCTAGTTTGTTTCCTTTGGTTTCTTCCAAGTCCTCTTCAATCTGTAAAGGTTTAGTATTTAGGAATTGTATATTTTGTTTGATAGTTATTTTCCTATAATGTTAAGTAATATGACCTTTGGAATTATTGTTGAAACCTATTCATTGTCTGTAATAACCTCTGTCTGTTATTTTAGAAAGGTTTTTGTTCTGTATTATTATGTATTGACTAAATTTGTGTATGTTATTAATACTAGTGTTATGTCTGTATTGTTTATAATAAGGAGTTACATATTCTATTACACTCTAAGGAGTTCTATTATGAATATATGCTTGTAGTATAACTGCTTCTGCTTATAAGTATAAAGGAATGTTCTGTAAAGTAATAAAGGTATGTATTTGTTGAAATATTGTTTTATGTGTCTGTTCTACTACTCTGTTCTGTTGTAGTGTATGTTTAACAGTTAGTCTGGATTTTGTTCCTTGACTAATTAAATACTCTTGAAAGTATTTACTACAGAATACTGTATTATTATTACTTTACAATTGTTTTATTTGTATTCCATATTGTGTAAATATGTTTGTGCTCTATTAAACATATTGTGTGTAAGTGTTGTCCTTTGTTTGTAACTTTAATAAAGATACTCAATATGTTGTGTTATTAACTAACATTAATAAATATCAAATATTCTTATATTCTTTATAAGATACTAGACCTACTATATTCATATAAATTATATTACTGTAATTAGTACTTATTTCTGAAGATCTTGTTTTCAGTTAGGCTGTTTGTTCAATGTTTGCTTTTATACAATTAACACATTGTTTTTCATCAAAGTTTATTATCTTTTAGGATAATATTATTGTATTACTTTGTAATAAACATTTAATATAATCATAACTGATGTGACTAAGACATTTATGTAAATTGTAAACACTAATTCTACTTATAGAACTCATATAATGAGTGTTTCTTAATACATATAAGTTATTTTTGAGTTTAATTGTTTTTATTTCATGTTGTTTGTAATAAATAATGTATTCTGATTGTTTGAACAAGAATACAAAGCTGTTGTTACATAATAACACTTAACTTATAAGTGAAAAGTTTAAATCTGAATAATAATAAACATTGTTCAGTATTATTTTATTTATTACAGGAATGCATGTATCTTCTGAATTTCCCTTTTTAATCTTTATACACATATCTCTAGCCTTTGTAAGAGTTACTGTTAATTTGTTTACAAGTGTAACTGTTACTAGGGATATGTTTTGTATGTCTGTAAGGCAAAAATAATATAGTATAGTATGTATAGTAGTACTAGAATCAATTATATTAATTGTATTAAGAATAAATTTATTTATTAATGTGTTATTATTGTCCAAGATATTATTAAAATGTACTCAATTTGTAGATAGGTTGTTTTTGTTTGTATTTGCAATAGTGTTTGCCTGCTCAGAGGACAGTATCTGTGTCATTTCAACATCTAGTACCTTTTTGATAAATGTGTTCACATGTGTTATTGTTAACATGTCTTATAGACAATATAGTATTAGTAAACTAATAATACTAATATGAGCAGAACAGATACATGTGTTGAATACATGTATTAGATATGTAATACAAGACATGTTGTTAACATTAGCAATTGGTATGCTCATAATGTCTTGGATAGTATACATATATGCTATCATAAGTATGTCATTATAGTAGAACATACTGAATTGAGACACACATTCAAAACATAGATATCATTAGTATAAATAGTACTCTAATTAACAGACAATGAAGCTCAACAACAATCAAACAAGTAGAGTCTACTACACTCCTTGTTGTGTGATTCCCCTCTAAGATCCTTAAGGATTTAGGCAGGCTAACAGGTTATGAGCCTTGTACTCCCTGCTTATATCTACATTGCTACTACACTTTTACCAAATCCCCTACAAACAGAACGTCCTAAAATCATCATCTTAGTGATTATGATTTTCCTCTAGTAGTAATGTGTATTACCTTAAACACTTTAGTATACTATTTGCTATAGTACCATTAATATGATACACTCAATTATATCATACTTGATAAGTATCATTGATCTATTCCATTAAACACTGAATCTATTTGATTCTATATGTACAATATATTCTATTTGTTCACAAACCTTTGGTGCTCTCATACAAGCATACCAAATACAAATTGTCTTGTCTCAAAGACTATGATCCCCCTATAACACAATATATGCTGCAATATTTGTAAACAGAACATACTGTCTACAAGGACTTAGACACACCTGTCTGAGCATCCTAAATGTGTATCAATTTATTCAATTATGATTTGGACAGACAGACTAGTTGCTTTAACTACAACTACAGAGATACATTATAATAATAACTTCTCACATTATAGACAAATGTTTGACTAATATAATACAAACAATTAATATTATAAACAAAAGAATAATGCTAGCAAAGCATAATAATAAGATAAAGAAATACTATTATGGACATAC
>NW_006760398.1:135547-178098 GCF_000271605.1 Fomitiporia mediterranea MF3/22 | reverse complement strand
CATAAACTACTGATGATCAAGTACACTATCAATACAGTAAGGTCAGAAACTATAGGATATGTACTATTCTTTCTAAATTATGGCTGGATGCTAAGGAACTTAATATGGAACAACCCTAGGAAGGATGAATATCCTAGAGTAAGGACTTACACTCAGAAAGTAAAGGACACAATACTGTAGGCACACAATACAATCCTTCAGACAAGGGTAAAGCAAACTAGACATGCTAATAGACACAGACAACCCTCTTCCTTTGAATTAAACAATCTAGTGTATGTTTCTATAAAGAATATGAATCTACCAAGACAGCAAGCAAGGAAACTAGTACCAAAGTACATAGGACCTTACAGAATAATCTGGAATGCAGGAAACAAGGCATTTGAACTAGATTTACCTAGGGAAATGAGGAATTGTAACATACATCCAGTATTTCATTCATCACTACTCAGGATACATGTTCCAAACAATGATAGATTATTCCCTGGAAGGGAAGTAGGACAAGTTACTGGATTAAATGATGAGAACAAGGAATGGACAGTAGATTCAATTGAAACTCATGCAGGACAAGGGACTACTACTTTGTTCAAAGTACTATGTGTAAGGAAACTCACTGTTCCTCACAAGAGAATTCTAATTGCCCTTAGTTCACTCAACTACTGACTGGGATAACGTAGTACTCGAGTAAGGGGTCAGGGGAAAAGAATCCCCTTTACCCAGTGGTTGATACTGTCTTTTATAGGGGTATACATGTGTAGATACATGAGGAGAAAGTGTAACTAACTACAATGAGAATATATGTGCTTGTGGGTCCTACTGTGTAATGATCTGACACAATCAGCAATGTAGTAGTAATAAAATACAAACCAGTAAATCAAATCCTTACACTTGCCCTCTAGCATTTAGTCCTAAATGCTAAAAATCAGTAAAAAGGCAGAAAACTTACTTAAAGTAACAATTAGTAATGAGTAAATAATAAAATACCTTACCCATGTGTATGGGAAACATTGTTGTGATGTAGTACTGCCTCTCTGAAGTGATCCAAAGTTGATCTGGTGAGTATTGAGACAGTGGTGGCATTCTGGACAGTGAGTAGCATGGTTCTGAACCATGTAAAACTAGATAAAACGTCAATAAAATTAAACATAGTCAATATTACTGTATAGTCAATTAGTAGAAAAGTTTCCTCTTGATTGTTGCTATCAATACAACACTTTTTGAAGAGAATCAGTGGAGTTCCTGGGGAGATATAGTGTTTCAGCTCTTGGGTACTCTGAGACACACAGTGTAGATCAATATGTACAGAAGTGGAAATTCTGGCAGTGTAGTAATTGCAAATATTCTCTTCTCCTATGTCTTTGGGAAGCACAGAGGTAAATCCCTGATCAACAAAGCTATAGCCTTCTTCCTCAATAGAATGTATTAGCATTGTGGCTTCTAGCTGACCTTGCACAAATTCTTGTTCCTGTAGGATAGTAATACAATAATAGATAACAGAGATGTATTCCAAAATTCCTCTGCTATGTCCTTGATTTTTCCAATAGACTAGTTTCTGCAAATGTAATGCCTTGTGCTTGTATTGGTAGAATGTCTCCAAATGTGTACTCTTTTGTGTGCAATAACAAACTGTGATACAAAACTGGATATCCTGTTGAGCCTGATGTCCAAATACTAATTGCAGAGTGCAACATAGAGTGTAATATTTGTCCTTGAATGAGAATATTGTCTCAAACTCAATGAAATCATAATGTATGAGCCTAATATCACTAGATATGTGAGTATATACACAGTATCTCTGTGTGTGATGAATGTCCTACTGTATTCTCATACTGTTTCCTTGTGTCTCAACTCGTTCGTGTCTTTGTAAGTCGATTGATTTGATTCCTGAATCGTCCAAGTATACTTTTACTGTCTCATAGCACAATGTTCTATCACACTGTGTCCAAGTAGTGTTCTCTACTTTCCTGAATGCTGTAACTGTCTGTATGCTACATTGTTTCATGTATGTCTCAATGAAATGTCCTGTCTGTATGCACAGTAGCACTGCCTGAAGTCCTGAGTGTATGCTACCAATTCTCTGTTCATTTGGCAAATCCATGTGTGGATTGATACATTCTAGCATTGACTTCCTGTCTTTCTGTGTTCTTGTCCTTGTGCCAATGTATTCTTTCCTTGTGTACCTGTTGTGTGTCCTGTTTCCTGTAGTACTGATACTGTCTGGTACTGTAAAGTCCTTTGCAAAATCGTTTCATAGTATCTCAAGTAAGAAAATTGTATGTTCAAACATGATTGTATGCTCAAAGAGTGTGTATATAATGCAATGTGTGTGCCTCTCACCCTCTCATCAAAATATGACTTCATTTTCAGTGTAAAACGTCTGGTACTGTCCTAGAACATATCTGTAGTGTCTGGAGAGGTTCTCTGCATGATTTCGTACTTCAAACTGATTGTAGCTACTCATTCCTAGAGTAGATTGAACTGTATCATTGTTCAATAGATGTCCTGGAGCATCCTGATACTCTGTTTCCTTCTGTAGTATTGAAGTATCATGCTTGAATGCTTGAATAGTCTGTTCAATCATTGCTAATTCACTATTGCTCTGATCTTTGCTAGCTGTATGTGTATTGCCTTTGCTTTCCCTTGAAGCAGTGTGATAATCTGTTTGAGCAGATTGAGTGGATTGAGCAGATTGTCCAGGTTCTGAACCTGTTCTCTGGCTTGAAGTCACCCTCTGAACTTCTGTACTTTGTTCCATACAATGTGTATTGTTTCCTGATCTCAGTAGTGTCTTACTATCCTTGTGTTACATAGATTGTAGCTGTTTTACATCCTGTAGATTGTAATTGTCATCCTATAGCTTGAATATTGTGATCCTTACTATGTATCCTGAGTATATGCACACTAGTGCATCTGTTTGAGTGCCTGTGATACTCATAATACATGTAATAAAGTATCCTGAGTCTATTCTAATGAATCCTGGCAGTCTGAAAGTGTATTTTGTAATGTAATACCTTATGTTCTGCTGTAGATACAATGTATACCATAGATCCTTGTGCTTCAAGCTGGTCTCAATGTTTCTGAACCATTCTTTGTCATGAACTGAATAGTTTCGTAGCATAACATCCAATTGTACCTTATAGAACATTGTTCTATGCAAATTCCTTCAATTGTGCTCATTACTAACTGTTTCTTCAATCCTGAAGATGGAAATGTCTGTTCCAATGTTGTAGAATCAATATGCCTGAATGTCTGAACATTCTCCTGGTCCTGAAATTGTCTGAAGCGGTTCTTTGCTTTCAAATACCTTCCTGTACTGAATAGAATTGACTGTGTATGTGTATGTCTGTATGTTTCTATCACTGTTAATGTATCTCCATGCCTGATGCTTATTCTGAAGCAGTATCATTGTATTCTCAATGTATATGCACTTTGCCTTGCTCAATATACTGATTTCTGTCTTCCAATGCATGATGTAGCCTTCTAACTTAATAGAATACCTGTGCAAATTGTTTAGATTGAAATATTTCTCAGTATCCAAGAGTAGTCATAGTTTATAGTCTAGTAATGCTTGATAGATTGTCCTGCTTGTGCAGTTTACTATTTGCATTGTATTGTAAACCATAATACTATCTGGCTGGTTATATTCTGATCTTCTAACATTCTCAGGTCCTTTCCTAATGTCCTGGTACACATTCCTGTTGTCTGTGAACAGCCTGTATTTCTTAAGAGTGTTGTTTTGATTTGTGGCTCTAAGAATCAGTAGTAGTGTCTCTGAAATGTCTATATATGTGTTGCCTTACACCTGTAGTGTCTTAGATTCCTTGAAACAATAGTTGTATACATGTTTCCTAGTCCTTTCCATGTGCCATACATATCTGTAGTCCTGTAGAATCCTTTCTACACTGTATGCCTGTGCTTTTGAGTGTAAAATGTTATTGTATACACTATACAATTGTCTATCTTGATGTTTAGACTTCCTGTAATGTTTATTCCTGTACTGAATGCCTGTAGTACAATGCCTAAGTACTATAGTCTCATAGGGTCTTGAATATACTGAATTTGCCCTTTCAAATGCATTGTTTGCATGCCTGAACTTGTGTTCTGTTTCTTCCTCAAGTGTTTCTTACACTTCTTAGTAGCTTCAGTATCACTCAAATCAATGTCTGACAGTTCGAATAAAGCATTACTTCGATTGTAGTCATTAGATGAAGAGGAATCCGAATTATTACTGTCTGGGTCTGATCCTGGGTCGAAATTTCCCTTTCTCTGTATCTTAGAGCTCTGTATTACTCTGTATACATAGCTATTCTTTGCTAGGCTCTCTGAAGGTCTTACTGATACAAATCTGCCTTTCTGAACATTATTCAGTGCTTCACTATGCTTGTGTCCATTGTTTGTTCTTGAACTACTGCTTGAACTATTCTTATACTTGCTGTGCTCAATATGTAGCTTTAGACTGTATAGTTTGCTGTACTCTGAATCAATATTGTTCTCACTAATACCACTAGTGTATGCCTTGCCTGGGACTGCTTTCAATTGCAAAGTATTACTATGGGATTGTTTGTTCCTTTTATTTTCACAAGGGATACTCTGATGTCCTGAAAAACTCAGTATTTCTATTTGAGACTGTATATATCCAGGTATTTTACTTTCTCTCTTATTCCTAGACCTGGCTAGGGTGTTGTATCCATTGTAGTACTCCTGTACATTGCTCCTGTACAATGTGTAGTTGATATCTGCCATGTATGAGGTTAAACACTCAATTTTGTGGGTGTATGCTTGGTTTTCACCCTCTAGATCAAGTACTGATCCTTACAGTTCCAATTTGCATTCACTTTTGCTATCCTCAAAGTACTGTTCTGTAAATGCAATGTCTGTTTTGCTAGGATAGTCTGAATCAATTTCACTATTGTATTGAATGCTTGGCAGTTCTGGTTTTCGTTCCGTTCCTTGTGCTTTGTGTTTTCCTTTCACTTTACACTTTCCTTTCACTTTCTATGAATGCAATCGTTTGTCTGGACTCTTGAGTGTTTCTTCTACACTCTTAGATTGATAGTTCTGATCTCTATTGTCTGTGGGTACTATAGCATGTCTGGCTTTCGTTCTGTAGCCTGCCTGAAGTGTTTCACACTTTTCTGTTACTATACTATTGAGTCCACTCTTGTTTGATGAAGGAGTTGCTTTCTCCTCTTCCTGATACATTCCATCAAACTTGTATGTTCTCTTATTCAAATCATCAATGTCTATCAAACTGTAGAATGGGCTAACATGTCCTATGTCTATCTCAATTGCTCTAGCTCTTACAATGTGTCTGAAGGTCTTACTTGCCTTCTGGAAATCTTGTTCCTCATCAGATCTCTGTAATTCCAATGCCTAGCTCTCCTGGCCTTGTCTGTTACTCTTGTTCTTTGAGTCCTGGCTGCTTTCTTCACTGCCTAAAAGGGTCTTAGATGTCTTATTGCCCTCTACATTACTGTTGTCAATGTGTTTCTGTTCTGAAGTAAGTGTGCTCACTAGATACTCATCCATACTCTCACTAATACTGACTATATACACTCTGTAACTCTTGTACTAGCTTGCAAATTCCTCAATGCTTGCTGTTAGCTCTCTATATCAACTTGGTGAATCCTCAAACCAAATTGCCTGTCCTCTATCGAGTGAATCCTCAAACTCAGTAGCCTGAAATCAATCAAGCAAATCCTCAAACTCAATTGCCTGTACTTAGTGAGTTGAATCCTCAAACTCAACCTTCTGTACTTGATTGGACGAATCCTCGAATCCAATTGCCTGTTCATCCTGAACTCAACTGTCTGAATCCTCAAGAACAATTGCCTGAGTGTTTCTGCTCTCTATACCTTTGTTTGTTATTTCTCTGAGCCTAGTAGTGTCAGTACTTGCTAGTGTCTGCTCTACAGTACACATTTGTCTAACTATATGTACTGGTACAGTTACATGCCTTAGTTCTACATTATTAGTATGTACTAGTTTATCAGGGTGCCTCTAGCCTTGTGTAGACAAGGACTTATCACCTGGTATAGGTTCATTGGGTTGCCTCCAGCCTACAAGGGACAAGGACTTACATCCTAGCATGTTAGTATCAATATCCAGACTTGGGTACCCTCCAGGAATCGTCTGTCAAGGCTTGGCAGCCACATTGTAATCAATATCCAATGGATAATCTTGTTGTCCATTGCCTGTAAACTCAATGTGCACCTGTTTGTTCCTTTTTGCCTTCACAGATGCCTAGTCCTTGACCCATCCGATTGATGCAAACCTCCAGTGTATCCAGCACTGGTCCATATTGATATGTGATAATGTGTTCCAGAAGTGTTCTGCAGCATTCCAAAGCATTGTGAACCTACTGGGGGCCAATCCAGTAAGTAGTCTCTGTTCTTACTCGAAAATCGTAACTTTACTCACTAAGAATTCCTGATGGGTACTAGACAACGAGGGAGACCTAGGGTTGATCAGACCCTTTGGTTCCTCAGCATCTAGCAAGAGGTTTTGGTGCTAGGTGGGTACAGTCAAAAATATGTAAGGAAACTCACTGTTCCTCACAAGAGAATTCTAATCGCCCTTAGTTCACTCAACTACTGACTGGGATAACCTAGTACTCGAGCAAGGGGTCAGGGGAAAAGAATCCCCTTTACCCAGTGGTTGATACTGTCTTTTATAGGGGTATACACGTGTAGATACATGAGGAGAAAGTGTAACTAACTACAATGAGAATATATGTGCTTGTAGGTCCTACTACACAATGATCTAACACAATCAGCAATGTAGTAGTAATAAAATACGAACCAGTAAATCAAATCCTTACACTATGGAAGTCTAGAGATCACACATGGCTACCCTATAATAAAATTGTACACCTTGAGGCATTAAAGGAATACTTAGACATACTTGGAATTGATTCTATTAATGCACTAACTCTAGGAAAGGGAAAACTCAATACTGATGACCCTCAGGTTAGTATCAGTCTAGTAAAACATGAGGCAACCTTTCAAACACAATGCTACAGTATGGACATACAGGTAAACATATGCAAAGGCTTTAAAAACTGTACATATAGTCACTTTACTGTACATATCATGTCTACTACTCAAGAATCTGTTGCTCATACATTTGTATCTGCTTTTCTACAAGGCACAAATATGCCTCATCCTCCTCTACAACTCTTAGTTGGCCCTTGAGCACAACCAATCATGCAGGATTAGGTTACTCACAACCACAGTACAAGCACTGACTATGTTTTCAATTAAGAGGAGCTTAAGGAGATTGTAGCTTTCTCTAGGGCTATCCACAACAATTCCCTCAACCCTACTATACAACTCCCAGAGTGTTATCTCATTGTATTATGCTTGTATAACTTCCACATTCCTTCTCATACAAGACTGAGCCTGCTACTACTGTTCCAAGACTGTGTTCAACATGCTAAGATGATACAAGTGTTCCAGGACTTTGTATACTGTAAGAACATGGCTTCAAACCAAGGTAAATACACATATATTCTACATTATATTATTATGAGCACATGTACCTTACTGTTTTACTTAGGTGCAAAGTGTAGAGCTGAGCAAATCAACAATAGAACCAGTATATTCTACTCACACAACTGCAAACGTTCTCAGATCAAGTCACAACTGCCCTCAATGTCTACCAATCTTACTTTGGTACTTGATATGAGTGCTCTGAGCTTATTCAACACTCAAGGCATTACTCTACTACTGAATCCACTACTTTCTGCTCAATCTGATAGCCATTCCGACCAATCTACTGCAAGTTCTGCCAGTTCTGCTACAGAACATGTCCAAGCTGGACAGGAACACGTCCAGTCCACTATAGGACTGATTGAAGACACATCCATGGCTGTGGAGAATGTCCTAGCACAGTAGTACTGAACTTCATAGTAAGTTACTAATGTTTTCTTTTGTTTTTGTGTTGTTATTTTGTTTATTCTGGTACTAACTCCCTTAGCATTTAGGACTAAATGCTGGAGGGCAAGTGTAACGATTGTACTACCTGTACATTTGCACAACATGTGTTGTAAGTGCTTGTGAGTGTTTTCCTTTTTGTTCACTAGACTACCCTGTATCCTACTACATGTGTATATACATATATAAAGGGTTTTTGAGCTAAGGGTTAGGGGATTCTTTCTCCTTCTCAGTGCTCAATTACTAGGTTATCCCAGTCAGTAGTTGAGTACACTGGTAAAGAGAGAATCTTTACATAAGGCTAGTATACCTATCCTTACAGATTGTAATTGAACTCCTTAATGACTTCTTTTGTATTGTCAAATGAGTTCATAAAGTTGTCTACTTGTATAACACCATCCTCTTGTACTTTGAATACTGAAAATACATCAGATTCAGCAGATAGAGCAGATTCAGTAGATAGAGTAGATTAAACAGGTAGGCTGCTAGAACTTGATGCTGAGGCTTCTACAATTATAGACTCTAGCATTAGCATTTTATTAATGTCTTCAATGAATACTGTTTTGTTATTGTCTCTAATGAATACTACTGTATTAAGTACAGGTTGAGACAGTGTAGTAGTAGTAGTAGTAGTAGTAGCTGTTTGCCTATACTTTTTCTTTTGAGCTTCTGTTGTTTTGCTTGTTAGAGGGTTTTGACAGTCTTTTGACATATGCCTGTACTTATTGTAGTTGTAGCATTTAACTTTATTATAAGGCTTTGTTTTGCCTTTCGTTTGTAGGCTGTCTTGTTCAGTATCTTGTTTCGTTTGAGAGTACTAAGAATGATACTCAGTATATGTGTTTTGTAATTTGTGTATCAACTTAGCTAGCATCAGAATGTCTTTCTGAGCTGCTGTAACTGTTAGTAGTTAATTATAATGGGTAATCTGCCTGTCTAGCATTGTTGCTACCTATCTATACTCACAAGGAGTAGTGAGGTTAATTGCTGAGATGTATGTATTGTTATTAAGAACTTTATTATGTACAGACAACTGTCTATAGATTTGTTTAATGTTGTCTAATGTCTTATCAAACTGTGATACATACTCTTTTACTGTAAACAATGTAGATATGTTTACAGCATGTGTCATCATTGTTTGAACATTGTATCATTCAGAAAGCACCTTCATGAGACTTCTAACACTTGTATGTATTGTGAAGTTTGTATAAATTGTATCAGTTATTGTTTTCATTATACAATAATACAAAACATTGTCTATACATATACTAGCATCATTAGAGGAAGGGAGATTGTGCTCTAGATGGTCTAAGAGCATTATGGTAGTGAGTGTACTGTGTATGTACAAGTGTCATATCTTGTATCCCTTTGTACTAGCCAACTTTTCTGTTCCCTCAAAGAACTTTGTAATGTTAGAGTCCTTTATTGTAGTATTAACAAAGGTATACATTTTTTAACAAGCATAGTAGGAGTGCCCCAAGTACTCTCTCTTATTAAGACATTAAGCAAGTGTCTACCTTATATACTATATAGTAAAGTCCAATAGTCCAAGACATTCCAAGTGTAGTAACTCTACATAAGGCAATTAGGGATTTCCTAATCCAGAGCACAATCTAATAGTCTTAAAGGCTAATATTATAAGGATAGTTTCTTTAATCACATATTACAAGATCCAAAGTACTTTCAGAATTTTTATGTTGAAAATAAACTCATATTTTGCTAAGAGAGTAAGAGATACATACTTTGTATACTTAGAATTCTAATACACAACAGAAATGCTAGGGAAATTGTAATAGAACATACACATTCTATTTTGGCACACTTAGGATCTTGAAAGACACTCACATACTTAAGAGAACAAGTCTGGTAGAAAGATATAATTATAGATATTAATTCTTACTGTAATTTGTGTTATACATATAAAATCAGTAAACCTAATAACTAGAAACTATTTAGTTTACTGTATCTGCTATCAGTATCTAACAGGTCTTAGGAAGGCATAGGAATGGATTTTGTAAGACTTTTTCCTGAATTGAAGAACTGTTTAGAACCTTTCAATATGATTTGTACAGTTATTTGTTTATTAACTGACATAGTACACATTATTCCTACTAGGCAAACATACAGAGTAAGAGAAATCACTGAGATAGTATTCAAAAATGTTTATAAACTGTATAGACTACTTAACTATATTGTTAGCAATTGTGATTCTTTATTCACTAGTATGTTTTGAAGAAGATTACATGAACTTATAAGTATTAAATTGAAACTATCAAGTGTATACTATTTACAGACTGATGGATCAACTGAGAGAATGAACAGAACAATTACTCAAATACTCAGACAGTGTATTTCTCCTAAACAAAAAGACTGGATACATAAACTACTCATGATCAAGTATACTATTAATACAGTAAGGTCAGAGACTATAGGATATACACTGTTCTTTCTAAATTACAGACAAATGCCTAGGAACTTGATATAGAATGACTCTAGAAAGGATGAATATTCTGGAGTTAGGACTTATGCTTAGAAAGTAAAGGACACAATCTTACAGGCACACAATACAATCCTCCAGGCAAGGGTAAAGCAAACTAGACATACTAATAGATACAAGAGACTCTCACCATTTAAATTAAATGATCTAGTGTATGTTGCTACAAAGAATATGAATTTACTAAGACAGTAAGTAAGGAAACTAGTACTAAAATATATAAGACCTTACAGAATAATCTAGAACGCAGGAAACAAGGCATTTGAACTGTATTTACTAAGTAAAATAAGGAATCAAAACATTCACCCTGTATTTTATTCATTACTACTTAGGATACATGTTTTAAACAATGATAAATTATTCTCTATAAGAGAAGTAAGACAAGTTACAGGATTAAACAATGAAAACAAAGAATAGACAGTAGATTCAATTGAAACTCATACAGGGCAAGGTACTACTACTTTGTTCAAAGTACTATGAAAGTCCAGAGATCACACATAGCTACTCTATAATAAAATTGCACATTTTAAAGCATTAAGAGAATACTTAGACATACTTGGTATTAAATTCATTAATACACTAACTCTAGGAAAGGGAAAACTCAATATTAATAACTCTCAGATTAGTATCAGTCTAGTAAAACATAAGGCAACCTATCAAACACAATACTATAGTGTGAATATACACAAAGGCCTACACAAAGGCTTTAAAAACTGTGTATATAGTTACTTTTTTGTACACAATATGTCTATTCCTTAGGAAATACTTGTGCATACTTTTGCCTCTGCTTTTCTACCAGGCACTATGTCTCATCCACCTCTGTAACTCTTAGTAAGCTCTTGAGTACAGTCAATCACTCAGGACTAGATTACACACAATAGTAGTACTAATACTAACTATGTTTTTGATCAGGATAAGCTTAAGGATATTGTTACTTTCTCCAGAGCTGTTTACAATGATTCCCTTGACTCTACCATACTGCTCCCTGAGTGTTACCTTATTATACAATGCTTGTACAACTTCTATGTCTCTGCCTATACAAGACTGAGTTTACTACCTTTATTCTAAGACTATATTCAGTATACTAAGATGGTACAAGTCTCTCAAGACTTTGTATATCACAAGAACATAGCTTCTAACTAAGGTAAATACTCATATATTCAGTATTATACCTTTATGATTGTATATACCTTACTATTTTATTTAGGAGCAAAGTACTAAGCTGAGCAAATTGACAACAGAACTACTGTATTCTATTCACACAACTGTAAATACTCTTGGATTGTTTCCCCCCTACCTACTTTGTCTACCAACCTCTCTTTGGTTCTTGATATGAGTCCTTTGAACTTATTTGACTCTCAGAACATCTCTCTACTAACAAATCTACTGCTTCCTACTCTATCTAGTAGCTCTTCTAACTAATCTGTGTTGAATTCTATCTACTCTTCTATTAAACTTGTTCAATCCAAACCAGAGCTTGTCTAGTCCACTAAGGAATTGACTAAAGACACTATTATAGCTGTAAAGGATCTTCTTACACAGAAGAACTAAACTTTTTAGTAAGTTACTAAGTAATTTTATTTGTTTTTCTATTGTTATTTTGTTTATTCTATTACTAACTCTCTTAGCATTTAGGACTAAATGCTAGAGGGCAAGTGTAACAATCATACTACTTACACAGTTGTACTACATGTGTTGTGAGTGCTTGTGAGTGTATTTTTCGTTTTTAGACTAGATTACTCTGTATCCTACTACATGTGTACACATTTATATAAAGGGTTTTCAAGCTAAGAGTTAGAGGATTCTTTCCCCTTCTTTGTGCTCAATTACTAGATTACTCTAGTTAGTAATTGAGTGTACTGGTAAAGAGAGAATCTTTGTTACAAGACTAGTATACCTATCCTTACATTATATTATCTATTTTAAAAGAGTTTGTGTGTCCTCTTTAGTCTTGTGTATTTAGTCAGCAAAGTCTGTTACAGACTCAGAACTCTTTTTCTGACTCAGAACTCTTTTTCTGACTCAGAACAGTTTCTTAATACAAATGTTTTTTATAATTAAGGAAAAACAAAGACTGTCTAGTTACAGAGTATATCTGATTGTTGTATACAAACTTAGCTAGTACTAACTACTCTACCTAGTCAGACTGTTAATAATTAATAAACATCTGAAGATATAGTTTAATCTCCTGATTTACTTACTTAGTCTAACTATTAGTTTATAAATAGTATACAGTTAACAAATTTTATTGTATTCTAAAAAGCTTGTACAAGTCTTATATAAACTTTGACTCAAATTATAGTCTATAAATATATATAAGCTTCTGAGAGAGTTTGTACAATCAGAAAATGTAGTCCTAGTAAATACATACTATACTTTTGAAAGTAAGTTCTGTTTAGGTTAGAATTGTATAAATCTGCTTAAAGAATGTAAGGATTTGATTTACTAGTTTGTATTTTGTTATTACTACATTGCTGATTGTGTCAGATCATTACACAGTAGGACCTACAAGCACATATATTCTCATTGTAGTTAGTTACACTTCCTCCTCATGTATCTACACATGTATACCCTTATAAAAGACAGTATTGACTGCTAGGTAAAGGGGATTCTTTTCCCCTGACCCCTCACTCGAGTACTAGGTTATCCCAGTCAGTAGTTGAGTGAACTAAGGGCAATTAGAATTCTCTTGTGAGAAACAGTAAGTTTCCTTACATATTTTTGACTGTACCCACCTAGCACTGAAACCCTGTGCTGGACACTGAGGAACCAAAGGGTCTGATCAACCCTAGGTCTCCCTCATTGTCTAGTACCCATCAGGAATTTTTAGTGAGTAAAGTTACAATTTTTGAGTAGAAACAGAGACTACTTACTGGATTAGCCCTTAGTAGGTTCACAATGCTTTGGAATGCTGTAGAATGCTTCTGGAACACATTATTACATATTGATATGGACTAGTGCTGGATACACTGGAGGTTTGCATCAATTGAATGGGTCAAGGACCAGGCATCCATGAAGGCAAAAAGGAACAAACAAGTGTGTATCAAGTTTACAGATAATGGACAACAAGATTATCCATTGGATATTGATTACAATGTGGCTGCTAAGCCTTGACAGACAATTCCTGGAGGGTACCCAAGTCTGGATATCAATACTAACATGCTAGGAAGTAAGTCCTTGTCTCTTGTAGGCTGGAGGCAACCTAATAAACCTATACCAGGTGATAAGTCCTTGTCTACACAAGGCTGGAGACACTCTAATGAACTACTACATACTAATAACATAGAACTAAGGCATGTAACTATACTAGCACATATAGTTAGACAAACACACACTGTAGAGCAGACACTAGCAAGTATTAACACTACTAGGCTCAAAGAAATAGCAAATAACAGTACAGAGAGTAGAAACACTCAGACAATTGTTCTTAAGGATTCAGACAGTTGAGTTCAGGATGAACAGGCAATTGGATTCGAGGATTTGTCCAATCAAGTACAGAAGGTTAAGTTTGAGGATTCAACTCACTAAGTACAGGTGATTAAGCTTGAGGATTTGCTCAATCAATTTCAGGCTACCAAGTTTGAGGATTCATTCAGTCAAGACTAGGCAATTTGGTTTGAGGATTCACCAAGTCAATATAGAGAGCTAATGGCAAGCATTAAGGAATTTGCAAGCTAGTACAAGAGTTACAGAGTACATATAGTCAGTATCAGTAAGAGTGTAGATAAGTATCCAGTGAGCACACTTACTTCAGAACAGAAACACATTAACAACAGTAATGTAGAGGGTAATGAGACACTTAAGACCCTTTTAGACAGTGAAGAAAGTAGCCAGGACTCAAAGAACAAAAGTAACAGACAAGGCTAGGAGAGCCAGGCATCAAAACTATAGAGAATTGATGAGGAACAAGATTTCCAGAAGGCAAGTAAGACCTTCAGACACATTGTAAGAGCCAGAGTGATTAAGATAGACATAGAACATGTCAGCCCATTCCACAGTTCAATAGACATTGATGATTTGAATAAGAGAACATACAAGTTTAATAGAATGTATCAGGAAGAGGAGAAAGCAACTCCTTCATCAAACAAGAGCAGACTCAATAGTATAGTAACAGAAAAGTGTGAAACGCTTCAGGCAGGCTATAGAACGAAAGCCAGACATGCTATAGTACCTACAGACAATAGAGATCATAACTATTGATCTAAGAGTGTAGAAGAAACACTCAAGAGTCTAGACAAACTATTACATTTGTAGAAAGCAAAAGGAAAGTGCAAAGCAAAAGGAAAACACAAAGTACAAGGAACAGAACAAAAACCAGAACTGTCAAGCATTCAATACAATTGTGAAATCGATTCAGACTATCCAAGCAAAACAGACATTGTATCAACAGAACAGTACTTTGAGGATAGCAAAAGTGAACACATATTAGAACTACAAGGATCAGTACTTGATCTAGAGGGTGAAAATCAAGCATACACCTACAAAATCAAGTGTTTAACCTCATACATGGTAGATATCAACTACACATTACACAAGAGCAATGTACAAGAGTACTACAATGGATACAACACTCTAGCCAGGTTCAGGAATAAGAGAGAAAGCAAAATACCTGGATATATACAGTCTCAAATAGAAATACCAAGTTTTTTAGGACATCAGAGTATCCCTTGCAAAAATAAAAGGAACAAACAATCCTATAGTAATACTTTGTGATTGAAAGCAGTCCCAGGCAAGACAAACACTAGTAGTATTAGTGAGAACAATATTGATTCAGAGTACAGCAAACTATACAGTTTAAAGCTACATATCAAGTACAGTAAGCATAAGAATAGCTCAAGCAGTAGTTCAAGAACAAACAATGGACACAGGCATAGTAAAGCACTGAATAATGTTCAGAAAGGCAGATTTGCATCAATAAGACCTTCAGAGAGCCTAGCAAAGAATAGCTACACATACAGAGTAATACAGAGCTCTAGGATACAGAGAAAGGGAAATTTCAACTTAGGATCAGACCCAGACAGTAATAATTCGGATTCCTCTTCATCCAATGACTACAATCGAAGTAATGCTTTATTTGAACTGTCAGACATTGATTCGAGTGATACTGAAGCTACTAAGAAGTACAAGAAATGCTTAAGGAAGAAACAGAATAAAGAACTCCTCAAATTGAAGATACAGATGTGTAGTACAGAACCAATAGCTCCTACAGTATACTCAGGTGAACCAGACTTGCAGAAGTATACAAAGTTTGTTATTGAAGTCAATCAGTACATGAAACAATTAGGACTTCATCATTTCCCTAAGAGCCAAGTAGGGATAATGCTAGGTTTTATTAAGGGAAAAGTAATGAATTTCTATTTGCAAAAGATTGTGAACTATGAGCATAGATGGACACTTGCTCAATTCTTTAGAGGACTTATAGACTTTTGTTTCCCTTCCAACTTAGCTGAAATACTGTAGAAAGAGTTCAACAATTCAAAACAAGGTAATAGGAATGTTCAGGATTATTTGTACAATCTAGAGATGAAAGCTACAAATCTAGGAGACATTTCTTAGCAAGATTTGACTAGACAGGCATGGTATGGATTGAATTCCAAGTACCAGAGGCAATTACAATTAGATTGCTTGAATCCAGACACAGTAGACTACTCAATCTTCAAGGATAGGCTTGAGAGCATTGAAAAAGCAAATGAATCCATAGGAATCAAATGGCACATAGATTCCAGACAACAATTCCATCTGTAAGAACACAGTAATGATTCTCAGAGTGATTATTTGTATACAGACAGTTCTAATAATTTAGGAAACAATCAATTCACTCTACAGGATAGCAAAAGCAATGATTCAGACCACAGTGACTCTAGTCAGGATACTATGCATACAAGCAGTGTAAACACTAAAGGAAAGGCCAGGCAATTGTATTATCCATTGAGGAATGATGACCAGTATGAAAGCAAGACAGAAAACAATCACAGGACATATGCTACAGGTTTCAAACATTATTCCCAATCAAAATTAGACAAAATGAGAGTGAAAGGACTATGTTTTATTTGTGAACAAGATGACCACTTAGTCAGGAATTGTCCTACTCACAATACAATCATATTGAACAATGTGCAGGATGATAGTTTATCATCTAGTAATGTCAGTATTGGTTACACTGCTTTAGATAAGTTAGCAGACAACTTGGACAGTAAGAACTACATAGAATTAGAGTCAATTACAGACTATGACACAGATCCAGACATATCTAGCAGCAATATACATGTTTTATCGATTTGGATACTTTGTGAAGGCACTACTAAGGATTCAGTAACAGAACAAGAGAGTTCTGCAACAGAACACAAGTTCAGGCATGCAAACAACACATTTGAAAGGGCAAATTCAGTATATTCGAGACCCTATGAGACTACAGCACTTAGGCATTGTATTACAGGCATTCAGTACAGGAATAAACATTGTAGGAAGTCTAAACATCAAGATAGACAATTGTATAGTGTATACAATAACATTTTACACTTGAGAGCACAGGCATACAGTGTAGAAAGGATTCTACAAGACTACAGATACACATAGCACATGGAAAGGACTAGGAAACACACATACAACTATTGTTTCAAGGAATCTAAGACACTACAGACACAAGGTAACACATACATAGAAACTTTAGAGCTACTATTACCAATTCTTAGAGCCACAAATTGAAACAACACTCTTAAGAAATACAGGCTGTTCACAGACAACAGGAATGTGTACCAGGACATTAGGAAAGGACCTGAGAATGTTAGAAGATTGGAATATAACCAGCCAGATAGTATTATGGTTTACAAGGCAATGCAAATAGTAAACTGTACAAGCAGGACAATCTATCAAGCATTACTAGACTATAAAATACAACTACTCTTGGATACTGAGAAATATTTCAATCTAAACGATTCAGACAGGTATTCTATTAAGTTAGAAGGATACATTATGTATCAGAAGACAGACATCAGTACATTGAGCAAGGCAAAGTGCATATACATTGAGGATAAGATGATACTGCTCCAGAATAAGTATCAGGCATAGAGATACATTAACAGTAATAGAAAGACACAGACATATACATACACAGTCGATTCTATTCAGTACAGGAAGAGATACAGGATTAGTATTGAGTACTATAAAGGAACTACATCAGTTGACATCAGAACAGACATTTCCATCTTCAGGATTGAAGAAACAGTTTATAATGAGTATGATTAAAGGAATTTGTATAGAACAACATTCTTTAAGGTACAATTGGATGTTACACTACAAAACTATTCAGTTCATAATGAAGAATTGTTCAGAAACGTTAGAACCAGCTCAGACTATAAGGATATATTGTACAGAACACAGTTTCAGCAGAACATAAGGTATTACATTGTAAAATACACCTTCAGACAGTTAGGATTCATTAGAATAGACTCAGGACACTCTGTCAGACATATTATAAGTATTACAGGCATGCAAACAGATGCACTAGTGTACATATACTCAGGATACATAGTAGGAATCAAGTTATTCAAGCTACAGGATGACAATTACAACCTACAGGATGTAGAACCACTACAATCTATACAACATAATGATAGTAAGACACTATTGAGATCAGGAATGGATACACTTTGTATGGAACAAAGTACAGAAGTTTAGAGGGCAACTTTAAGCCAGAGAACAGGTTCAGAACCTGGACAATCTGCTCAATCTACTCAATCTGCTCAAACAGATTATTACACCACTTCAAGGGAAAGCAAAGGTAATACACATACAGCCAGCAAATATCAGAGTGATAACAAATTAGTAATGATTGATCAGACTATTTGAGCATCCAGGAATGATACTTTGATGCTACAGAAGGAAATAGAGTATTAGAAAGCTCTAGGACATCTATTGAACAATGATACAGTTCAATCTACTCTAGGAATGAGTAGTTACAATTGGTTCAAAGTATGAAAACATGTAGAAGACCTCTCCAGACACTACAGATATGTTCTAGAACAGTACCAGACATTTTATGCTGAAAATAAAGTCATATTTCAACAAGAGGGCAAGAGGCACATGCATTGCATTGTATACACACTCTTTAAGCATACAATCATGTTTGAACATACATTTCTCTTACATGGATTGCTACAAAACGATTTTGCAAAGGACTTTGCAGGACTAGACAGTATCAGTACTACAGGAAACAGGACACATGATAGGTACACAAGGAAAGAATACATTAGAACAAGGACAAGGACACAGAAAGACAGGAAGTCAGTGCTAGAATGTATTGATCCACACATGGATTTGCCAAATGAACAGAGAATTGATAGCATATACTCAGGACTTCAGGCAGTACTACTGTGCATACAGACAGGACATTTCATTGAGACATACATAGAACAACACAGTATACAGACAGTAATGGCACTCAGGAAAGTAGAGAATGTTACTTAGACATTTTGTGATAGAACATTGTACTATGAGACATTGAAAGTATACTTAGACAATTCAGGAATTGAATCAATCAACTTACAAAGACACAAACGAGTTGAGACACAAGGAAACAGTATGAGAATACAGTAGGACATTCATTACACACTGAGATACTGTGCATATACTCACATATCTAGTGATATTAGGCTCATACATTATGATCTCATTAAGTTTGAGACGATATTTTCATTCAAGGACAAATATTACACTCTATGTTATACTCTGTAATTAGTATCTAAACATCAGGCTCAACAGGATATCCAGTGTTGCATCACAGTTGGTTATTGTATGCAAAAGAGTACATACTCAGAGATATTCTACCAATATGAGTGTAAGGCACTACATTTGCAGGAACTAGTCTATTGGAAAAATCAAGGATATAGTAGAGGAATTTTGGAATACATCTCTACTACCTATTATTGTATGACTATTCTACAGGAGCAGAGAAACACACAAGATCAGTTAGAAGCCACAACACTAATCTATTCTATTGAGGAAGAAGGCTATAACTTTGTTGATCAGGGATTTACCTCTGTACTTCCCAAAGATGCAGGAGAAGAGAATATTGGCAATTACCACACTGTCAGAATTTCCACTTCTGTACATATTGATCTACACTGTGTGTCTCAGAATACTCAATAGCTGAAACACCATATCTCCCCAGGAACTCCACTAATTCTCTTTGAAAAGTGTTGTATTGATAGTGACAATCAAGAGGAAACTTTTCTACTAATTGACTATACAGTAATATTGACTATGTTTAATTCTATTAATGTTTTATCTAGCTTTACATGGTTCAGAACCATGCTACTCACTGTCCAGAACACTACCACTGTCTCAATACTCACTGGATTGACTTTGGATCAGTTTAGAGAGGCAGTAATATATCACAAGAATGTTTCCCATATGTATGGGCAAGGTATTTCTTTATTTACTTGTTACTAACTGTTACTTTTAAGTAAGTTTTCTGCCTTTTCTACTGATTTTTAGCATTTAGGACTAAATGCTAGAGGGCAAGTGTAAGGATTTGATTTACTGGTTTGTATTTTGTTATTACTACATTGCTGATTGTGTCAGATCATTGTACAGTAGGACCCACAAGCACATATATTCTCATTGTAGTTAGTTACACTTCCTCCTCATGTATCTACACGTGTATACCCCTATAAAAGACAGTATTGACTACTAGGTAAAGGGGATTCTTTTCCCCTGACCCCTTGCTTGAGTACTAGGTTATCCCAGTCAGTAGTTGAGTGAACTAAGGGCGATTAGAATTCTCTTGTGAGCAACAGTGAGTTTCCTTACAAAGAAGTAATTAACAATTATACAAATAGTGTTGTAACTTTAGAACTCTAGTAGTTTATGAATCAGGTCTACTAAGACTTCCTCTTATAAGTGTTCTAAGATTTAATATAAATATAAAAGAGTCTAAGCTTTTGTCTAATAAGACTTGTTTGTTAGTATACATTACAACTATTTATGTACTTTTGGATCTCTCTTTATATCTCTAACTACTAGTAGTTTCAAGTAATAAGTTCCTGTGTTTTGTATTTACTTAAATGTCCTACTGTCAGATTGTTATAATAAGTCTAAACAATATTCTCTTACAGCTTTTAATCTTTCAGAACATACAATCAGTCTTCCTAGTATACTTATTTATCCTTATCCTCCTCTTAGTCTCTAGCTTACTTTTCTAACTGCTTTACTATAATCTAATCCTATATGTGTCTTAAAGCTTACTATATACAAGTAACAAAGTTAACATTCTCAGACTCAAGTCAGATCTCTTAGATTGTGTCAAGTGTAAAAAGAGAATTGTTAAGGAGAACAAGATTTTTGTTATTATTCTCTCTTCTTTTATAACTTACTTGTCTTAAGAGTAGATTAGCTTTTGTCATTTGCTTTCTAGGTTTGTAAGTTAGTACAAAGTCATAGTCTTACAGTTTCAACATTCAGTAAGCTTAGTAACAATTAAGCTTTTAAAGTACTTAGAAGTATTAAAGATTAAGATAATTACTCTAAATCTAAAACTTTTAAAGAGTACTAAAAAGATATTAATACTACTCTTTTAAGGAACAGACAATTGTAAAGAGTTTCTTATTATAAATAAAGTAGTTCTTTTCAGTTACAGAGAGGGATTCTAATTAGAATACTATAAGACACTATCTTTTATTAATAAACTATAACAATACAGCCTTATTTGTAAAGTCTGAGAAGTTGACTTTGACTTAAAACTTGTTTACAACTGTTAAAACTGTTAGAATAGGCTTGCTAATCATAGTCTTCTTAAGAGACTCAAAGATAGACTGTTTCTGAATGTTTTATTGTTACAGAACACCTTTGTTTGTTAGATTGTAAAGAGGCTGGACAATAGTATTAAAACCTTAAATAAAGTACTAGTAGTAGTTTGCAAACTCAAGGAACACTTAAACCTGTTTCAGGTTTCAAGATTATAGTTAGTCACAAACTGTGATTACTTTTACTAAATCTATACAAACCTCTCCTTCTCTAATTACAAAGCTTAGATAATTTACTGATTCTTGTACAAAAGAGTACTTTACTTCTTAAAGGAACAGTTTATTATCTTAAAGCTACTATAAAACTGCTTGAATTAGTTAGTAGTAGTACTTAACTGTCTGAGTAAAGATCAGAATGTTGTCTAAATACATACTAACATACTTTGAGTTAATCAAATCTGTAAGAATGTGATTTATAAAGGACTAGAATGTTACAAGCAAGTTAGTAAGTCTGAAGAACATTATAGTCAGTTTGTACAGTTTGTAATTAGTCTAAAACACAGTCTTCTACTCATTTTCTTCTTAGATCCAAATGTTGTTATATCCTTATTAAACATTCAGCTTAGTAGAAACTTAGAATATATGTGTCTTATTAATAAGCTCTTGGATTAGAAGGAGTAAGTACTTGTTTTTGATAGTAAAACAATTGACATTGTGCTAAGAGTAGAACAATATGTGTATGTGATTGTACACAATTACAGTAATCAATTCCAAACATTTACATGACTTACAAAGTGATTTTTACAGACTCTTGTTATTTTCACACTACAAACTGTACACAAATGTTTGCAAATATGTACAGTCTCAGAATAAGACTTTTACTACTCTTTAGGTTACAGGATTCTATAATTATGTACAGATTATAAGCTTAGAACATAGATTGTATTATTGTGTCTAGCTTAGAAAACTATTAAGTTATTATTGTCCAGATTAAACTACTATAATTAACTAATTAGTTAAGACATTAGAGTAATCAATAATAATCTTAGGAGTTAGACAGAATCTCAGGATTCTCTGTAGCTTGTTATATAGTAATTAGAGAGTATTAATACATGAAATTAATACTTCTTTTGTTCTGTATTCCTTTATTTCCTTTTTTGTAACTTTCCTTATAGTTAGAACATACACTAGTTAAATTTCTTCATGTATTTTTCACTCTATTCTGATCTAACCTCTGGCAGAAGATTCTCTTATTTGTTCAAGTATTTTCCTATTGTTTTATTTGTTAACTCTAACATTTTCCTGTTAGTATTATACTTTTTCTAAACTTTGAAAACACATATATATAGTTACTCATGTACTAAATACAAGGAAGAATTCAGATAGTTCTCTTATCAAATCAGTTCTTGTCTCTTGTCTCAAAGGTCTTTAGTATAAAGTATAGTTTTAGTTTTAGTTGTTTTTACTTTTACATTACTTGTTACACACTTTGTAAGTGTGTATTCAGACATTATAATCTTTTTAATACTATAACTGTATCAGAACTTCTTACACTTGTTCAGAACTACATAGCTCTTGAAGGACTTGTAGTTTAACTCCTCTCAAACTATATTGACTCACTTGTGTCTTCTTTAAGTACTTTACAGGAGTTTCAATAGTACTCTTGTTAAGACAATAATAATTTTAGACTAGACAAAGCTTTCTATCTTTCTTTTTAATAATAAAAAAGAGAAGACTATAAAAGACTTTGAGAGTTAGATCTGACTGTTCTGAAGATTTTCCTGAAGGAACTTGTTAAGAGTCTCCTACTCAGTTTGGTTAAGTAAGTACACTTTACAATCCTTAAGTTAGAAACCTTTAGTTAACTTAATTATATAGTCTTAAGAGTAATGTGTAAGAAGATAGTTGTAAGATAGTAGTATGTAGCTTATACTAAAGATTCTCTTTGTTCTAGAGTACTCAACTACTGACTGTTCTAATCAGTAATCAAGTACAAGTAAGGGAAAAGAATCCTCTAAGTCTAACACTCAAAAACCTTTATATATTTATTATACACATGTAATACAAGTAGAGTAACTAAAAAAAGAGCTACACTTACTAGTACTCACAATTTTCTAATCAAGAACAAGGGTATATGTACTTGTAGAGAGTTGTATTACTATATACACTCTCTAGCATTTGTTATCTAAATGCTTAATCAGTCAGTAAAGATAGGTTAAGAAATAATAAGAAAAATCAAATAATAAAGTAAATATCAAGTAATACCTTACTTAATAAATACTAAGTATCTTGTTAATAGTCATTACAGTGTTCTTGTTTGAGTCTGACAGTAGTAGGATGTTGTACACAGTAGAGAGATTGTTATACTCTTTAAGAGTTGTCAAGTAGTAAGTAGAATACTTAGACAAACTAGATTAGTTAGACAGAGTAGCTTTGTTAGAGAATTTACTAGTAGTAATAATAGACTTGTCTTCAACCAAATTAATCAGTGTCTTCTAAGTGATTAAAGATACTGTAGCTATAACAGTAAGGTTCTTGTAACTTGACAATCCCTGATTAGTAAACTAATTCCTCTTACAAGGTTAAGAATAAAGTATTCTGTCTTGTATTATTTTGTTACAGTACTTTATTCCTGTGTAATAATATAAGTAAATAGTAAGTATACTAAAATAGTATATATTTTGTATAAAAGCTTGGTTCTTGCAAACAATGTAGCCTTTAGTAACTTGTATAAGCTTAGAGTACTTGTTATAATTGTAACACAGTAGTAAAGGTTCTAACTAGAATTCAGCCAGTACATAAAAGTTGTGAAGTCTTACAATAATAGTATAGTGTTCAAGTAACTTAGTGTAAGGATTAGCTAATGAGTACTCATTAGTAAATCTTTACAGTAAGTTTCCTTACATTAATACTTGTGTAATACTTAGTATTTTACATACTTAAGTTGTAAATTTACTAGTAAACTGAGTGCCTTTATTTGTAGTTATGATTTGTGGTAGACTATATTTAGTATAAACATAATTTATAAAGGGTCTGACTATTTCTTTAGAATTTATGTCCTTTTTACAAGGAATAAATATAACTATCTTTAAGAATCTGTTTACTACTACTAATACTGTATTTTCTCCTGTTATAACTTGTAGTAATCCTGTTATAAAGTCTACTGTTATATGTTGTCAGAGAGATTCTAGTAATTCAAGTAGTTATAAAGATAGTTGGGTTTTTCCTCTTCTTACTTTTGTAGCTTAACATATATTACATAATTGTACATATTCTTTAATCTATTATCTTATGTTAAACTAGTAGTATTCTCTTTGTACCAGCTCTAAGGTTTTTTCATAACCTAAATGTCCTGCTAAAATACTATTATGTTTTTCCTGTAGTATTTTGGTTAGTAAAGTAGTGTCCTTTTCTGGAAAGAGAATTTGTCCATTCTTTTTCCTTAGTACTTTGTTTTCTTCTTCTGGTTCCTATTTATGTTTTTCATAGGATTCTTGTATTTCTTTCAGAGTTATTACTTTAATAACTAAATCTGATTGTTTGAATAGATCTTTACTTAATAAGATTATGTCTTTGTTGTCATCCTCTGTTAGTTGTTTATCAGATTGTCTAGAGAGTGTATCTGCTCTCCTATTTATTCTTCCAGGTTTGTATTTAATTTTAAATCTGTATTAAGAAAGTTTAGTTGTCTATCTTACTTGTCTTTTATTTAGTCTTTTCTTGTCCATTTATGTTCTTAGATTTACTTAATCAGATATTACTCTAATTGTTTCTTTAGCTCCTTTTAAGTAATATCTTCATATCTCAAATACTTTGATTATTGTTAACAATTCTTTGTCAAGAACAGTATAATTTCTTTCTACTAAATTGAAAGTTCCTAATATAAAAGTAATAGAGTGTAGTTTTTCATTATCTTGTACTTGTGATAAAACTGCTTTATAAGCAAAATCTGAAGCATTTGTTTTAACAATAAATTCTTTAATATAATCTAGTCTTACTAAAACTAGGTTAGTAGTAAATGCTTTCTTTAAAGTATTAAATACCTTTTGTTAAGATAGTCCTCAAGTAAATAGAACATTCTTGTTTATTAGTTTAGTTAGAGGTTTTACTATTGTTGTAAAATCTTTTATAAATTTCCTATAAAAGTTAGTAAAACCTAAGAATACTCTTACATCTTTTCTACTTTTCAGTTCTGACCATTCTTGTATTACTTTACCTTGTATGAATCTATTTTAAAGCCTTCTGAGTTAACTACAAAGCTTAAGTAATTCAATTCTGTTTTGTTAAAGAAGTATTTCTCTACTTTCATATAAAAGTCTGCTTTTCTAATTAAATCTAGAACTTTTCTTGTTAGTTCCCAGAGTTCTTTTTCTATTTGAGTATAAATAATTATATTATCTAAGTAAATTACTACTCTCTTACCTATTAGTTCTTCAAAGAGTTTATTCATAACTTTTTAAAATACAGTAAAGGAATTCATTATTCTAAACTGTATTATTAATAGTTTATATACTCTATCTTTTGTTCTGAAAGTAGCTTTCTATTCATTATCTGGTTTGATTCTAATATTATTATATTCTACTCTCATGTCTAAAGTTGTAAACACTTTAGTATTCTTAAAGTAATCAGGTAATGTATGTATAATAGAGATGGGAAAAGGATCTGGTTTACAGATTTTATTTATTTCTCTATAATCTATAATCATTCTTACTCTTGTATCCTTTTTGTTAACAAAAAATACTAGTATAACAATTGTTAATCTTGATCTCCTAATTCATCCTTTCTTAAGATTTTCTTTTACAAAATCTTTTACTACTTAAGCTTTTAAAAGAGTTAGTAAATACACTTTTCTAGTTTCTAGTAAAATACTTTCTTCTTTGAATTTTATTTGCATGTCTCATTTTGAACTCTTAAGTAGTCTTTTTACTCTTGATTTACTAAACCTGTCTAAGTAATCCTATATTTGCTTAAGTACTAGTTCCTTTATGTCTTTCTTTAGTGTATTAGTTAATCTTTCTAAGGCTTTAGCTTTGTCTTAAGAGTACTTTTAAACTATACTTGTGTACTTGTTTAATCTTTGTTTAAGTCTCTCATGTTTAGTATTAATGATTTTTCTTAAAGGTTGTTCTTCTTTATATTACAGTTTGTTTTTATTAGCTCTCTAACCATTATACTTAATTTGTATCAGGACTCTTTTATGTTTCTTATTATTCTTGACAGAAACTATACTATCTAATAGTAGGTTAGTCAACTTGACTCTTCTAATACTTCTTATAGTTTTGGACAATACTTCAGGTTTGCCTTTCTTTAGGAGAGGCCTTGGAATTAGAGTAGTACTCACACTTTCTGCCCTCTTTCTCTTTTCTAATACTTGTTGTATTAACATTACTTAAAGTTTATTAGTTATTTCTTCTGTTAAATCATTTATATTATGTTTATTTCTTGTTTCTTCTGTTAATTTGTTGTATGTGTCCATAGTAAATCTATTTTCCTTATTATATATAGTAAAGTTCTTTATAAATTAAGGATTGTCTAGTAAGAAATTACTTACTTTTATTATAAAGGAATAATCTTTTTCTTTTTCTTTACCTAAAGTACTATCAGGAATGGATTTTAATAGTAGAACACTAGTACTTACTCCTTACTCTTCCAACAGTGTTCTTGTACTAGATAGAGTTATTACTTTTGCTCTAATTAAACTTTTACTTACTATCTGTTAGTTAGTAACTAGTGTAAAAGATATTAAAGAGTACTAGTTGTAGTTACAATCAGAATTTCTTATTTTCATTTATTTATTTAGCTTATGTAATTGCTACTTCATGTAGTTAGTTCTTTCCTATTTAGAATAGAACAGTTGAGTTTGACTAGAGTCTGTAACAACACCTGAGAGAACAAGTCTACTAAAACCTTACTTACAATATGAAAAATACAATGTCTTTATTACTGTCAGAACTACTATTATTCTTTTAATAATAAGAGGCATGTCTTTACACTGTATTTTTCCTTTTCTTCTTCTTTTTAATTCTTCTGACAGAGGTAGAGTCTTCTTTTACTTTACTCTCTACTTGAAGGACTTTAATCTTTTGTCTTAAGTGAGTAGTTCCTAATAAATATGTTTTACTATATTTAGTTTTAACTTCCCTTGTAGAGTAGTTAAATACTAGCTTATACTTGTTAATCTAGTCTACTCCTAGTAGTACATTATTATTATGTGTTTTTACTATTATTAGAGTTGCCTCTCCTTTTAATACACTAGTTTCTACTATAACTTTCACACTTTCTTTCTACACTCCTTTGTTTATTAAACCATTTGTATTCCTAATAATAACAGAGTTATTATTTGGTTGAGTTGTCAACCCTAAGTTTTTGACTATAGCTGGACTAATTGTTGAAATTCTAGCTCCTGTATTTATTAGTACAATTATAGAATGTGTTTTACCTCTTTGTGTTAGATGGATTTTAAACTTTGGATGAAAAGGTTTGTGTGTTATTGTCTAGTAAGGTTTTGTTTACAATATCTGTATTTCTTTTTCTATTTTGTTATTATTACTTTGTTGTTGTACTTCTTACTTTGAAAACCTTACTACTTTCAAAGCTTCTATTGAAAATCCTTATTATCTATAGTTTGTTCTTGATTAACTTCTTCTTCCTCTGAATTTTCTGATTCAGAGTCAGGGATTACTTGTTTTCTCTTAAAGCCTTTCTTTTACTATTTACTTATAAGCTTCTTGTATATGAATTTCTTGTTAGTTGACTTTTTGAAACATAAGCTAGTAAAATAGTCTTCTTTTCTACAGTTGTAGTATTTACCTTTTGGTTTGTTACTACCTTTCTTGAATACAGTATTTCTCCTATTTATATCCATTAGTACATTACTTGGATAATAAGTAGCTTCTTTGTTCTTTCCTCTATATTTTAGTATATGTAAAACATTTAAGTTCTCTACATATTTGTGTTCTCTCTCTTATTCTATAGTTACTTTTTACTATTATAATAATGTTTAATTGATTGCTCCAGGTATTATTAAGAGAGTGTTAAGGATTCTAGTTTGTAATCCATTCTTAAGTAAGAATAGTATTACTAGATTACTATCTCCTTTGTATTCACTTAGTAAGTATACAGTTATTTTGTTAAATTCTGTAATATATGTCTTAATAGAACTATTTCCTTGTTTAATCCTATGAATTTGTTGTTGTACTGATTCTTGTAAATCATAGTATTTGTTGTAAGCTTCTCTTAAAGACTCTAGAAATTCTTTATAATTTCTTTATACATCTGGTACTAATGTTTTTATAGAGTCTCCTTTTATAATAACTGTCTTACTTTAAATATCTTTACCTGCTTTGCCTTTTAGACATAATATAACTGTCTGTACTTTATCTAAATCTTGAGTAATTTGATTCCTTTGAAATTGTATGTTTATTTGAGTTTTGAATAGATTAAAATCTTCTCCTTTTACTCTACTAAACTTTAGTACTTTTATTCTTATTCCTGACATACTTGTAATATGTTTTAATCAGAGTCTGTACTACTTTGTATAAATAGACTAGTATTACTTTCAATACTTTCTGAATCTGAACTGTTAAATGAGAGATTAATGTAGATTGTATATAACTAACTATTTGTCTGTGTTAGTACAATCTCTTGTTCTGATTCTACTAGAGTTAAAGTACTACTCTAATCAATATAATTTATTTGTACAACTTCTTGTCTATCTTCTTAAATAGTTTGTTACTCAGTTTCCAAATCTCTTGTGAGTCTCTGTGTACTAGTTAAACTTGTTTGTTAATAACTATTAATTTCTTGTGTAGTTTCTTGATTTGGATTTTGTGTTTGGTTTGTAGACTGGTTTGTCTCTCTCTAAACTTGTAAATGTATAGTTTGTTAGTTCCTAACTTTCAACCTTCTTCTTTCAGTTACTACTATGAATTTACTTCTCAAATTATTAGTATTCCTTATTGTATATAATCTGAACCTACTGTTGTTCCTCCTGATTTCTTGTAATAGGTTTTCTGTAGTAGTAATTAAGTCAGTCAGTATATATATAATAGTACTACCTATACTAGTTACTTCTTCTATCTCTGTTCTCAAAACTTTTATGTCTTGTTCTAGGTTTTCTACTCTGTAGTAAAACAATTAGTATTATACTAAGAACTATATATTACATGTAGACAATCATGGCAATCAATTCCAAACATTCACATGACTTATAAAAGTGTATTCTGAGAACACCCAACTATTCTGTATTGTAAGTGTTTGCAAACAGAACTGTAAATGTGTACAGTCTTAGAATGGACTTACACACACTGTTTACCTTACAGGACATATGGATCACATACTTATTACAGGCTCAGAACACAAGTTGTGTCACAGTAAGTGGCTCAGCAAACTATTATATTATTATTGCCTAGATTAAAGTACTACAATCTTCTAATCAGATAGAACATTAGAGTGATCAAAGTAATGATCTTAAGAGACAGTCAGAAATCTCAGAACTCTCTACACTTTGTCTGTACTGATCAGATAGTAACAGTATAAGAACCTTCTACTTCTTTCAATGTAAATCTTGCTTTTCCTTTTACATAACATTTCTTATGGCCAGAATGTAGACTACTTAAATTTTCTTTATACATTTTCACCCTATTTTCTTCCAACCTCTAGTAAAAGGTTCTCTTATTTGTTCTTGTGTATTTTGTTATTTTTCTTTTGTTCAGCCATAACATTTCCCTATTAGTACTATACTTTTTCCAGAACTTGGAAAACTATAAATACAGCTACTCATGTACTAGATACAGGGGGAATTCAGAAAAGTTCACTCATTAATTTAGCTCTTGTTATTTATCTTGAAGTCCTCTAGTGTAAGGCATAGTCTTAGTTTTCATTGTTTCTGTATTAGTTTGTTTATTATACACTTTATAAGTGTACATTCTACTATTCATGTCTCTCTTCCAAGATTATAACTATGCTAGAAGAACTTACACCTGTTCAGAACCACTCAAGTCTCTTAGGACTCATAGTTTAGCTCCCTCTCAAACTTAACAAATCACCTGTATTCTTCTCTTAGACACTTTACAGGAGTTTCATCTAGAGCCTACTGTAAGAAGGGTTTCTATAGTTAAACAACACAAGTTCTAACAGTTCTCAGTATTCTGAACAAGTTTCTTAGACACTAGCCTATAGCCTTAAGCAAACACAGTCACAGTCAGTACTAGTACCTGTATTGAGCAGAACACACAGATCTGCTAGAATCTAATCATACTACAAAACTTCTAATAGTCTAACTACTAGAAGTACAGAATCTGATATTATAGAGACCTTAGGAACACTATCAGAATAGTAGAGTGTACAAGTTAGTAACAAAGAGGAGGAAGAAGAAGACCTTATAGTATTATTACTCAATCCCTAAGTAATCAGTCTCTTAATTTATAACAAACTACTGTATTTTACATTCTTAGAATTGTGTACAAGTTTACTAGCAACCCTACAACATTCCCAAACCACATTAACATTACAACTGACTGTAACTAGAACACTGTGTTGTAGAAGAGCACAGTTGTCTCTATAAGAAACTGAGACAGTCTAGTAGCTAGTATTATTACTCTTACTAGTAACTAGCTTATTGTTAACAATACAGCTCTAGTTACAGTAATAACAACTTGTAAGTAATGTGTAACTACTTTAACAACTACAAGTAAACACACAAATTCTATCACAACCAAGACTAGTAGTGTAGCTAATAGCTACATTAAACATTCTGAAGCTACCTTATTATAGTGTGTACAATACACTGTCCTTTAACAGAACCAAGCCCTAAGAGTTATAGAGGTATTTTACAGATGTAGAAAGTCTTGTAAACAAATGTAACATAGCTAGAGCAGATATTATTCTACTCACAATAAAGTACATACTTGTAGAAGTAGAGGATTTGTAGGAAAATACAGATAAGGTGTTTTAGGATACATTCAAGAGGGGAGTAATTGTGTATTACCTGAGTCTTAAGACAGGAGTATAATATGTTAGAAGTAACTTGGATACTATAGTACAGAAGTAGGCAGAGAGAGGAATTACAAATAGGGACAAATTAGGAATGTACTACTAAGAGTTTACACTCATAGTGACCTATTTAACAACTAACAATAAGCTGTTACTAGAGGAATCTTACTGTATTTTTCTGTACATATTCTATAGAGTAATTACAGAGAAACTAATGTAGAAGTTAGAAATCAAGTATCTAGACTATAAGGACAGACTTGTGTACAATATTGTACAGGTTGTAACAGTAGTAGGGTTGATTCTTAGAGGATCTACACTTACAGTAGTTAGTAAAGCAGATACACTTGTAAGCTAGCTTATGATTCTAGTCAAGTAGGAGGAAGTTAATTTGACAAGTATTGTAAAGGCACTTTAGAGTCTGTAATTACAAGTAGAATCAATAAAGTAAGGCCTGAGATTAGGAGGAGGAGGATATAGTAAAGGTTCAGGTAGAGGATTAGGAAGTAGAAGTTGTGTGTTTTGTAGAGAATCTGAACATTTTATATACAGTTACTCAAAAGTGTTAGAATACATTGTAAGTAGGAAGTGTATACAGAGTCTAGACAATAAGATTGTTATAGCTAACAGAAACACTATTTCTAGGATAGGGCAGACCTTGAAGGAAAAGGTTGATAGTCACTTTCTGTTGTTACAAATGTACTCTGTTAGTTTTGTACAGGCTATACTAGTTGTAGTACACAGTTTAGGAGCACTTATACTAGTTATAATGGTAGAGGTTGATGAAGAAGAAGAGGAGAAGGTAGAGAACCTTGTAGAGCTTAAAAGGCTTAAAGTAATGTTAGGAGAAGCCTGTAAGAAGATTGTAGAACAATCAAAAGTGAAGGATGTAAAAGGGAAGGGAAAGTAAGAGTGTGATTACAAAGTAGTAAAGCCTGTAGATGTTAGACTAATGCTAGCAAGTACACAGTAAGACAGAACTAGAACAAAGGAGTACCTGTACTATTATATTATACTAATTAAGGACTTAGAAATATTTGGAAGAGTTTTAGATTATAGCTTAGACTAGGAAGTGTGTATTACACAATAGGAGTTACTTGCAATTTCTCTAGAGCTTCAAAAGAAGACTTGTAATTTAGTTACATTAAAGTGCTAAACAGACAGAAACACTGTGTTCTATAGTAAAGAACTGCCTGTTACAGGATTGAACCTTTGTATACTATAGTAGTATTATAACACATTAGTAGAAGTCAACCATTTGCTTCTACTCTGTATACTTAAAGTAATAGTAAATGAAAAGATTGAGGTAGATTGTGTACTAGACTAGGATTCAAGTATGAACATAGTTTGAGCTGATATATAGAAAGTATTAAAGATTCTGTTAGATTGTAATATGACTGTTATACTTGAAACAGTAGACACAGGTCAGGGATTGACTGTAGGACAGATTCTAAGGTTGTAACTCTCTATAGGAATGCTTCACATAGATATTACAGTACAAGTTGTGTAGAAGGCTCTGTTTAGAATATTGTTAGGTAGACTGTTCTTTACAACTATAGAATGTGAAACTAAAGATTTTGTGAACAGAGAGTAGTATGTAACACTTTAGAACCTGAATAATCTGTTGAGAAGATAGTCTCTGTCTACTAGAGTAAGAGTACTATAATATGAGCTAGAGACAGATTTTTGAGAAGTGTTAAGGAACTAGAAACACTATAATTCTAGAGAGATACACATATGACAAGCAGATTAGAAACAAATGAGTAGAAGAGTAATAGTAAGACAATAATTCTATACAGAGGAAGTAGTAAAGGAAGTAGAGGAAATGTAAAACAGGATTACAGTCAGGGATCATGAGTCACAGAATCATAGTTGATAGAGGTAGTAGAATTGTAGAAGTTAGTAATTCTCAATACACTAGATAATAAACTTGACACAGTTTTGTAGGCTTATAAGAAAGTTGTAAATAAGATACACTCTGTACCTAGAGTACTTTCAGAGGAGTTCTGTATAGTCAAACAACAGCACCCTAATCCTCTAGCTAGGATACCTATATTACTAAGAAAACTGTAGCCCTTTGTGCCTACTAGACAACTTACAGAAGAATGGATACAAGTAATTAGAGAATTACAATTAGGATTCCTATAGCTGGAAGAATAGAAGCTTGTAGAGAACCTATTAATACTATAGTCAGAAGTGTTTGTATAGACAGAAGAAGAGTAAGGAACATTAGACCCTACATATTTTGATCCTATCTGAATTCTGACTATCAAGCATATACTGTAGGTGGAGAAGAGTATTCTAATTATACACAGAATTGAGAAGAGGGTGATTAAGTTGTTAAAGAATAAGTTGTGTAACAGAGTAATTGAACTGTTGAATTCCTTGTATCAATTGTAGTGGTTTTGTATTACAAAGAAAGACAGAGTATTCTTACAATTTATCATCAATTTACAGAGGCTAAACACAGTTATAATAAAGGTCACAACTATTCTGCTAAACATAGAACTAATTACAGAAAGCTGTAAAGGTTGTACATACTATACACAACTTGATTTGTATATTGTGTTTAATTAGAGGAGTTTGGATGAGTAGTCTAGAGATCTGACAACTTTCCAGATACTTCTAGGAATGTTTTACTTGACAGTGTTACTAATAGGTTATACTAACTTAGTACAGATCCTACATAATGACTTAGTGTTTATTCTTTGTAACAAGATTCTAGATGTTACAAACTTATATACAGACAATGTTCTAGTAATTAGACTCTGCTTGAGATATGAGAAAGCAGACAGAACAGAGGAAACACTTTCTAAGAATGAGGGAATACAAAAGTTTGTATACAAGTATCTGATGAACATAAATTGGATTTTGTAGAGAGTGAAAGCTGTAGGAGGAATGTTTTCTAGAAAGAAGATAATGCTTTATAACAAATCCACAATATTTGTTAAGTATAAGCTAACATACTTAGAGAGAGAGGCTGAAGAATTGCAAATACAGAAGGTTAGGGATTGGCTACCTTGTAAGAGTGTTACAGAAGTCAGGGGATTTCTTGAAACAGTAGGAGTACTTTGTGTTTTTATTCAGAATTATGTAAAGCTAGCATGACTACTCAATTGACTCACACAAAAGAACTTGATATTCATTTAGAATGAGGAAGCACAGGCATTTATAGACACACTCAAGGAAGCAGTTTTACATTACCCTACATTAATACTAATTAACTATGAGTTAGAGTATCTAGTAATCTTAGCTGTAGATTTGTCTATATTAGAGTAGGATAGTATATTAGTCAGGAGCACCTGGATCACAAACAGAGAATAAATTGATTTGGATCTATCAACTAGAATACAACCTAGACACAATATTTGTAAGCAAAAATAGAGCTGTTCAGACTTTATTGTGTACTTTACACATTATACATATATCTTATAAGAGTCAGGAAATTAATTGTAGAAATGAATGCTTTATACATAAAATGAATGATTAATAAGTCTGACCTACAGTCTAATACTATAATTAATTGCTAGATAGCTAGTATTTTACTATTCAATTTCAAGTTCTACTACATTCCTACATCAGACTTCAAGTGTATAGACAGATTATCACAATACTAAGTAGCTGTTACAGTTCTCTACTCTTGTACCTTTAGTTCTAAGGGTTCTGTACCCTTCTGTACCAGAACTTAGGACTTCTGTCCCTCAGGAGTACTGTCTATAAACTATATACATACTAACTCTTACTACTACCCTTCCTTACTTTATTGTTCTATTCCTTTAACCTGTTACAATCCTCTGCTCTCTTACCTTCAGTTCTAAGAGTTCTACACCCTTCTGTACTAGAACTCAGGACTTCTGTCCCTCAGGGGCACTGTCTATAGACTATATGTATGCTGACTCTTACTACTACCCTTCCTTACTTCATCATTCCATTCCTTTAACCACTCCTTCATTCTCTGTTCATTCTATAGTCTCTTACCCTTTGTCTATCCCTTCATTCTTTGTACCTTTATCTTTGACATTCCTTTCTTTCATTCTTCATAGCTTATCATTCTTAGTAGCTCATACTCCCTGAGTACTCTTGTATAGTTTAGTATATATAGGTGTATGAGATCAGACTAGTCCTATAGTCTTGATCTTGTCTACTCTAGGTAGTCCTGTACTCTTAGGCTCACTCTATATACTCTACTCTTGTCTCACTCTCTCTCTCTGCTTGTTCTACAAGTTCTGACTATGTTCTAGTGCTTGTATTCTGTACTTCTGTTGTGTAGGATAGTTGTAGCTTGGGTCCCCTCACTGAGCCTTTAGGTCCCCTCTACACTGTTACTAACATCAGATCAAGACTACCTATTACCACCCTACAACTCTCCTATGTTTCAAGCATTAGTACTTGCTGTTACATTAATCTCTTTCCTTTGTCCTAACCCTTTTACATTTTTTAAATTTTAAACTTTCTAAACCCTTTTAAACTTTTACCACCCTTCTTCTATTCATTACCCCTTTTAGTTTAGTGTTGATTCCTTTGTAGTGTAAACATAGACCCTTCTACACTAACTGCTACCCCTACTATCCTGCCAGATCAGTAGTTACAAGTAGAACTAGCTTAATATGTACAGACCTCTATCTAAGAGGCCTTTACCAACCACATGCTCCCAGCCCCTTTAGAACCTGTTCTGATTGTTCTGAAAGTTGCAACCTGTTCTAGAAAGAAAGTGTATGTAGTCTACCCTTTAGACTTTAATAAGTAGCACTTTGAGGACTTTTAGTACTAAGTTGAACTATATGTGGCTACTACTTTGACTGATTTATTCTCAGATCTTAATCACATCCTATTTGTCCTCTCCTTCATGAAGGAAGGCAACACAGCCACCTGGGCCCAGAACTGGATTGAAGGCTATCAGATTGGAAGCCTGATCTGACTTCAGAATGATGAGTTGTATTCAGAATTTATAGAGTAACTCTGTACTTCCTTCATTAATCTAAACAAGAAGTATAATATGTAGAACAAGCTTGTGTCTTTGTAACAGGGCAAACATTCTGCTAATGCCTTCTTTCAGGAGTTTGATATCCTGGCTCAAAAGGTAGGATTCACACTCAGGTTTGATAATGTTCTTATTAGAATGCTTGAAAAAGCTCTTTACTCAGAACTAGTTAATAAGATTCTTAGGATGATACTAGAACTGGTCACTTACACTAAGTAGAAGATACACACTATCTCCTTCAACTAAGCTACAGCTTGGATGTGTCAAGTCTGTACAGAATACTTACACATGTGTTTAGCTTTAACAGTTCTGAGCCCTCAGATCAATCTGCCTATAATTTATAATTAATCTGTTCTGATGAACATTAAAGAAGCCTAAAAGTAAGGAGTATACTTTACCTACAGAAAGTTAGGGCACCAGATTAAGGACTGCCTACAGAAGTAACAGTATATCTGTTAGGTCATTAGAGTAATAACAAGTGACAAGCAGAATTTATAGTAAGAAGCCTTTTCTACAAATCTAAAAGTCACCTTAGAACTCCTGAACCCTGACTATATACTCTAGAATTTTGTAGAGGCCTAACAGTAAATGTAGTACTGAAGGGCTATAACTCAGATTTTTTAATGACTACTTTTGATTCAATAGACACTGTAGGATTAGAAGTAAATAAAGTAAGAAAAGTAGAAAAAGTAGAAAAAGTAGAAAAAGTAGAAAAAATAAATCAACAAAATTATTTATTAGAAAGAAAAAAGTTGAAAACAAAAGTAGATAGTTCTCCTATTTCTTCTGATTCTTTTGATTCTTCTCTTTGTACTTCATCTAAGTCTAAATCCACACAATCTGACCTGCTACTTCTGTGTTCTAAGATCTTAGAACATTCAGAACACTATCTAGCTCTGTTTACTACTTAGTAGTTTATCTATAGTATTAAGTAGGGATAGTCTCAGCTGAGTTCACAACTAAGGACATGAGTCTGTCCTTGTTGAAAGAGAGAGGTTAATAAGGAAATGTTAGTGTATATACTTACTCTCTTAGACAACAAGACTGTACAAGCTGTATGTTCCTTTTAGAACAAGTAGCAGTTCATTCAAGAACATTCTAGATACTAGCTCTAGGTCTCTGTCCTCTTAGCTCCCTTCTCAGGATTCTCCCAGATCTGAACAACAGCTCTAGTAGATAGTAAATACACTAGTTTGTGTATTAATAAGGCTTTTGTGTAGGAACACTACCTCTCTACTTAATACATTCTACTTCTAATCCTAGTATACAATGTAGACAGAACTCTGAACCAGAATGGTCAGATTACTAAGTTTGTCCAACTACAGATGACTATTCAGGATTATAAGGAAAGTATTGAGTTTAGAGTCACTAACCTTAGAAAGACAGACATCTTTATTAGATTTGAATAGCTTAAAGCTTACAACCCTACTATTGACTAGTTAGAGTAGACACTTGTGTTTGATCAGTGTCCTAAGTCTTACAGCTACCTTACACTACTGTTCCAAGTAGATACAAACACTTCTAATGTTACTAACAGTTCTAATAAAGGTGACCAGTTGTTCTTCTTTGACTAGGATAAATATGTGAATACATATTCTAGTCAAGGTAGAACAGAGTCAATCTAAAGGATGTTTAAGACAGAACCAGTCTAGAACCCTCTTAGAACAACTCTACTCTAGAACACACATAAACCCAGCCTACTGGATTTTGTCTGAGAGTTCTCTAAAGTCTTTAGTAAAGAGGAATTCAACTAGCTTCCTAAACACTGTCTCTGAGACTATACAATTGAATTGACTAAGGGTTTCTAACCTAAGGATTATAAGGTCTACCTACTCAACAGAGACAAGTAGGAGGTGCTCAACAAGTTCCTTTAGGAAAATCTTTAGAACAGCTGGATCCAACCCTTAAAGTCCTTTATAGCCTCCCCCTTCTTCTTTGTCAAAAAGAAAGATAGGAAGCTCTACTTAGTCTAGGATTATTATTGTCTTAATAAGGGTACTGTTAAAAACAAGTACCTACTCCCTCTGATTCAGGAACTCATTAATAAGACACATACATCTAGGGTTTTCACTAAGTTGGACATTTGGTAGGAGTATAATAATATTCAGATCCAAGACAAAAATGAGTAGAAGGCTACATTCTAAACTAATTACAGATTGTACAAACTAACTGTAATGTTCTTCAGACTAACCAACTTGCTTACAACATTCTAGTCATTCATGAATCACATCCTTACAGATCTGATTGACTCAGAGCATGTTAGTGTGTATCTAGATAACATTCTGATTTTCACCCAGACAGTTGAGTACTATTACTGACTGATTCAAACAGTTCTACAATAGCTCTAAGATAATAAACTGTTTCTCTAAGAAGTAAAGTACTCTTTTACACAGGAGTCAGTAGATTATCTGGGCTTTGTAATCAGTAGAGGAGAGGTCTGTATGGATCCAGTAAAGGTAACTACAGTTCAGAACTGGCTGTAACCTTAGAACCTAAAACAAGTCTAAGTGTTCCTTAGGTTTGTAAACTACTACTAACACTTTATTTAAGGCTTTAGTACTATTACTCAGCCCCTACACAATCTTACTAGTAAAGATGTTCCTTAGTAATAGGAGGATCAGTAGTAGTCTGCATTTGAGTCTCTAAAGTAAGTTATTATTAGTAAGCTTGTACTAGCAGTTCTGACAGTTGTGGACAAGTTCTGAGTCAAAGCTAACTCTTCCAACTTTATAAATAGAGTAGTACTGTCCTAGTTCATTAACAGAAAGTAGTGTCTAATAGCATTCTGATCAGAATCCCTCTCTGTAACAGAACAGAACTACCCTATCTATAATAAGGAACTTCTTACAATTGTCTGTTCTCTAGAGGAGTAGTATTAATATCTCCTTAGTACTATACAGAAGTTTGAGATTTAGAGTGATCACCTTAATCTCTAGTACTTCTGAGTGTCTCAGAAGCTCAACTGCTACTAAGCCTGCTAGATGTTAGAACTGTAGGACTTTAACTTTGTACTAACCTACAAACCTAGAACATAAATGATAAAAGCTGATTTACTCTTAAGACAAGTAGGTTATAAAAGGGGGGAGAATAATAACAAAAATCTTGTTCTCCTAAACAATTCCCATTTTGTGTTCAAGACAATCTAAGAGATCTGACTCAAATCTGAGGATGTTAACTTTGTCACCTGTATACAGTAAGCTCTAAGACACACACAGGACCAAGTTATAGTAAAGTAGTTAGAGAAGCAGGCAAGAGATTAGGAGGAGGATAAGGATGGATAGGTTTACTAGGAAGGCCAACTATACATTCTAAAGGATTAGAAGCTGTAGGAGGACATTATCTGAGCTTATTATAACAATCCAACTGTAGAACATTTAGACTGACACAAAATGTAGGAACTTATTACTTAGAACTACTAGTAGCCTAAAATACAGAGAGAAATCCTAAAGTATGTAACTGGTTACAATACATACTAACAGACTAAAGCCTACTAGACAAGGGTTCAGGCTCCCCTACATCTGTACTAGATCCTAGATCACTCTTAAGAAGAAGTCTTAGTAGACCTGATTAGTAAGCTACCTAAGTCTTAGGGTTACAATACTATCTACATGATTGTTGACTAATTCTCTAAGTAAGTCTATATAGTTCCAACCTAAACAGAACTCACTTCTAAAGGTATAGTACACATTTATTAGGATTATGTCTTCTAGTTACACAAACTCCCTTAGAAGTTTATTCATAATTATAGACTGTAATTTGAGTTGAAATTCATGTAGGACTTGTATATACTTCTTAGAATTCAAGGGAACCCTTCTACTACCTATTACTTACAGACTAACAGTTAAACTGAGTGAGTCAATCAGGAGATCAAACTCTACCTCTAAATGTTTATTAATCATTAGTAATCAGATTAGTCTGAATGGTTAGCTCTAGTAGAATTTGTACACAATAACTAGTAATACTCTATAATAAGACAGTTCCTGTTCTTCCTCAATCATGAGAGACATTCATACTAGGGGACAGTTCTGAACTAGAACAGTAGTTCTGAATCTGTAACAGACTTTGTAGAACAGATACACAGAACTAGGGAGGACACATGAGCTCTTTTAGAAAAGGTAGTACAGGTTATAAAGTAGAACTATAATTAGAAGAAGTCTGTAGCCAAGGATTACCAGCCTAGTAACAAAGTTATACTAGAAGCTACTAACCTGACTACAGATCATCTAATAAAGAAGTTGAACAATAAGTGCTTTAGACCCTTTGTTATTAAAAAGAAGGTTAGCACCTCTGTCTACAAACTCCAACTTCTAACAATATGAAAGTGTATACACTCAGTGTTTAACAAGGTTCTACTGTCTTAGTATTATGATCTGAGTTTTCCTTTACAACAAAGACCCTTACTATCTCTACCAGAACTTATTAGTTCTGAACCAGAATACAAAGTAGAGTATGTAGTAGATACTAAGTTAGTATACAGAAAGCTTAAGTTCCTTATTTACTAGAAAGGATACTTAGTTGAAGAACACACTTGAGAACCTGCTGAGAATCTCACCCATACTGCTAAGGCAATCTAAGACTTCTATTAACTTCATCTGAGTACTCTACATTAACTCTACCTTACAGATTTCCAAACCCTACTGTTCTGACCTATACTTGAGCTACTAACCAAGCCTAATGTTTACTAATCAGAACAATTGGTTTTAGAGGGAGGGTAATGTTACAATCCTCTACTCTCTTACCTTCAGTTCTAAGAGTTCTATACTCTTCTATACTAGAACTCAGGACTTCTGTCTCTTAAAGGTACTGTCTATAGACTATATACATACTAACTCTTACTACTACCCTTCCTTACTTCATCATTCTATTCCTTTGACCACTCCTTCATTCTCTGTTCATTCTATAGTCTCTTACCCTTTGTCTATCCCTTTATTCTTTATATCTTTATCTTTAACATTCCTTTCTTTCATTCTTTATAGCTTATTATTCTTAGTAGTTTATACTCTCTGAGTACTCTTGTATAGTTTAGTATATATAGGTGTACAAGATCAGACTAGTCTTATAGTCTTGATCTTGTCTACTCTAGGTAGTCCTGTACTCTTAGGCTTACTCTATATACTCTACTCTTGTCTTACTCTCTCTCTCTACTTGTTCTACAAGTTCTGACTATGTTCTAGTACTTACATTCTATACTTCTATTGTGTAGAATAGTTGTAGCTTAGGCCCTCTCACTAAGCCTTCAGGTCCCCTCTATACTGTTACTAACATAACTACCCCTTCATTCTTTGTTCATTCTATAGTCTCTTACCCTTTGTCTATCCCTTCATTCTTTGTACCTTTATCTTTAACCTTTACTTTCTTTTATTCTTTATAGCTTATCATTCTTAGTAGTTCATACTCTCTAAGTACTCTTATATAGTTTAGTATATATAAGTGTACAAGATCAGACTAGTTCTATAGTCTTGATCTTACCTACTTTAGGTAGTCTTGTACTCTTAGACTCACTCTATATACTCTACTCTTGTCTCACTCTCTCTCTCTACCTGTTCTACAAGTTCTGACTATATTCTAGTACTTGTATTCTATATTTCTGTTGTGTAAGATAGTTATAGTCTAGGTCCTCTTACTAAGCCTTCAGGTCCCCTCTATACTGTTACTAACATTAGATCAAGACTACTTATTACTACTCTACAACTCTCCTACATTTCAAGTATTAGTACTTACTATTACATTGATCTCTTTTCTTTGTTCTAACTCTTTTACATTTTTAAATTTTAAACTTTTTAAACCCTTTTAAACTTTTACCACCCTTCTTCTATTCATTACCCCTTTTAGTTTAGTACTAATTCCTTTGTAGTATAAACATAGACCCTTCTGTACTAACTACCACCCTTACTGTCCTACTAGATCAGTAGTTACAAACAGATCTAGCTCAATACATATAGACCTCTATCTAAGAGACCTTTACTAACTATGTGCTTTCAGCCCTTTTAGAACCTATTCTAATTGTTCTAGAAGTCACAACCTGTTTTAGAAAGAAAGTGTATATAGTCTGCCCTTCAGACTTTAATAGGTAGTACTTTAAGGACTTCTAGTACTAAGTTGAACTATATGTGGCTACTACTTTAACTAATCTATTCTCAGATCTTAATTGTGTCCTATTCATCCTCTCCTTTATGAAGGAAGGTAATGTAGCCACCTAGGCCTAGAACTAGATTAAAGGATATTAGATTAGAAGCCTAATCTGACTTCAGAACAATAAGTTGTATTTAGAATTCATGAGACAGCTCTGTACTTCCTTTATTGATCCAAATGAGAAGCACAATATATAGAACAAGCTTACATCTCTGTAACAGGGCAAACATTCTACTAATACCTTCTTTCAGGAGTTTGATATCTTAGCTCAGAAAGTAGGA
>NW_006760398.1:130379-135527 GCF_000271605.1 Fomitiporia mediterranea MF3/22 | reverse complement strand
ACATTCTACTAATACCTTCTTTCAGGAGTTCAATATCCTAGCCTAGAAGGTAGGATTCATACTCAGGTTTAATAATGTCCTTATTAGAATGCTTGAAAAAGCTCTTTACCTAGAACTAGTTAATAAGATTCTTAGAATAATGTTAGAACTAGTTACTTACACTGAGTAGAAGACATACACTATCTCCTTCAACTAAGCTACAGTTTAAATGTATCAAGTTTGTACAGAATATCTACACATGTGTCTAGCTCTAACAGTTCTAAGCCTTTAGATTGATCTGCTTATAATTCACAATCAATCTGTTCTAATAAACATTAGAGAAGCCTGAAAGTAAGGAGCATACTTTACCTACAGAAAGTCAGGGCACTAAATTAAGGACTGTCTACAGAAGTAATAGTATATTTGTCAGGTTATTAGAGTAATAATGAGTAATGAGTAGGATTTGTAGTAAGAAGCCTTTTCTACAAATCTAGAAGTCACCTTAGAACTCCTAAACTCTGACTACATACTCTAGAATTTTATAAAGGCTTAACAGTAAATGTAGTACTAAAGAGTTATGTGTTAGTAATAGTATAGAGGGGACCTGAAGGCTTAGTGAGGGGACCCAGGCTACAACTATCCTACACAACAGAAATACAGAACACAAGCACTAGAACATAGTCAGAACTTGCAGAACAGGTAGAGAGAGAGAGTGAGACAAGAGTAGAGTATATAGAGTGAGCCTAAGAGTACAGGACTACCTAGAGTAGACAAGATCAAGACTACAGGACTAGTCTGATCTTATACACTTATATATACTAAACTACACAAGAGCACTCAAGGAGTATGAGCTACTAAGAATGATAAGCTACAAAGAATAAAAGAAAGGAATGTCAAAGATAAAGGTACAAAGAATGAAGGGGTGGTTAAAGGTGAAGGGATAGTCAAAGGGTAAGAGACTATAGAATAATACAAAGAATGAAGGGGTGGTCAAAGGAATGGAATGACAAAGTAAGGAAGGGTAGTAGTAAGAGTCAGTATACATATAGTTTATAGACAGCACCCTTGAGGGATGGAAGTCCTGAGTTCTAGTATAGAAGGGTGTAGAACCCTTGGAACTGAAGGTACAAGAGTAGAGAACTGTAACATCACCCCCCCTCTAAAACCAATTGTCCTAATTAGTGAGTATTGGGCTCAGTCAGTAGCTCAGGCATAGGTCAGAACAGTAGGGTTTGGAAATCTATGAGGCAGAGTTGATACAGAGTACCTGGATGAAGTCAATAGAAGTCTCAGATTGCCTTAGTAGTATGAGTAAGATTCTCAGCAGGTTTCTAAGTGTGTTCTTCAACTGAGTATCCCTTCTAGTAGATAAGGAACTTGAGCTTTCTGTGTACTAGCTTAGCATCTACTACATACTCTACTTCATATTCTGGTTTGGAACCAATGAGTTCTGGTAGAGGCAGTAGGAGTCTTTGTTACAAAGGAAAACTCAGATTATAGTATTGAGACAGTAGAACCTTGTTAAACACTAGGTGTATACACTTCTATGTTGCTAGAAGTTAGAGTTTGTAGACAGAGGTGCTGACCTTCTTTTCAATAACAAAGGGTTCAAAGTGCTTATTGTCCAACTTCTTTATTAGACAATTCATGGTCAGGTTAGTAGCTTCTAGCATAACTTTGTCACTAGGCTAGTAATCCTTGGCCACAGACCTCTTCCAATCATAGTTCTGCTTTATAACCTACACTACTTTTTCCAAAAGAGCTCATACATCCTCCCTAGTTCTGTGCATCCATTCTGCAAAGTCTGTTACAGATTCAGAACTACTATTCCAGTTCAGAACTGTCCCCTGATACAGATGTCTCTTATGATTGAGGAAGAACAAGGACTGTCCTGTTATAGAGTACTGTTAGTTATTGTGTATGAATTCTGTTAGAGCTAGCCATTCAGACCAATTCAATTACTGATGATTAATGAACATCTGGAGGTAGAGCTTGATCTCCTGATTGACTTGCTCAGTTTGACTATCAGTCTGTAGGTGATAGGTAGTAGAAGGGTTCCCTTGAATTCTGAGAAGTGTATACAAGTCCTGTATGAATTTTGACTCAAATTACAGTCTGCAATCATGAATGAGCTTCTGAGGGAGTCTGTATAACCAGAAGACATGATCCTGATAAATACACACTATGTCTTTAGAAGTGAGTTCTGTTCAGGTCAGAACTGTATAGACTTACTTAGAGAATCAGTTAACAATCATACAGATAGTGTTGTAACCCTGAGACTTGGGTAGCTTACTAATCAGGTCTACTAAGACTTCTTCCCAAGGGTGATCCAGGATCTAATACAGATGTAGGGGAGCCCAAACCCTTGTCTGGTAGGCCTTAGTCTGTTAGCACATATTATAACCAGTCACATACTTCAGGATTTCCCTCTACATTCTAGGCTACTAGTAGTTCTGAGTAATGAGTTCCTGCATTTTGTGTCAGCCTAGATGTCCTACAGTCAGATTGTTGTAATGAGCTCAGACAATGTCCTCTCACAGTTTCCAATCCTTTAGAACATACAGTCAGCCTTCCTAGTAAACTTATCCATCCTCATCCTTCTCCCAATCCCTAGCCTGCTTCTCCAGTTGCTTCACTACAACCTAGTCCTGTGTGTGTCTCAGAGCTCACTGTATACAGGTGACAAAGTTAACATCCTTGGATTTGAGTCAGATCTCTTGGATTGTCTCAGATGCAAAACAGGAATTGTCTAAGAGAACAAGATTTTTGTTATCATTCTCCCCCCTTTTATGACCTACTTGTCTTGAGAGTAAATCAGCTTTTGTCATTTGTGTTCTGGGTTTGTGGGTCAGTACAAAGTCATAGTCCTACAGTTCTAACATCTAGCAGGCCTAGTAGTAGTTGAGCTTCTGAAACACTTGGAAGTACTAGAGATTAAGGTGATTACTCCAGATCTCAAACTTCTACACTGTACTAAGGAGATATTAACACTACTCTTCTAGGGAACAGACAATTGTAAAGAGTTCCTTGTCATAGATAGGGTAGTTCTGTTCTGTTACAGAGAGGGATTCTGATTAGAATGTTATTAGACACTACTTTCTGTCAATGAACTGGGACAGTACTACTCCATTTATAAAGTCAGAAGAATTGGCTTCAACTCAGAACTTGTCTACAACTGTCAGAACTGCTAATACAGGCTTGCTAGTAATAGCCTGCTTGAGGGACTCAAACACAGACTACTACTGATCATCCTATTACTAAGGAACATCCTTACTAGTGAGATTGTAAAGGGGCTAGACAATGGTACTGAAGCCTTAAATAAAGTGTTGGTAGTAGTTTGCAAACCTAAGAAACACTTGGACCTGTTTCAGGTTCCAAGGTTGTAGCCAGTTCCAAACTACAGTCACCTTTGCTGGATCCATACAGACCTCTCCTCCACCAATCACAAAGCCTAGATAATCTACTGACTCCTACACAAAAGAGTACTTTGCTTCTTAGAGGAACAGTTTATTATCTTGGAGCTGTTGTAGAACTGCTCAGATCAGTCAGTAATAGTGCTCAACTGTCTGAGTAAAGATTAGAATGTTGTTTAGATACACACTAACATGCCCCAAGTCAATCAGATCCACAAGGATGTGATTCATGAATGACTGGAACATTGTAAGCAAGTTAGTTAGTCTGAAGAACATTACAGTTGGTTTGTACAATCTGTAATTGGTTCAGAACACAGCCTTCCACTCATCTCTGTCTTAGATCCAAATATTATTGTATCCCTATCAAATGTCCAACTTAGTAAAAACCCTGAATGTATGTGTCTTATTAATGAGCTCCTGAATCAGGGGGAGCAGGTACTTGTTTTTAACAGTACCCTCATTAAGACAATAATAATTCTAGACTAGGTAGAGCTTCCTGTCTTTCTTTTTGACAAAGAAGAAAGAGGAGGTTATAGGGGACTTTGAGGGTTGGATCCAGCTGTTCTAAAGATTTTCCTGAAGGAACTCATCAAGTGCCTCCTACTTGTCTCTGTTGAGTAGGTAGACCTTACAATCCTTAGGTTGGAAACCCTTGGTCAATTCAATTGTATAGTCCTAGGGACAGTATTCAGGAAGCTGGTTGAATTCCTCTTCACTAAAGACTTTAGGGAACTCTTAGACAAAATCTGGCAGGCTGGGTCTGTGTGTGTTCCAGAGTAGAGTTGTTCTGAAGGGGTTCCAGACTGGTTCTGTCTTAGACATCCTTTAGATCAACTCTATTCCACCTTGACTGGAATATGTATCTACATATCTATTCTAGTTGAAGAAGAACAACCAGTCACCTTTATTAGAACTGTTAGTAACATTGAAAGTGTCTGTATCTACTTAGAACAGTAGTGTAAAGTAGCTGTAAGACTCAGGACACTGATTAAACACAAGTGTCTACTCTAACCAGTCAATAGTAGGGTTGTGAGCTTTGAGCCATTCAAATCTAATGAAGATGTCTGTCTTTCTAAGGTTAGTGACTCTAAACTTAATACTTTCCTCATAATCCTGAATGGTCATTCATAGTTGGACAAACTCAGTGATCCAACCATTCCAGTTCAGGGTTCTGTCTACATTGTATACTAGGATTGGAAGTAGAACATGTCAAGTAGGGAGGTGGTGTTCCTACACAAAAGCCTTATTAATACACAAACTAGTGTATTTACTGTTTACCAGAGCTGTTGTTCAGATCTGGGGGGATCCTAAGAAGGGAGCCAAGAGGACAGGAACCTGGAGCTAGTGTTTAGAACATTCTCAGATGAACTACTACTTGTTCTGAAGGGAATGTACAGCTTGTACAGCCTTGTTGTCTGAGAGAGTGAGTATATACACTAACATTTCCTTATTAACCTCTCTCTTTCAACAAGGACAGACCCATGTCCTCAGCTGTGAACTCAGCTGAGGCTATCCCTACTTGATACTATAGACAAACCACTGAGTAGTGAACAGGGCTGGGTAATGTTCCAAACATTCTAAGATCTCAGAATGTAGAAGTAGTAGGTTAGATTGTACAGATTTAGACTCAGATGAAGTGCAAAGAGAAGAATCAAAAGAATCAGAAGAAATAGGAGAACTATCTACTTTTGTTTTCAACTTTTTCTTTCTAATAAATAATTTTGTTGATTTATTTTTTCTACTTTTTCTACTTTTT
>NW_006760398.1:95846-125704 GCF_000271605.1 Fomitiporia mediterranea MF3/22 | reverse complement strand
GCTGGTAGAAGATGGTATAAAATGCTATCTAATATACTACTTAAATGCAGATTAACAAAATCCAAACATGATAATGCTGTATTCTTTGTAAAGAAGAAAGAAATAACTGTAGCCATATTATTTGTACATGTTGACAATATTACTATTGTAGTAAAGAATAATAATACTATTGTAATGATAAAACAATCTATTGTACATCATTTACAATATACAGACAGTAGTGAATTACACTGGCTACTTAGTATAGAGATTCAACACAACAGAGAGCATAGATTCATCAGGATGTGTCAGACACATTATATTAATAGTATAATAGAATGTTACAAACTTACAAATGAACAAAGTGTACAAACACTCATACAGCCTAGTACACAATTAAAAACAGTATTGCAAACTGATAACAATAGAAAACAAATGTCTGATATACTATACATGAACATGGTTAGTGCACTTAGATACATTGCAGACTGTATGCAGCCAGATATAGCATTTGTAACAAATCAGTTAGCAAAATACCTCAATGACCCTGGTATGGAGCATTATCTGGCACTTAAACATTGTTACATGTACTTAAAAACTATGAGCAATGTCTGGCTCTAACTCAGCAGTACAAATCAATCAATATTGAACAGCTATACAGATGCAGACAGTATGATGCAAGAAGGGCATTGTGCAATATCAGGATATGCATTTTACTTGAGCAATTCATTAGTTTCATGGTCAAGTAAAAGACAAACACTGGTGGCAAATTCAATGTATGAAGCTGAATTAATAGCTCTTGCAAGAGGAACACAGGAAGCAATTGCACTTACTCATTTAGCTGAAGAGATTCTGCAGGTCTCTGATGCACCAATTAATATCTATTGTGATAACAATGCTGTTATACAAACAGTTACATTGGATGAACTCAAATATTCAGAACAAACAAAGCATTTAGATCATAAGAAAGATTTTATTAAATGCTACATTGAGTTAGAGTACATAAATGCAAAATACATACAGACAAACAATCAACAAGCAGATATATTAACTAAAGCACTACATGTACCACAAGTCAAACATCTTACCAGTTTACTCAGACTAGTAAGAGTTTGAAGGAGAGTATTATGAGATAATTAGTTCATCAATGGACAAACCACAAGACAATGACTTCATAATGTCTCAGTTAGAATACATACAATATAAGGACAAGAGACACTGAGCAGTCAATCATCACCTCACCCCTTGTCTGTGCATGCCCCCCTTAAGTTCTCCCTCTTAACAGGTTAATAAGGAAATGTTAGTGTATATACTCACCCTCTTAGACAACAAGACTGTACAAACTGTACATTCCCTTTAGAACAAGTAGTAGTTTATATAAGAATGTTCTGAGTACTAGCTCTAAGTTCCTGTCCTCTTAGCTCCCTTCTCAGAATTCCCTCAGATCTGAACAATAGTTCTGGTAGACAGTAGATACACTAGTTTATACATTAATAAGGCCTTCATACAGGAACACTACCTCCCTACTTAATGTGTTTTACTTCCAATCTTAGTATACAATATAGACAGAACTCTAAACTAGAATAGTTGGATTACTGAGTTTGTTCAACTATAAATGACTATTTAGGATTATAAGGAAAGTATTGAGTTTAGAGTCACTAACCTTAGAAAGACAGATGTCTTTATCAGATTCAAATGGCTCAAGGCTTACAACTCTACTATTAACTAGTTAGAGTAGACACTCATGTTTAATCAGTGTTCTGAGTCTTACAACTACCTTACACTACTGTTTTAAGTAGATACAGACACTTCTAATGTTACTAACAGTTCTAATAAAGGTAACTAGTTGTTCTTCTTTAACTAGAATAGATATGTAAATACATATTCTAGTCAAGGTAGAATAGAGTCAATCTGAAGAATGTCTGAGACAGAACCAGTCTAGAACCATCTTAGAATGACTCTACTCTAGAACACACATAAACCTAGCCTGCTGGATTTTGTCCAAGAGTTCTCTAAAGTCTTTAGTAAAGAGGAATTTGACTAGCTTCCTAAACACTGTCTCTAGGACTATACAATTGAATTGACTAAGGGTTTCCAACCTAAGGATTGTAAGGTCTACCTACTCAACAGAGATGAGTAGGAGGCACTTAATGAGTTCCTTCAGGAAAATCTTTAGAACAGTCAGATCCAACCCTTAAAGTCCCTTATAGTCTCCCCTTTCTTCTTTATTAAAAAGAAAGATAGGAAGCTCTACTCAGTCCAGGATTATTATTATCTTAATAAGAGTACTGTTAAAAACAAGTACCTACTCCTTCTGATTTAGGAGCTCATTAATAAGACACATACATTCAGGGTTTTTACTAAGTTGGACATTTGATAAGGATACAACAATATTCAGATCTGAGACAGAGATGAGTAGAAGACTGTATTCTAAACTAATTATAGATTGTACAAACTGACTATAATATTCTTTAGACTAACTAACTTGTCTATAACATTCTAGTCATTTATGAATCACATTCTCACAGATCTGATTGACTTAGAGTATGTTAGTGTGTATCTGGACAACATTCTAATCTTCACCCAGACAGTCAAGCACTATTACTAACTAATCTGAGCAGTTTTACAACAGTTCTAAGATAATAAACTGTTCCTCTAAGAAGTAAAGTACTCTTTTGTACAGGAGTCAGTAGATTATCTGAGCTTTGTGATTAGTAGAGGAGAGGTCTGTATGAATCTAGCAAAGGTAACTACAGTTTAGAACTGGCTACAACCTTAGAACCTGAAACAGGTCTAAGTATTCCTTAGGTTTGTAAACTACTACTAATGCTTCATTCAAGACTTTAGTACTATTGTCTAGCCCCTTCACAATCTTACCAGCAAAGATGTTCCTTAGTAATAGGATGATCAGTAGTAGTTTGTGTTTGAGTCCCTCAAGTAGACTATTACTAGCAAGCCTGTATTAGTAGTTCTAACAGTTGTAGACAAGTTCCAAGTTAAAGCCAACTCTTCTGACTTTACAAATAGAGTAGTACTGTTCTAGTTCATTGATAGAAAGTAGTGTCCAATAGTGTTCTAATCAGAATCCCTCTCTATAACAGAACAGAACTACCCTATTTATAACAAGGAACTCCTTGTAATTGTCTGTTCCCTAGAGGAGTAGTATTAATATCTCCTTAGTACTATACAGAAGTTTAAGATTTAGAGTGATCACCTTAATCTCTAGTACTTCTGAGTGCCTTAGAAGCTCAACTACTGTTAAGCCTACTAGATGTTAAAACTGTAGAACTACAACTTTGTACTAACTTATAAACTTAGAACACAAATGATAAAAGCTAATTTACTCTCAAGACAAGTAGATTATAAAAGGGGAGAGAATAATAACAAAAATCTTGTTCTCCTAAACAATTCCTGTTTTGTGTCTAAGACAATCTAAGAGATCTGACTTGAATCTAAGAATGTCAACTTTGTCACTCATATATAGTAAGCTCTAAGACACACACAGGACTAGGTTATAGTAAAGTAGCTAGAGAAGCAGGCTAGGGATTAGAAGGAGGATAAGGATGGACAGGTTTACTAGAAAGGCCAACTGTACATTCTAAAGGATTAGAAGCTGTAAGAGAACATTGTCTAAGCTTATTACAACAATCTGACTATAGAACATTCAGGCTAATACAAAACACAGAAACTTATTACTTAAAACTACTAGTAGTTAGGAATATAGAGAGAAATCCTAAAGTACATAACTAGTTACAATACATACTAACAGACTAAGGCCTACCAGACTAGGGTTCAGACTCTCTTACATTTGTATTAGATCCTAGATTACTCTTAGAAAGAAGTCTTAGTAAACCTAATCAGTAAGCTATCTGAGTCTTAGGGTTACAATACTATCTGTGTAATTGTTGACTGATTCTCTAAGTAAGTCTATACAGTTCTAACCCAAACAGAACTCACTTCTGAAGATATAGTGTGTATTTATTAGGATTATGTCTTCTAGTTGTATAGACTCCCTTAAAAGCTTATTCACAATTGTAGACTATAATTTGAGTCAAAATTCATATAGAACTTGTATGTACTTCTTAGAATTTAAGAGAACCCTTCTACTACATATTACCTGTAGACTGACAGTCAAACTGAGTGAGTCAATCAGGAGATCAAGCTCTACTTTTAGATGTTTATTAATCATTAGTAATTGGATTAGTCTGAATGGTTAGCTCTAACAGAATTTGTACACAATAACTAGTAACACTCTATAACAGGACAGTCTCTGTTCTTCCTCAATCATGAGAGACATCTGTACTAGAGGACAGTTCTAAACTAGAACAGTAGTTCTGAATCTGTAACAGACTTTACAGAACAGATACACAGAACTAGGGAGGACACACAAGCTCTTTTAGAGAAGGTAGTATAAGTTATAAAGTAGAACTATAATTAGAAGAGGTCTGTAACCAAGGATTACCAGTCTAGTAACAAGGTTATGTTAGAAGCTACTAATCTGACCTTAGATTACTTAATAAAGAAGTTGGACAACAAGTGCTTTAGACCCTTTATTATTAAAAAGAAGGTTAGTACCTTTGTCTACAAACTCTAACTTCTAGTAACATAAAAGTACATACACTTAGTGTTTAATAAGGTTCTGTTGTTGTTAGTAACAGTGTAGAGGGGACCTAAAGGCTCAGCAAGGGGACTCAGGCTACAACTATCCTACACAACAGAAATACAGAATGTAAGTACTAGAACATAGTTGGAACTTGTAGAACAGGCAGAGAGAGAGAGTAAGACAAGAGTAGAGTATATAGAGTGAGTCTAAGAGTACAGGACTACCTAGAGTAGACAAGATTAAGACTACAGGACTAGTCTGATCTTGTACACCTATATATACTAAACTACACAAGAGTACTCAGAGAGTATGAGCCACTTAAGAATAATAAGCTATGAAGAATGAAAGAAAGGAATGTCAAAAATAAAGGTACAAAGAATGAAGGGATGGACAAAGGGTAAGAGACTATAGAATGAACAAAGAATGAAGGAGTGGTCAAAGGAATAGAATGATGAAGTAAGGAAGAGTAGTAGTAAGAGTTAGTACACATATAGTCTATAGACAGCACCCCTGAGAGACAGAAGTCCTGAGTTCTAGTACAGAAGAGTGTAAAACCCTTAGAACTGAAGGTACAAGAGTAGAGAACTGTAACATCACCCTCCCTCTAAAACTAATTGTCCTGATTAGTAAACATTAGGCTTGGTTAGTAGCTTGAGTATAAGTCAGAACAGTAGGGTTTGGAAATCTGTAAGGCAGAGTTGACACAGAGCACTTAGATGAAGTTGATAGAAGTCTCAGATTGCCTTAGTAGTATAGGTGAGATTCTCAGCAGGTTCTCAAGTGTGTTCTTCAACTAAGTATCCCTTCTAGTAGATAAGGAACTTGAGCTTTCTGTGTACTAGCTTAGTATCTACTACATACTCTACTTTGTATTCTGGTTTGGAACTGATGAGTTCTAGTAGAGGTGGTGAGAGTCTTTGTTGTAAAGGAAAACTCAGATCATAGTACTGAGACAGTAGAACCTTGTTAAACACTGGGTGTATATACTTCTATATTGCTAGAAGTTGGAGTTTGTAAACAGAGGCACTAACCTTCTTTTCAATAACAAAGGGTCTGAAGCACTTGTTGTCCAACTTCTTTATTAAGCAATCTGTAGTCAGGTTAGTAGCTTCTAGTATAACTTTGTTACCAGGCTAGTAATCCTTGACTGTAGACCTCTTCTAATCATAGTTCTACTTTATAACTTATACTACCTTTTCTAAAAGAGCTTATACATCCTTCCTGGTTCTGTGTATCTGTTCTACAAAGTCTGTTACAGATTCAGAACTGTTATTCCAGTTCAGAACTGTCCCCTAGTACAGATGTCTCTCATGATTGAGGAAGAACAGGGACTGTCCTGTTATAGAGTGTTACTAGTTATTGTACACAAATTCTGCTAGAGCTAGCTATTCAGACTAATCTAATTACTAATGATTAATAAACATTCAGAGGTAGAGCTTGATCTTCTAATTAACTTACTCAGTTTGACTGTCAGTCTACAAGTAATAGGTAGTAGAAGGGTTCCCTTGAATTCTGAGAAGTACATACAAGTCCTACATGAATTTCAACTCAAATTACAGTCTACAATCATGAATGAGCTTCTGAGGGAGTCTGTACAACTAGAAGACATGATTCTAATAAATACACACTATACCTTCAGAAGTGAGTTCTGTTTAGGTCAGAACTGTGTAGACTTGCTTAGAGAATTGGTTAACAATTATACAGATAGTATTGTAACCCTAAGACTTGAGTAGCTTGCTAATCAGGTCTACTGAGACTTCTTCCTAAGAGTAATCTAGGATCTGATACAGATGTAGAGGAGCCCAAACCCTTGTCCAGTAGGCCTTAGTCTGTTAGTACATATTATAACCAGTCATGTACTTCAGGATTTCCCTCTACATTCTAGGCTACTAGTAGTTCTAAGTGATGAGTTCCTACATTTTGTGTCAGCCTGAATGTTCTACAGTCAGATTATTATAATAAGCTTGGACAATGTCCTCCTACAGCTTCTAATCCTTTAGAATGTACAGTCAGCCTTCCTAGTAAACCTGTCCATCCTTATCCTCCTCCTAATTCCTAGCCTGCTTCTCTAGCTACTTTACTACAACCTAGTCCTGTGTGTGTCTCAGAGCTTACTGTATGTAAGTGACAAAGTCAACATCCTTGGATTTGAGTCAGATCTCTTGGATTGTCTCAGATGTAAAACAGGAATTGTCTAGGAGAACAAGATTTTTGTTATCATTCTCCTCCCTTTTATGACTTACTTGTCTTAAGAGTAAATTGGCTTTCATTATTTGTGTTCTGGGTTTGTGGGTCAGTACAAAGTTAAAGTCCTACAGTTCTAACATCTAGTAGGCTTAGTAGTAGTTAAGCTTCTGAGGCACCTAGAAGTACTAGAGATTAAGGTGATCACTCTAAATCTTAAACTTCTGTATAGTACTGAGGAGATATTAATACTACTCCTCTAGGGAACAGACAATTGTAAGGAGTTCCTTGTTATAGATAGGGTAGTTCTGTTCTGTTACAGAGAGGGATTCTGATTGGAACACTATCAGACACTACTTTCTGTCAATAAACTGGGACAGTACTACTCTATTTGTAAAGTTGGAAGAGTTGGCTTCAACTCAGAACTTGTCTGTAACTGTTGAAACTACTAATACAGGCTTGCTAGTAATAGCCTGTTTGAGAGACTCAAACACAGACTACTACTGATCATCCTATTACTAAGGAACATCTTTACTAGTAAGATCATGAAGGGGCTGGGTGATAGTACTAAAGCCTCAAATGAAGTATTAGTAGTAGTTTACAAACCTAAGAAACACTTAGACCTGTTTCAGATTCTAAGGTTGTAGCCAGTTCCAAACTGTAGTTACCTTTGCCAGATTCATACAGACCTCTCCTCCACCAATCACAAAGCCTAGATAATCTACTGACTCTTGTACAAAAGAGTACTTTGCTTCTTAGAGGAACAGTTTATTATCTTAGAGCTGTTGTAGAACTACTCAGATTAGTCAGTAATAGTACTCAACTGTCTGGGTGAAGATCAGAATGTTATTCAGATACACACTAACATGCTCTGAGTCAATCAGATCTGTAAGGATGTGATTCATAAATGACTAGAATGTTGTAGACAAGTTAGTTAGTCTGAAGAACATTACAGTTGGTTTGTACAATCTATAATTGGTTCAGAACACAGTCTTCTACTCATCTCTGTCTTGAATCCAAATATTATTATATCCCTATCAAACATCCAACTTAGTAAAAACCCTGGATGTATGTGTCTTATTAATGAGCTCCTGAATTAAGGGGAGTAGATACTTGTTTTTAACAGTACTCTCATTAAGACAATAATAATCCTAGACTAGGCAGAGCTTCCTATCTTTCTTTTTGATGAAGAAGAAAGGGGAGGCTATAAGGGACTTTGAGAGTCAGATCTGACTGTTCTGAAGATTTTCCTAAAGGAACTCATCAAGCACCTCCTACTTGTCTCTATTGAGCAGGTAGACCTTATAATCCTTAAGTTAGAAACCCTTGGTCAATTCAATTGTATAGTCCTAAGAACAGTATTTAGGAAGCTGGTCAAATTCCTCTTTACTAAAGACTTTAGGAAACTCTCAAACAAAATCCAGCAGGCTGGGTCTATGTATGTTCTAGAGTAGAGTTGTTCTAAGAGGGTTCTAGACTGGTTCTGTCTTGAACATTCTTCAGATTGACTCTGTTCTACTTTGACTAGAATATGTATTCACATATCTATCCTAATTGAAGAAGAACAACTGGTCACCTTTATTAGAACTGTTAGTAACATTAGAAGTATCTGTATCTACTCAGAACAGTAGTGTAAGGTAGTTGTAAGACTTGGGACACTGATTGAACACAAGTGTCTACTCTAACTAGTCAATAGTAGGATTGTAAGCCTTGAGCCATTTGAATCTAATAAAGACATCTGTCTTTCTAAGGTTGGTGACTCTGAACTCAATACTTTCCTTATGATTCTGAATAATCATCTGTAGTTGGACAAACTCAGTAATCTAACTATTCCAGTTCAGAGTTCTGTCTGTATTGTATACTAGGATCAGAAGTAGAACATGTCAAGTAGGGAGGTGGTGTTCCTACACAAAGGCCTTATTAATGTACAAACTAGTGTATTTACTGTCTACTAGAGCTGTTGTTCAGATCTGGAGGGATCCTGAGAAGGGAGCCAAGAGGACAGGAACTTGGAGCTAGTGTCTAGAACATCCTTAGATGAACTGTTACTTGTTCTGAAGGGAACATACAGCTTGTACAGTCTTATTGTCTAAGAGGGTAAGTATATGTACTAACATTTCCTTATTAACCTCTCTCTTTTAACAAGGACAGACTCATGTCCTTAGCTGTAAACTCAGCTGAGACCATCCCTGCTTGATACTATAGACAAACTACTGAGTAGTAAACAGGGCTAGATAGTGTTTCAAACATTCTAAGATCTTAGAATACAGAAGTGGTAGGTTGGATTGTACAGATTTAGACTCAGATGAAGTGTAAAGAGAAGAATCAAAAGAATCAGAAGAAATAGGAGAACTATCTACTTTTGTTTTCAACTTTTTTCTTTCTAATAAATAATTTTGTTGATTTATTTTTTCTACTTTTTCTACTTTTTCTACTTTTCTTACTTTATTTACTTCTAATCCTACAGTGTCCATTGAATCAAAAGTAGTCATTAAAAAATCTAAGTTATAGTCCTTCAGTACTACATTTACTGTTAGGTCTCTACAAAATCCTAGAGTATGTAGTCAGAGTCTGAGAGTTCTGAGGTGACTTCTAGATTTGTAGAAAAGGCTTCTTACTACAAATCCTGCTTGTTACTTATTATTACTCTAATGACCTGACAGATATACTGTTACTTCTGTAAGTAGTCCTTAATCTAGTACTCTGACTTTCTGTAGGTAAAGTATACTCCTTACTTTTAGGCTTCTCTAATGTTTATTAGAACAGATTGATTGTAAATTACAGACAGATCAATCTAAGGGCTTAGAACTGTTAGAGCTAGATGTATGTGTAGGTGTTCTACACAGACTTGACACATCTAAGCTGTAGCTTAGTCAAAGGAGATAGTGTGTATCTTCTACTCAGTATAAGTGACCAGTTCTAGCATTATTCTAAGGATCTTATTAACTAGTTCTGGGTGAAGAGCTTTTTCAAGCATTCTAATAAGAACATTATTAAACCTGAGTATGAATCCTGCCTTCCAGGCCAGGATATTAAACTCCTGAAAGAAGGTATTAGCAGAATGTTTGCCCTGTTACAGAAACACAAGCTTATTTTACACATTGTGCTTCTTATTTAGATTGATGAAGAAAGTATAAAGCTACTCTATGAATTCTGAGTATGACTCATTGTTCTGAAGTTAGATCAGGCTTCTAATCTGATAGCCTTCAATCCAGTTCTAGGCCCAGGTGGCTGTGTTACCTTCCTTCATAAAGGAGAGGACAAATAGGACATGATTAAGATCTGAGGATAAATTGGTTGAAGTAGTAGCTATGTATAGTTTAACTTAGTACTAGAAGTCCTTAAAGTGCTACCTATTAAAGTCTGAAGGGCAGGCTACATACACTTTCTTTCTAGAACAGGTTGTGACTTCTGAAACAATCAGAATAGGTTCTAACAGGGCTAGGGGCACATAGTTAGTAAAGGCCTCTTAGATAAAGGTCTGTATGTATTAAGCTAGTTCTACTTGTAACTACTAATCTGGCAGGACAGTAGGGGTGACAGTTGGTGTAGGAGGGTCCATGTTTACACTACAAAGAAATGGGCACTAAACTAAAAGGGGTAATGAATAGAAGAAGGGTGGCAAAAGTTTAAAAGGGGTTTAGAGAGTTTAAAATTTAAAAATGTAGAAGGGTCAGGACAAAGAAAAGAGATTGACACAACAGTGAGTACTGATGCTTGAAACATAGGAGAGTTGTAGAGTAGTAATGGGTAGTCTTGATCTGATGTCAGTAACAGTGTAGGGGGGACCTAAAGGCTTAGTAAGGGGACTCAGACTACAACTATCCTACATAACAGAAATACAGAATGTGAGTACTAGAATATAGTTAGAACTTGTAGAACAGACAGAGAGAGAGAGTGAGACAAGAGTAGAGTATATAGAGTAAGTCTAAGAGTATAGGACTACTTAGAGTAGACAAGATCAAGACTACAGGACTAGTCTGATCTTGTATGTCTATATATACTAAACTACACAAGAGTACTCAGAGAGTATGAGCCACTTAAGAATGATAAGCTACAAAGAATGAAAGAAAGGAATGTCAAAGATAAAGGTACAAAGAATGAAGGGATGAATAAAGGGTAAGAGACTATAGAATGAACAAAGAATAAAGGAGTGGTCAAAGGAATAGAATGATGAAGTAAGGAAGGGTAGTAGTAAGAGTCAGTATGTATATAGTTCATAGACAGTACCCCTGAGGGACAGAAGTCCTGAGTTCTAGTACAGAAGGGTGTAGAACTCTTAGAACTGAAGGTATAAGAGTAGAGAACTGTAACAGTTGTCTTAGTACTACAATCCCAGTTTTCCTTCACAACAAAGACTCTCTCTACTTCTACTAGAACTCATTAGCTCTAAACTAGAATACAAAGTAGAGTACATAGTAGATACTAAACTACTGTATAGAAAACTCAAATTCCTTGTTTACTAGAAAGGGTACCTAGTTGAGGAGCACACTTAGGAACCTGCTAAGAACCTTACTCATACTCTTAAGACAATCTAAGATTTCTATCAACTTCATCCTAGTACTCTGTACAAACTCAGCCTTACAGATTTCTAAGCTCTATAAAGTAAGGAAGGGTAGTAGTAAGAGTTAGTATATATATAGTTTATAGACAGTACTCCTGAGGGATAGAAGTCCTGAGTTCTAGTATAGAAGGGTACAGAACCCTTAAAACTAAAGGTACAGTGTGTGTCAAAAGTATTGCAACACCATATGACAATTTACTTTTTTGCTTGTAACTCAATCAAATCTTTATCAATTAAAGTACTGTAAATTGTAGAGTAAAGAAGGACTACTATGCTACTAAATAAAAGGCCATTAAATGATGATAAGGAGTTGTGGTGTAAAAGAGAGGCTATCTAAGAAAAGGAAGGTGTTGCATTACTTATGCTCTAGTGTATCTACTCTACTTCTATGACTTGTAGAAATTCAGAACTACCTCCAAATGACTTGAAATTTAGTATTTAGTGTATCCACCCCTTGCTTTCTTCAATGCTTCTACTCTACTGGGCATAGAATCATAAAGTTTGGAAATATAAGAAAGAGGGATTTTGTACCATTCCTCCTGCAAAACCTTCCAAAATTCCTCCTTATTCTTTGGCTGCTCCTTTCTAGCACGAACCATAGCATCCACATAGTCCCATACATGCTCTATAATGTTCATGTCAGGTGAACTAGAAGCCCATGGAAGAAGATGAACATGATGAGACTCAAACCAAGCAGTAGCAAGTTTAGACTTGTGCTTGGGATCATTGTCCTGAGCAAAATGAGCATACTTCTTAGTGATTCTGAGTTTCTTCAAGGTAGAGAGAAGTGAACTCTGCAGGATTTGTGTGTACATCTCTGCATCCATCTTACCCTCAATCCTATGAAGAGTCCCAACACCTTTGGAAGTGACACACCCCCAAACCATAATACTTCCACCTCCATGCTTTACTATCTTCTGCACATAAACATCATCAAACTCCTGCCCAGACCTCCTGTAACACCACTGACGACCATCAGAGCCAAAAAGATTGAATTTGGACTCATCAGAGAAAATGACAGAATGCCAGTCTAGAGCAGTCCAATCTCCAAACGTGTGAGCCCATTCTTTTCTAGCCTGCCTCAATTTGATGCTGAGAAAGGGCTTACAGCAACGAACATAGGCCTTAAGACCATGTTTATAAAGGTGACAATGCATGGTACTCTTGCTGACATGAGGGAAGTGGTTTCGTTTGAGATCGGTAGCATCACAAGCTGAACCAGATGCAAGCATTCTAGCAGCAGAACGACAGTCGGGCGACGAAAGCTTGGTGGGACAACCTGGCTTGGGCATAACAAAGTACGGATCACCAGTAAGGAGGAGCTTGCAGTGCAATCAGGAGACGGTAGAATGAGAAAGGCTAAGCCTTTTGGCACACTCAGAGTGAGACATGCTAGCATACTTGTAGTCCAATAGACACGCTTTACGAGTGGGTGTAGTGTAGTGCATAGAGTAGAATAGAGGTAATACTAAAGCCCAGGGTGCAAAAGGAGGCACAGGTGTCGAAATAATGAGCACTGGGGCAGCCTTTTTAAAGTGTATGTGCTGTGCACATATGTAATGCAACAGCATGTTTTTTTTAGATCCGTCCGTCTTGTATAATTACTGCACATTTTGCAGTCTTTTTTACATACATATATTCGCAGTATATCACACTTAATTTACATGTAATTTATATGGGCATAAGTGTTGTGTAGAATGATGTGTAGAGGCAAAATGAAAAACACATGGTGTGTTGCAATACTTTTGACACACACTGTATGAGAGTAGAGAACTGTAACATCACCCTCTCTCTAAAACCAATCATCCTAATTAGTAAACATAAGGCTTGGTTAGTAGCTCAGACATAAGTTAGAATAGTTGTTTTATTCCTTTGACTATCCCTTCATTCTTTATTCATTCTATAGTCTCTTACCCTTTGTCTATCCCTTCATTCTTTGTACCTTTATCTTTAACCTTTACTTTCTTTCATTCTTTATAGCTTATCATTCTTAGTAGCTCATACTCCCTAAGTACTCTTGTATAGCTTAGTATATATAAGTGTACAAGATTAGACTAGTCCTGTAGTCTTGATCTTGCCTACTCTAGATAGTCTTATACTCTTAGACTCACTCTATATACTCTACTCTTGTCTCACTCTCTCTCTCTACCTGTTCTACAAGTTCCAACTATGTTCTAGTACTTACATTCTGTATTTCTGTTGTGTAGGATAGTTGTAGCCTGGGTCCCCTTACTAAGCCTTCAGGTCCCCTCTACACTGTTACTAACAGTAGCACCTAAAGACCCCTTAGACAACAAGACTTATAAGGACTAGATTAACAAGTTATACAGATTTTACATAGTAGAAATAGAATCAACACAATACAGACATTAGCTAGAGATTTATAGGTCTACAGAACACAAAGTCTTGTTAGTTGATTGTAAAGAAACACAGTCCTGAGTTTCAAATACAATGTACTAGGAGACACACAATAACATTATTAATGAATCATTCTAAGTAAACAAGGACACAACACAGGCAACACATTCTAGTAGACTGTAACATAGATTATTCCTGGAAGTTGTTATTCTAAAACAGAACTAGAATTGGATATGTTAAGATAGACTAGAATAACCTAATCTAGAGTGTAGAAGAGTAGAAGTTAAAGTAGACAAAGGATGACAGAAACAGGAAACTAGAGGAGAGTCTTATAGAGTCATACAAACTAAGAAGGTAGAAGGAGCAGATGATGAAGCAGAAGGTGACAATCTAGAGCTAATAAGGGTTGTGTACAGTATTCACAGTAACAAGACTAAGGGTTTAGATACAACAGTAGAACAATTCCTACAATTACTAAATACTAAAAGGTAGGAAGCTAGACTGAAGACTGTGAAAGAGTATCTTAGCTTACTCTACAAACTAAGCAGAATTGTAGACACTGATTTCTCAACATTTATATAATACATAGTACAGTTCTTTGTACAAAATGACAAGATTTAGTATTAAGGTTCTAAAGGAAAGTATCAGATTGTACTAGATAAGAACAGGAGATAAGAGTTAGTTAGAATAGTACATAAGGACTTAGGACACAAGGGAATCTTTATAGTACAATCCTAGTTACTAGATTGATTCTAGTAGCTATCTCTTATAGAAGACATTAAGTACTTTATTAAGACTTGTTACACATATTAGACTTAGTAAATGTAACAAGTACTGATTCTACTAAGTATTTTAGAGATTGTACTACTTTTCCAAAAGATCCATATAGATACAAAGGTTATACTGAAAGTAGGAAGGTTCTGATATATTGTGTATACACATTGTTTGTTATCAGAGTATCTAGAGTTTCACATACTTTGTATAGAGAACAGAAGGGTAATAGGACAGTTTATCTTTAAGGAACTTTTATACTAATACAGAGTATGTTCTGAGCTTGTAACAGACAACAGAATGCCTTACATTGTAGTGTTGGACTATTTGTAAGAACAATACTACATTAATCATATTTGGATTTCTGTGTATAACTCCTGTACAAACAGAATTATTGAGCAGAAACACTTAGACATACAGGAAGTAATTGTAAAGACAGTAGGAGACAATATTAGACATTAGTATAAGTACATGTATTCTGTGTTCTAGACAGAGTGGATTACAATTTAGAAGGTAACTGGATATTTACTCTATTACCTTACTTATAGAGTAGAGTCAATATTACTGTTTGACCTAAACAGGGTAATGTATTTAGTTCTACCTGAAGGATTACTACTAACAATAGAGGAACTAATAGTAATACAAGTACAACAGTTGTAAAAGAGACTGAACAACCTTACACAAATAATAGAATGTGTTTAGAAAGCCTGTAAAGGATACACAAAGTATTTTACAGAAGTCAATTATAATTGAATTAAGGACTACAACTTTGTCCTAAGTATACTAGTACTTATTCACAATTTGAAAGTAAGTAACAACTTAGGACAAAAGATGAAACTGTAATACCTTAGACTGTTTGTAGTAGTGTAGAGAACAAAAGGAAACACTTATATTGTAGCAGAATTGGATAGAGTAGTAGCTAAGTTATATATTATAGTATTTTGTTTAATTCTGTATTTTCTGTATTCACATTTAACAGTTCTAATCTTACATCTTATTAAGGCTGTAGAACTAATGTTAGAAGATGCAGAACTGTACAGAACTAGTTGTAAGGATATGGATGATCTTTTATCTCCTTAAGCTTTCTTACAATCTTTATATACTTGTCTCCTACTTTTTTCTCTAACTTCTCCTTTAGTAACATTACTGTCTAGTTTTAGTCTACCTTTATTTACTCTACTAAAAGAACTAGATTTGCTAGCTTAACTACATTAGTGAATTTGAACAGCTTACTTGTGTCCTTATTTATATAGAGAATCTTTAGCCTCTGTATCAGGTTTGTCCTTAGTATCTTTCTTATCCCTCTTTAGAACTTACAGTCTAATTTATGTACTAACATCTTTCCTTACTGTATTAAGTACTCTACTTACTCTTAGAACTTATAGTAGTAGTAGCTGAACTCTGTACACACTGCCATTTCCTTCTTACTTTGTACATTAACTAATTGTCTAATATTAACTCTTGTGTAATAGTAACATTTAGTCAGCTCTAGATAAAGCTTTCTAATCTTCTCTTTTACAGTACTCAAATTGTACAATCCTGGCTTCTTTAACTTAAGTATAATAGTTTACAACTGGCTGTAGCTTGTTACTGTATAATACATTATGTACTAGTACATTTACTTAGTATCCTTCTAGAAGTTAGTAGTTAGTGTCTTAATGTCTTTAAAGAACTGTAAAAGTTTCTCAAGCTTGTTACTATTAAAGTATAGTAATACTAAAAGAGTGTATAAACTGATACTATAAAGACAAGCTTATATTTACAGTAGGTACAATTAACAAAGCTAAAGCAAAGTCAAATGCTAGTAAGAGAGAAAAGTACATAGTTGTTCTTAAAGTAAGGTTAAACACTAAGGTAGAAAGGTTAAAAGAAATATTGAGAGACACAAAGAGACAAAGAGAGAAAGTAAAGACTATAAAGACTAACACAAAGCTGGTTAAAGTTAGATCAAAGTATACTGTCAAGTTGAGTAAGATTATTAAGCAAGTCTTAGACTGGATAATAAACAGTATAATTACTTTAACACACTACAAGTTGTTTATAATAGTTTTAAAGCTTGAGTACAAATACACAGTTAAGCTTATATAAAGAACAATCAAGAAGTATAGTAAGAGACTAAACAAGACTGAAAGTAGACTTTCAAAGACAGAGGAGAAAGTAGTAAACAAGAAAGTAAGGACTAATAGTAAAGAAGACTAGTATACAGACACAAGTATTGTATGTAAGAATAATAAAGTACAGAAAAGCTTAGTAGTAAAGTTAAGAACAAGTGAATTATATAAAATAGTAGTAGAGTATATTAGTATTAGGAACTATTTTTCAAAGGGTTGACTAAGCCTTTTACACAATAGTAACAATTAAATCTGTAATTTAAATAATACTTAAGTTATTTATATACTAACAAAGATAAAGCTTAGTAAACTTAGTATTGTCTAAGACAAATGTTGAGAGTAAAATCTGAAGATTTATTTGAATGATTTAGCTACTACAAACTGGGAGCACTTATAAGAAATGTGGTTCAGACTATATTACTATTTACAAGTTTTTATTTATATAGTATTATTAAGAATAATATATTATTTATTTTTAATATCTAATCTCTGTTCTCTAACCTTGTCTAACATTGTGAGAAAGTCTGGTAGACTGTACTCCAGGCTATTAATAACTTAGTCTAAGTTATTATAGAACATTCTTTAATGTTTTAACTAATTAGTATCTTTTGTTAGCTTACTTTTAATCCTTGTAAATTGGATAAGCTGTACTCTTGATGACTAAGCTAAGTGAGTGTATATACTGTACACTATCTGATAATCAATCTGATCTGATCTGATCCTTTATACCTTAAGTATTTGTTTTTATATTAACTTTATAAAACATTATACTGTTTTGTACTATTTGTCAATCTAGACTCTCTTGAGTTAAGGTTTATAATAGTCCTAATTTGTTTCATGATTTATTATAATATTAGTAACTGATTACCTAAGCATCCTAGGTGTTATGTGCAGAAGTTTGTTTGTACTTGTTTCTATAGTAAATGTGTACTCTTTTACTTATTATAAATATTTGTTATAATATCTTTACTATTATTAACCTAATCTGGTAAGTTGTTAGCTCCTCTCCTTTGTAATGTGTAATGTAAGATATTAAATAAGTAAGGAGTAATCCTAAGTACCTTATGTTAATGTGTGTATATAATTAGCTTAGTAAATCCTTCCTAAATTAAATATTCTTATTATATTTCTCTTAGTATTGTTATTAATTTGTTTTTATATGTTAAAGGAATTATTATTAATGTTTAGATTATATTAAGAATTTAGAACAGAAGAGGTATTAAAGAAGAGAAGTTATAGAGAGAAGTCATAACATATAGTAGTAGACTATAAATGTGAATTATGTTAAACAGGTACTAAGTAAGTTAGTATCTTATTTATATTCCTTGTGTCCAAATTTCAAAGTGTAGGATTAATATTATAGAATACTTTATTAAAAATAAATTATAAAGTATTAGATAGTAAATAGTAACTAAAGATAAACAATATATCTCTCAAAGATAAGGTAATACAGGAACATTAGTATTAACTCTATTTAGAGGATTATAAGTGTTACATAGTAATAGTTAGAGTACAAGTTATAATACTTAAATACAAACATAATATGTTGTATAAAAACATTGTTATTAAAATAAACATACTTGTACTAAGACAATATAAAGAGATAAGTAACTTTACATTAGTAAGGCTTTAAGATACAGTTAAGTGTAAGCCTACTCTATAGCTTATAACAGCTTCTATACTATTATTTACCTTTCCTAGTATAGAACCACATTTCTGAACTTAGACCTTCTCTCAAGTCTAGACCTCCTTAGTGTAGACTCTAGAGTCACACACATTTCCTCTTTTGTCTTTATACTATGTTTCCTTATTGTCTGAGTCACATACTCTTCATTCTTAAGTGTATACACTCTCCTTTTTATCTTTTGTATTGTTTTCCCCTTTAGGTATGAGCTACCTTTGTTTTATTTCTAGTATATATAGTTTTGATCTTTTACCTTTGTTACACTAGTTCTTATTCCTGACTGTAACAAAGGTGAGTTCTTACATGTACATAAACTAGTTCTTATTCCTAACTATAATAAAGATACTTTTGTCTTGTTAGTGTTCTGTATGTGTTAGTAAACCTGGAACTTAATAGAACTTGTTTGTAACAGTGTTTAGTATTTCCCTAGTACTGTTCTACTTTTTTTTTAATATTGACAAAGTAGTCTTTGTTGTACTACACATTAGTAAGGTTCCTCCAACCTTCCTAAATGTCTCCTACTGTTAGTAAGGTTTCTCCAGCCTTTCTAAATGCTCTCTACTGTTAGTAAGGCTTTCTAACCTTTCTAAACATACTATTATAGTCTTAAAACAAGTTTGGCTCTCTTTCTAACTGTATATAACTAGGTCTTGTTTCTCCTAGTACTAGGTATTTTCAGAAGCTACTATAGTTACCTCTCTATTAACTAAAGAAGCTGTATTTACTTTCTCTATACTACTACTATTTATAGTAACCCTAAGTTCAGATTTAGTAAGTGGCTCAGACCTCTCAGAACTAGAAAGTAATACAAGTAAGCTACTTACTCTAAACTACTAGAAGACTATAATGTTCTGTACTACATCTACTAAAGTTTAGATAGTTTAAGAAAGTATAATAAAGTTTCTAATACTAACTCTAAGTAACTTAACACTATACACTCTCTAATTATAAATCTCTGTATTTTACAAGTATGTGTTTACTAAATCTGTCCTTACAACTTATATGGTTACAGTTGTAATAGGATGTTTACAGAATAGTAGACTGTACTAGTAGTATAAGTATAACTAGTCTAAGCTTGAAAGGCTTATACTAGACACATTCTATTAAGAGCTTTAGTATAAAATACTCTCTACAGACTAAGTAGTACAAACCTAGAACAGACTACTAGTAATACAGTAAGAGGGTTGTAACTTCTGAGAATAGTAACTACAGGTTACTAGGATTAACTTTAGTCTTCTAAAAGATTAGTACTTTAATCCTAATAAGCTTTACAAACTTCTTAAAACTAACCTACACTCAGACCTCTAATTTAAGCTTTGTCTTACACTTGTAAATTTAGTCCTAATACATTCTGAGTAGCTTACAATGTATACAGAAAGGTTGTATATAGTAACCTTAGTAAATAGCCAGATTCCTAATTCTGTAGATCACCTCCTAACCTTAGAACTAGTTCTAGGAAAAGAAGTAACAGATTGTACTAGACTCTGTAAGTAGTTAAAACATGTGTGTAAATTAGTAGAACAGTTAGAAGTAGACTGTACAAAGGTTTGTAACAGTGTAAAAGTAATACTTATAGTAGAACAGACTTAAAAGAAGGATTAGGAGAAGTAGTGTACAAGAAAGGTTATCCTTACAATAGTTAGTCTAAAGGCTACCTTAGAAAGTACTATAAAGTGTATTAGCTTGTTTTATACAGAGTACCAGTTTCTAATAAAGAACCAGGAATGTTTCTAATACTATAAACTCTTTATAAATTATAAAGAGGACAGTTGTCTAACAGGTCTGTCTAAACTAGAAGACATAGTCTTTATTACAGAAGTGTATATTAAGTCCCTACATCCAAAGCAGAAGTCTGCTACTCTTATACAAACAGAGTAGTCTATAGTACTAAAACTTACAAGTAGAGATAAATCTGAGTACATCCTGATTTCTGACTCTCTCCTATTTCTAGACTACTGTATCCTTATAGAAGACAGTTTTACTCTAATCTGGATCTAACCTATAATTGACTCTAGTTGTTCTACAGTTCTGATTAATGAGAAACTAGTGTTCTGGATGTGTCTTAAGTAATTCCTACTCAAAAAACACATTATTATAACTCTAACAATCAAATTAGTAAAAGAGTCAGAGAAACAGATTATAGAGTAGGTAAAGCTACAGGTACAGTTAGTAGATTAGAAATAGATGTCAAAGCTTGTAAAAGCTTGTATAGTTAATAACTTGTATAATGAAATGATTCTTAGTACACTCTTTCTCTAGAAGAATTGGATTATTATTAACATAGAAAGTTAGACAGTTATCCTAAAGGATTCTAACTATAATCTGATGAAAGCAGAAATTGTAGAACTGGTTTGTGCCCTACAGCTAACTTGTAGAACCCTAGAGCCTATACTAACTTTAACTATAATTGTTTAAGAGTGTATAGAAACCCTAGCTAGGTTAGAGAGATTTGAGACATTAGATAGGGAACTAAAGTAATAGTATCAGAACTACTTCCTAAACACTATACTACCAGTTGTAGAGCTTCCTAAAGGTATTACTTATAAAATACAGTTTAAGGATCCTTCTAAAGTAGTAACTGTACAATCTTACACTTATTTACAAAAATACTAGAAGGCTTAGTACACACTCATTAATTAGTATACTCAGGCAGGTTGTTTATACAGGTTGGAAAGCTTATACACATTATCTACATTCCTCATCCTAAAGGCAGATCCTGTAGACCTCCTACAAATAGTATATAATTATTAGACACTAAATAGTAATACAATCTATAATCATACTCTACTTCCCTACATTAATAAGATTATAAATAACACTATCCAAGAATGTATATATACTAAGATTAATATGACTAATACATTCTTCCAAATGTGTATGAACCTAGAACATATTCTGCTCACTATAATTAGTACTCTGTTCAGGTTGTACAAATAGACAGTTATACTAATAAGGTTATATAATGTGCTAGCTATATAATAATAGTAGGTTACAAAGGTACTAGAGTATCTTATTAGGAAAATTTGTTATGTTTACTTGGATAACATTATCATCTAGTTAGAGTTTAAGGCAGAACACATTAGGAATATTAGAAAGGTTATACAAGTACTCTGTAACAAAGAGCTTATCTGCTTACAGAAGAAGACTAAGCTATTCTGTACAGAGGTTAAGTTCCTTAAGTACTTGATTACTATAAAGAGGACAAAAGCAGACTCAGACAAGGTCAAGCACATTCTACAATAGTTACAGCCTTAGAGAGTAAAGAATGTCTACAAGTTCCTCAGACTATTGTGTAACATTATAGTATACCTTTTACACCTAGTAGAGTACACAGTAGTTCTTTCCCTATTTACAAGTAAGGATTATAACAAGGTTTTTCTAGAATAGAAACTAGAACATTAGTAGGCCTTTAAAGCTATTAAGTCAATTGTTACTAGTAGGGAGTACCTTACTACTATAGACTATAACTTGAGTGAGCAAATCTATGTAACTATTAATATGAGTAACTCTAGAACTAGAGTAGTTCTTAGTATTGGATCCTTATAGAAAACTGTAAGACCTGTAGCATTTGAGTCTAAGTAATACAATAGTATACAGTACAACTACCTGGTACATAAGTAGGAACTCCTTACAATTGTCTACACACTTAAGAAATAGTGTGTTTACCTTCTTAGAGTACATTTCTATATCTATACTAATTATTATACTCTTAAATACTTAGATACATAGTAGGATCTGTTTAGAAGACAAGCTTAGTAGATAGAGGATCTCTCCTAGTATGACTACAAGTTACATTACATTAAGGGAGAGGAGAATACAGTTGTAGATACACTTTCTTACTACTCAGACTTTGACTCTGACCTAGAAAACAGAAGTCCTACTTAGGAAGCCTTAGAAGGGACAGTTATACAGATCTTTACAGATCCTAATCTCTTTATAACAATTAGGAACAGTTACAACACAGACAAATTCTGTTATAAACTGTATACTAACCTTAGAAGTATAGAGGGAGCTTAGAAGGATTATAGGCTCCTATACTTAGACAACTAGTTAGTGATTCTGAGTACTAGAAATGTTTGTAAAACCTTGTACTACCTTACACATAATAAACTAGAACATTTTAGTATAGACAAAACATACCTTACTCTACACAACTCATACTATTAGTCTAATATGTACTAGAATCTTGAGCAGAATTACATTCTCAGATGTAATGTGTGTTAACAGAACAAGAACCTGACTATAAAACCTATTAGCCTACTATACTTACTTCTAGTCCTGAATACATGTTTTAAGAGTATTACAATTGACTTTATTAGACTACTACTAGAAGACAGTAGATACAATAGAATAGTGACAATGACAGATAGGCTAGGTAGAGCAGACATTAGAATTAAGCCTTGTAGGATGAACATAATAGTAGAGGAGTTTGTAGGACTGTTTTTTAATAAATAGTATTATAAAAACAGCTTACCTTAGGAAATTGTTTTTAATAGGGACTACTTGTTCCTGTCTGGATTTTGGACTGTATTGTATGTACAAACAGGTATAAAGCTGAAAATGTTAACAGTATACTACTCAGAGACAGATAGTACTAGTAAGTGTACTAACAAAACAGTAAGCTAGTTGTTATACTTCTATATGAATCACTAATAGTAAGAGTAGTAGGCTCAGCTCCTATAGGTACAATTCTGTCTTATGAACACAGTTAATACTTCTACAGGTTATTCCCTATTCTAATTATAACATAGTTACTTACTATAAACAGTCTAACTACTTACACAACATTCAGAACTATTATAAGTAGATTCCCTAAAGATACAAGCTATAGAATTCCTTACCTACATACACTAGAATATTATAGAGGTATAAGACACTCTCCTAGTAGTAAAGATGTACTAAACACATTATACTAACTAGGACTGTGTAGTAGAAGACTGTTTTGTAGTAGGAGACTAAGTTATACTCTCTACTCACAACTGTTACCAGGATTATCTTGTACAAACACTAGAACATACTGTAAAGTTTATACTATATTATAATAAACTGTACTTTATAATTACAACCAACCTAGACAAGTTAGAATATATACTAGAGTTATTTAACTCTAATCAGACCTTCTCTAAGTTCTATACAAGTTAGCTAAAGTACTATGTTCTGAATAATAATGTCTTATTTTTATAACACACTCTCAACCAACTGAGTCTAGTAGAAGGAGATAAGAAAGTATATAAAGTATTGTAGATTATAGACAGAAGGTGTAGAGAGTAAGGTTAGTAGTATCTAGTAGAATAGGAAGGATAGAGTAAGTAGGAATATAAATAGAAGGTAGAGTCTAAACTCTAAAGAACAGCTTCTAAAGTACTACAGGTATAGTTAGTCTTACACTCACACAAGGGTACCATTTTTTCAGAAGAGGGAAGAGTGTAAGCCTACCTTACAGCTTACAACAGCTTCTATACTGTTATATACCTCTCCTAGTATAGAACCACATTTCTGAACCTAAACCTTCTCTCAAGCTTAGACCTCCTTAGTGTAGACTCTAGAGTCATACACATTTCCTCTTTTGTCTTCACACTATGTTTCCTTATTGTCTAAGTTACATACTCTTTATTCTTAAGTGTATACACTCTCCTTTTTATCTTTTGTATTGTTTTCCCCTTTAAGTATGAGCCACCTTTGTTTCATTTCTAGTATATATAGTTTTGATCTTTCACCTTTGTTATACTAGTTCTTATTCCTGACTGTAACAAAGGTGAGTTCTTACATGTATATAGACTAGTTCTTATTCCTAACTGTAATAAAGATACTTTTGTCCTATTAGTATTCTATGTATATTAACAAACCTGGAACTTAACAGAACTTGTTTGTAACAGTGTTTAGCATTTCCCTAGTACTGTTCTATTAAGGTATTATCCAAAGCTTATAAATCAGGCATTACAATACTTAGCTAAAGAGTAACACATAATTGTTATAAAAACAAATTAATAATAATACTAAAAGAAATACAATAAGAATATTTAATTCAGGAAGGATTTACTAAGCTAATTATATACACACATTAACATAAGGTGCCTAGAATCACTCCTCACTTATGTAATATCTTACATTATACATTATAAAGGAGAGGAGTTAACAACTTACTAAATTAGGTTAATAATAGTAAAGATATTATAACAAATATTTATAATAAGTAAAAGAGTACACATTTACTATAGAAACAAGTACAAACAAACTTCTGCACATAACACCTAGGATGCTTAGGTAATCAGTTACTAATATTATGATAAATTATGAAACAAATTGAGACTACTATAAACCTTAACTTAAGAGAGTTTAGATTAACAAATAGTACAAAACAGTATAATGTTTTATAAAGTTAATATAAAAACAAATACTTAAGGTACAGATGATTAATCAGATCAGATCTGATTATCAGATAGTACACAGTATATACACTCACCTAGCTTAGTTATTAAGAGTACAGTTTATCCAATCTATAAGGATTAAAAGTAAGTTAACAAAAGATACTAATTAGTTAGAACATTAAAGAATGTTTTATAATAATCTAGACCAAGTTATTAATAGTCTGGAGCACAGTCTATCAGACTTTCTTATAATACAGTATAGTCTATCAGACTTTCTCACAATGTTAGACAAGGTGAGAGAACAGGGATTGATTATTAAAAATAAATAATACATTATTCTTAATAATACTATAAGAACAAAAACTTATAAACAGTAATATAGTCTGAACCACATTTCTTATAAGTACTCTCAGTTTGTAACAGCTAAATCATTCAAATAAATCTTCAGATTTTACTCTCAAACATTTGTCTCAGACACTACTAAGTTTACTAAGCTTTACTTTTACTAGTATATAATATACTTATATATACTCTAAACTCAAAAGTAAGTTGTTACTATTGTGTAAAAGACTTAATTAACTCCTTAAAAAATAGTTTCTAACATTTTTATTTGAATCCAAATCAGGTACACATCTTGCTTACATAAGCTGTTGCTTTGTTATTAAGAAAGTTAGTATAAGTCTTTTGTCTATTTAGTAAGAGTTATACTTTTATAAAATAATTAATACTTGTGTATTAATAACAGTCTCTTTATAAGTAAGTACTAGTCTCTTGAGAGTAAGCTTAATATTGATTAGTAACTACTAGTATAGACTTACTGTTAGGAATTGTAAAATACAGTAACTAAGTTTGGAAAAGCTTAACTTAAGACTTAGGACTAAGTAGTTTATATACAAAACCCTATTAGTCACAAGTCTAGAGATTAGCTAGATCAACTAAGCTACCTTTATTGTTCTACTTAGTAAGAACTCTAGCTCAGCATTATTAACCTCTAATCATTACTAATGGGTGATCAATCTATTAGTAGAGAGAGGGGACAGGAAGGAGTAGGTACTAAGTCAGTTAGGAAAAGGTAACAAAACCTGAGAACAAAGTCTTTATCTCACTAAGGTTAAACACATACTCTAACACAGTATTACTTGATAACCTTAACTAAAGACAAGTCATTTAGAATGCTTGTATAGAGAGGGGATCTAGAAAGAGTATAGTGTCTAGAGTAAGAAGTATAAAGGAAAAGACTAAGAGAAAACCTAAAGAGATAAAAGGAAAATATTATACTTACTATATAACTAGCTAGAAACACTTTGTACAAAGACAAAGGACTATTAAAGCTAGGAAAGAGCTAGAGCTAATACTCTAAAGCTTTATACTTAAGGAGGACTAGTACTAGTGAAGGAAAGGGAACTAAGAGCTCTAAGGAGAGACTATAGGAAAGTAGTCTCCTTTATACACTTTACTCATATAAATAGGAAAGTAATAAAGTCATAAACATAAGGACTATATAAGGACAACATAAGGAATACATGAGACAATCTAGAACTTTGGTTGTAAGTTCTATGATTGAATACAGAAGTATAAAGATAAGGTTAGAAGTTAATAAGGATAATTGTCTCCTAAACTAAGTCTATTAAAGAAGACTTAGGGAAAGATTTAGAACATTAGTTGTTAGTTCTAGAGTGTATACAAGACAGTCTAGAACTTTGGTTGTAAGTTCTAGAGGCAGTACAGAAGTACAGCCTTTTATATTACAGAAGTCATAAGGAGTCATTAGAAGTCATAATACTCTACCTTATGAGAAAAGTGTATTACAAACTAGTGTACAGGAAGTACAGGTTGAGTCAGACAGAGTCATAGGAACAATAGAGAGCTCTACTTTATGAGAAAAGTATTACACAGCTTACACAGTATAACTAGTTAGAAGGACTCATAAAGAGTTATTAGAAGTATAAGAGGAAGTATAGAAGACATAATAATACAGTAAAGGAGTCATTAGAAGATTAATCTAGGATACAAGAAGACACAAACTAGTGTTAGTAGATACAACAGTAAAGAGAGTTACTAAAGTCACTAGAGTAACATTACTTTAGCAAAAGGTATATAAGGAGGCCAGTTTGGCCCTCAAAAGATAGTTTTATCAACTTAAGTTACCTAGTACTTAGAAGTACTCTACTACTAACCTATTAGGTTACACTTGTAGCTTGACTAAAGTAGGACTTCTCTACCCTCTCACTCTACAAGTCTACAAGTCTTACCCTTTATACTCTATTCTGTTACTATTCCTAAGGATTAGAACTAGTAAAGTGAGTATATCTAACACTTACTATTATAACCAGTTTGAATTAATATTATTCTAGATACATTTAACAGTTAACAATTTTATTAATTGTTATTAACTACTATTACTAAAAGTAAGTAATAATTATTCTTATTAGAAAAGATATTAATAATAGTATTTAATAGTATTGTTTAGTGTCTATTATCATAAATTATTCTTGTAGTAGTAGTATCTTAGACAAATTAGTACTAGAATATTTAAAGAATTATTATTAGGATAGTAAGTGTATATTAGTTATTAAATTAATGACTAAAACAAACTAATACTATAAAAGTTCAAAGATTAGTTTCTCACTTAGAGACACTTATTAATAGTAGAATCTACTTTCAAAAAGTGTACAAAGATAATCAGTTTATCTTTACTAAGAGTAAGTAATTATTATTATTATAATAATTAATTAAATAGTAACAAAACTTGTTTTATTATAAGAACATTACTATAGTATTCTTTTTAGTACACTCACTTGCCTTAAAGAAGGTTATTCATAGTTAGCTAAGTGGTTAACTGTTAGAACCAGAAAAGGTACTGTTAGGTATTTAATTCCTAACTCTAGTTTAGATTATTATTAGTTACTTAAAGATTTTTATATTAAAACTCTTAACTAGTTTAAACTATAAGATTATATTTTTACTTCCCTTCTTTACTATTTCTTCATTAATTGTCATATTAACTTGTTACCTTCTATTATTAAGTCTTGAGTCAGACTTATCTTAATTAAACAACTATATTTCCTTACTAAATTTTATTCTATTTGTACTTCTTTTACTAAATATTTTAATATTAGTAAGTACTATTATAAACACAATAAAGAGAACATTCAATTTATTATCCTCTTTACTCAAATTCTTACTTAAGGAATTGAACTTAATATTGACAATTCTTCTGATCCTCTTCCTTTTATACAATTTCTAAACCTTCTCTCTTATATTTATTATTAGCTTTATTAAGACAAAGAATACTCTCCTTTACAACCTTTTCTTAATATTAAACAAGAAGAAGAAGAAGTTCCTCTTTACTAACTAGTCATTTGTATATTTGTCTTTAAACTGAATTAGACTTAGAATTAATTGTTCTTTATAAGTTAGTAACATTTCTACAATCAAGTTGTAAATTAGGTCAATTATAATTCAAAACTTAAAGAAAAGATTAATAACATTTATACTAAATAAGAGTATACTTTCTACTAAAACTCCTATAAAGTGTTTAAGAGAAGAACACAGGTGATTTGTTAAGTTTGAGAGGGAGCTAAACTATGAGTTCTAAGAGACTTGAGTAGTTCTAAATAGGTACAAGTTCTTCTAGTATAGTTATAATCTTAGAAGAGAGACATGAATAATAGAATGTATACTTATAAAGTACATAATAAACAAACTAATATAGAAACAATGAAAACTAAGACTATGTCTTATACTAGAGGACTTTAAAACAAATAATGAGAGCTAAATTAATAAGTAAACTTTTCTGAATTCTCTCTATATCTAGTATATAAGTAGTTGTATTTATAGTTTTCTAAGTTCTAGAAAAAGTATAGTACTAACAGGGAAATGTTATGACTGAACAAAAGAAAAATAACAAAATACACAAGAACAAATAAGAGAACCTTTTACTAGAGGTTAAAAGAAAATAGAGTAAAAATGTATAAAGAAAATTTAAGTAGTCTGTATTCTAACTATAGGAAATGTTATATAAAAGGAAAAGCAAGATTTACATTAAAAGAAGTAGAAGGTTCTTATACTGTTACTATCTAATTAGTATAAACAAAGTGTAGAGAGTTCTAAGATTTCTAACTATCTTCTAAGATTATTACTTTAATTACTCTAATATTTTATCTGATTAGAAGATTGTAGTACTTTAATTCAGACAATAATAACATAATAGTTTACTAAGTTACTTACTATAACACAACTTGTGTTCTAAGCTTATAATAAGTACATAATCTGTATGTCTTATAAGGTAAACAGTGTATATAAGTTTATTCTAAGACTATACACATTTATAGTTCTGTTTACAAACACTTATAATATAGAATAGTTAAGTATTCTTAAAATACACTTTTATAAGTTATATAAATGTTTAGAATTGATTATTATAATTGTCTGTATATAATGTACAGTTCTTAGTATAATACTAATTATTTTATCTTTTAGTATGTTTACTTATAACTGTTTACAGTTATATAGTTAATTTTATAATTAGTAAACTAAATGTAAGTTTTGTATATATGTAAATATTATTATATATTCTTCTTACTTCCTTCTACTACTCTTACTATGTTATTACTACTTTCTAACAAATTTAATAGTAAGTGTTATACTCTTTTCTACTCTTTTTATACTAATTTTGTAATTTTCCTTAGAATTAGTATATATAATAATATAGTAACTAGTAAGAGAATAAATATAAATAATAAGCTAGTTAAACATATACTTAGTAAGTACTTTTATAAAGTATATTGTTTCTAACTAATATACTAATATATTATATAGTTTCTAATATAAAAAGTAAACTAGAGAATAAAATTATAAAGGAAGAAACTAATAAGTTAACTATAAATTCTGAGTCTAAAGATAAAGAGAGCTTAAATAATAATACTTATAATAATAATAATTTAGAGAGTAAAAAAGTATTGTTTATATTAGTAAAAAGTTAATTTAATAGTAAGTCTCTTATTTTCTACTTTCTAATCTGTTTACTAATATAGAACATTTTATAAATTATAAAGTAATAGTAGAGAAGTTTATAAAAGTAAAGAAGAATAAAGTTATTGTTAGAGTAAAATTAAAAGTTAAAACTAAAAAAGTAATATAAGTAAAGATTAAGAAAGAGACTTAAATTAAAGTAAAAAAGGAGAAAAAGAAAGAAAAAGAGAAAGAGAAGAAAAAGGAGAAAGAGAAGAAGAAA
>NW_006760398.1:85916-95168 GCF_000271605.1 Fomitiporia mediterranea MF3/22 | reverse complement strand
AAGAAAGAGAAGAGAAGGAGAAGGAGAAGGAGAAGGAGAAGGAGAAGGAGAAGGAGAAGGAGAAGGAGAAGGAGAAGGAGAAGGAGAAGGAGAAGGAGAAGGAGAAGGAGAAGGAGAAAGAGAAGGAGAAGGAGAAGAAGAAGGAGAAGAAGAAGGAGAAAGAGAAAACTATAGTTTTAATATAGTTAGTAATAAAGTAAAAGGATAAAAAGGAAAAGAAAGAGTTTAAAAGTATATATATAAGTATAATTAATAAATTATATATAATAAACTAACTATTTATATAAGTTTTAATATTATTATAAATATAAAAAAGACAAAAATACTAGTAAAGAAGGAGAATAAGTTAAGTATAAATTAAATGTATAACTAACAAATTATATATTACTAATATTAATTTTATTTAATTTTTAAAAAAATTATAAAACTAAAAAAGAAAAAGTTAATAATAAAGAAAGAGAGAGTTAATACAAAAAAGGAAGAGAAGAAGAAACAAGTTATAGTTAGTAAGTATAATGTATAACTAACAAATTATACTAAGTTAATATAATGTTTCTCTTAATTTCTTAAATAGTTATAAAGTTAGAAAAGAAGAAGAAGAATAAAAGTAAGAGAAAAAGTAAAATATATAAAGAGTATTTAATTTTCTAAGTATACTAACTCTATTTTATTATTTAGAGTTAGTACTAGTACTTTTAAGTAAAAAGTATACTATTATAAAAGTAAAGATTCTAGTCTTTAGTAAGAAAACATACACAAAAAACTAGAAAGTTATAATAGAGTCTTTAAGTAAAAAGAATAAGAATATTCTTCTAAATTAGGTAAAGAGAATAGTCTTCTATATACTTAAGTATATAAAGTGTATAAAAAAGTATAAAGGTTCTTAAGAATCTACTTACTAAACTATAATAAATTAACTATACTATAGTAACTTAAGTAAGTTTGTTTGAATCTTATTTTTGACTATATTTATAATAATTGTTTATATAGAAAACTAGTACACAGTGTACTGTTACACTCTTATAACACATACATTCTAATATGTTCTGATTGGAAGGGCTCAGTCACATTAAAGTTGTATCATCCTCATGTTAGCAATCCTTTAATTATGTTATTATTACCTACACAATAGTCTTGGTTGCTCAACTCAGACTAGTTAGGTTCCAGACTCTAGTTCTGATTCACAAAGGTAAGACTCTAAGCTTTTAGACAGCTGGTTGATCAATACAAAGGGGACTTGAATCTAGAGTCTTAGATGGGTTGATACAAAGGAGACAGTAGTGGATTTGTTTATAAAGGACTAGTAGCTACAAAGGACTTATAATTTCTATAAATACTCTTATATAATTTGTACTTTCTAACAATCAAGTTACTCTCTACTGTGACTCTTAGTGTGTAGTTTGACAGTCTCCTCAGTTAACATTCTATCTTGCCTTGTCTTATTTTGTATTACCTTGTTTTAAAGTACAGCTTCATTGTTCTACACTACTCTTGTCTTGTTAATTGTCACCTTCAGAACTTGTACATTCTGCTCAGATCTACCTATTCTTTCTTACTCTTGACCCCTCTTAGCATCTGTACCTTACAGACTCAACTGACCTCTTCTACCTTAACTAGTACTTGAGATTGATAGTACATATTCTGTTACTCTAAATATAGTTTAAAGAGAATCTAGTATAAAACTAGAAGACAAACTGTAGAATTATATAGTATAACTTAGAGTCTACATTCTATCATTCCTCTAATTATATATAGTAAAGCTAGAACAGTTTATAACATTTATTTACAGATGACTAAAGAGCTGAACAACTTAGAGTTATAACTAATAATAATAAAGAACAAGTTTAATACTAAGATTATAACTCTTAAACAGAGTATTAACTTCTTAGTTATAATATTAAAAGTCTTTATAAATAGTAGAGTAGAAGAGTTAGAGTAGAGAATAGAATAGAGTAGAAAATAAGTAGTAAAATAGAAATTTTCAGTTGTGTTTTTATAAACAGAAAAACAGAAATATAAGAAAATAAGTAGATTAGAATAGAAAATAAATAGAATAAATAGGAAATTAGAGAGTTAAGAGGAATAGAATAGATAGATAGATATTTTTATAATTTATATATAAAACTAGTAGAATAGAATAGGAATAAGTAGAAAGGAATTATAATTTGTATAAAGGTTTATATAGTTTTAGAATATTGTATAGGATTTTACAATTTATTGTAAATAAGAAGGAATGTAACAGAAGATTAGAAGTATGTAAATATAAAATGTAACAAAGTATACAGAACTATAGTTGAATACAGTATTTACAGGATTTGTATAACAGTTAGGTGTTACTAGTAGAGAATCAATCCTTATGTTTTAGTTTTCTATATAAGACTAGGAGAGTATATTGAAAAATTGTACACTCTTAGATTAGGAGTCTGTAACTTCTGTACTTAGTTATACTTTAAGTATAGTATCTAAAGTATAGTTATCTAGCTTAAGTTAACAAAGTAATAAAGTCTAGAACAATACTAGTGAATTAAGTATACAAAAGTAACAAAGTTACTAATTCTGTAAAATCTAACATAAAGTATAAGAGGAACTACAGCTTTTGTAGAAAGTAAGAACATTTTGTACACAACTGTAAGACTGTAAGTAAGTATACTTAAAAGAGAAAGTATATAAGATTGAGGTAAAAGATTGTGTTAATAAGTAGAGGTTTTGTACTAGTAAATATAAAGAACTTCTCTTAATCCTTGTTTTAATAGTTATGTTATTATACTTCTTGTGTATCAAAATAGTCAGTTTAATTTAAAATAAGTAAAGCAAGACTCTTAAGGCTAAGATTATAACAAAAGACTACTCTAACACTCTAGAACAGAGGTACTACCCTTTATAGTAAGCTTTAAAATGTGAGTAAGGTTTTAGTAGGCTTGTTCCTTCAAGTGTTGTTACAGGCTCTAGTCAAACTCAACCCTCCATTCTAAATAGGAAAGAACTAACTATATGAAGTAGTGATTACATAAGCTTAATAAATAATTGAAAATAAGAAAGTCTGATTGTAACTACAACTAGTACTCTTTATTAAGTATAGTTAGAAAGAATACTAGAATAAGTTAGAGTAGTACTCTTAGAACTGTTACAAACAAAGAGTACCTAAGTCTTAATTCTAGCAGGACTCACACCTCAGTTTCAGGAGCATACCAAAATGTAAGTACATAGTCTAGACTAGCTAGAAAGAGTAACAGAAGTACTACTGAATAGGATTACTATTATATTAATAGAGTAGAAACTAGAATAAAGAATTAGGCATACAAATTACTCACTTTAGTTAGTAGTACACTTGTCTGAGTAAGAATGTACAAACTAGAAACAAAGCAAATATATATAATATACTAAATAAAGTAATAATACCTCTATTAATGGATTTAAGTTATTTACACTTTATATTTGTCTAGTTTGAATACTGTTTCCTGTCATATTGTAGGATCATAACATATGATCTCTGTTCTTGATTGTATATCCTTCTACAAGGTTTAACTTGCTAGCTGTCTACAGAATGCCTGTTAAATACAACAAAATGTTTTAACAAGTATAACAGGAGTGCTCTAAGTACTCTCTCTTATTAAGACATTAAGCAAGTGTTTACCTTATATACTACATAGTAAAGTCTGATAGTCTGAGACATTCCAAGTGTAGTAATTCTATATAAGGCAATTAGGGATTTCCTAATCTAGAGCACAATCTAATACTCCCCTTCAAGCATTAATTAAGAACTAAGACTGTATTCCTAATAGTTTGTTTAGATACTTAATCTGTAGGACATAGAGAGCCTTTGTAAGGATGTCTGCTAATTGGTTCTGTGATTGAACATAGTATACATTAATATAATTGTTTTGAATGTAACATCATACAAAGTCTTTTTATAAATCAAGATGTTTAGTACAAGTGTTGTATATTATTTTGTCAGACTTTACAGTCTTTATTACATCTTGATTATTACAATAAATTGTAATAGGTTTGGGGGGAGAGGGAGGTCTTAGGCTTGGTAGTCTAGCAGGAGGCAAAGGCATTCTACAAGAGTGAGTGTGTAGGGCACTCCTACTATGCTTGTTAAAAGGTTATGAGCCTTGGTGCCTATTGAATACTTCTAGACACTTGCTTGATGTCTCAATAAGAGAGAGTACTTGGGGTACTCCCACTATGCTTGTTAAAAAAATGGATCGTCAACATACAATTGAGTTAAAAGCATGTACGGCTATAGTAAACCCCCTTCCATCTCAATCATAATACTGAATGATGAGAGTCCGTAGACCCTTAGAGACAAATACTATAGAACCACTGTACTTCTCCATATACACCTCACCAGGTGCAACCCACTCCCGGCCAAAGAGTATAGGACGAAGATTAAATGAATGTCTATCTTGCTGTGACACATTATTATGCTGGTTGGACCTGTTTCCACGGAAAAGAGTATCTAATGAGAATGCGTAATAACGCACATCGCCGTGTATTTTGTTGACACTTGAGATGATACCACGTCCTGAGTGAGAGAGCACATGCACATCTTCGACACAGTATGGATGAGGCAGTGGGATCGAAATCGGTGCGTAGGTCCGGACAAGACTGAGAGACGGCGGTAGAAACGAGGAGGGGGAAGGACGTGATGTGAGTCGGTAAGTGAAAAGCGACAATCGTGTGCATGTATTTGTAGAGTTCTGTGGACCAGTGTTGGTGCCAGATGGTATGCTAAAGAGCTTAAGCATGACAGAGATCGTAGTCGTGTCGTCTCCACGCCACGTCGGCGTGCATGATACCAAGTGGGCAGAAATAACACATTCCGAACCTGTCGGTATAGGTGCCTTCAGCGTAAAACTGTGTAGGTCTGATTGTATTGAAAGAGTGAAATCGAGTCTGCCACGCGGAGCGATTGGGATTCGCGGTGCTCGCGGCCCCGAAAATATTCGCTGTGCGTCAAGTGCAAAGAGTGTGAACTCATTAGAGTGAGACGCTTTGCCGATGAAAGTGAAGTAGTTGTCAACGACCGATATTGTGTCCCGGAGTATGTCAACTTCCCGCTATACAGATGAGTTATTCACAAGTCATAATAGCAAATTCCAGAAGGACACGTACCAATGCAAAGCACCTGTCCAGCTGCCTGTTTGCTATGACACAATAAGATCCACTCAAAATTATAGCATCTCCGCATATTCTAACCAGCGATGGTATTTCCCAACCGACATTCCTTGCCCTGAGTTGCGTCGAACGTCTTGAATTAGGATTAAACCATGCTAATTCTAGGAAACTGAAGGAGTCAATTATTGAGCCCTTGCGAATAAACCCTACACGACAGGGATTGCTCACCATGGTTCATTAAGGTAGATTGACTCGAGATGTCTCCCTACAATGACATACAGGACCTGTTCACTCTGTACATCAAACTGCACGTCAAATGCGAGTACTTGGATCTCCACGAATGTTCCGAGTTGAGGATAGGTCCACACAGCCTTGTTTTCCTCGGTGTCCCAACACTGAAGATAACCGGCGGACCATAACATGAAAACGTATCTTCCACCAGGGAGGATCTTTATGATTTCGCGATGCTGATCCGGACGTCGTCGTAGGTCACCCAGAAGCCCACTCGTGTTTCTCGGATCAATACTTCTTAGCCTTGTAACATGCGGTGCTAGACGAGAGTCTGACTTTGACAGTGAAGAGCTGGTCTGATTCCAGTTGGTGTATCCTCGAACGGCACGTGTTACGAGTTGCTTCAGCTCTGTAGACGATAGGGCATTGGTCGGCAGAGATGGCGGTAGATCTGGCGCATGGACGTCATCCAGCGACTGGATGAGATACAGCCACAAAGGTCGATTCGGAGCGGAAAGGAGGGAACGCATCGACCTGCATGTCTACTTAAGGAAAATTGAAGTTGTAGATTAATATTGTCAGCAAGCAATGAGTGATGTAAAGACCCACCGACTCAAGTGCAAGCACATCGCCAAGCGTGCATTCGAACAAAATCTTGATCAGAACGTCATCGTTGAGCTCTGTAAATCTCAAAGGCATCTTGGGGGTGTTATCACTGTCCTTGGCCTAAGTACTAGTGTGGTACGAAGGAGGGAAAACGTCGGGGCAATGATGTAACGGTGCGGTGTCATCAAGTCTCACGCCTCACTTTCAAAATTTATGATAACAAGATAATTAGAAGGAAAAGCGGAAAGGAACCCTATGATGACAAAAAGCAAGGAAGACGGTCCAGAGGATTACCTTCCAAGGGGACACAAGCAGGCATTACAGCAAAGTACCATGCGTTCCGATGAAGGAGCCGGGTTGGATGCAGATTGCAAAACCATATGCGAGATGACATATTGATCAAGATCCAAAACGGATCTTGATATCAATACTGTCAACCAAATTGCACTATTCCAGCCGCCACTAACTCCGTTGCGTTGTTCCTCTTAATCCAGACAGATCATTATTAGTTATTCATAGACATAGAATTATATATCGCAGAATATAAATGTGCACGGGAGACCTGCATTCGTAGGTTAGGTAACCATATATCTGCATCGTTAAATTCCAATGCACACAAATAGAAGAACTGCTATTGTTGCTGGCATTAAGAGCTAGTGGAACTGTAAAGGGGGTGGGGAGAATGAGACCAAAAGTACTTGTTGTGTCACATGACCGGCGACGGACTTGCTGCCCAATTGAGCCGAGCGAGATCTAACTTTGCTTGCGCATACCTTGCAAAAATCTCATCGTCTCTTGCCATACTCACGGCATTGAGCATTGTCTTTTGCGCCACGAAGGGAATTGCTCCATTAAGCCGTGATGCGCGGCTACCGAGGCCTCTGCAAAGCAAACAGTGGGAGATCGATAAAAGAGGGCATTAAGATGTGGTAGGTGAGTCTATTCAAAATCTGCTCCTACATTACCACTGCTCGCCATCTAATCTACTGATACGCCATGGCGGAGCCAATGAAAAGAAATCTCTCAACCCAAACAGATGTCTCAACAACTTCCCTTGATTCACGTACGAGTCATGGGTGGATGGATCCAAAGGCGTATTCAACGCCATTTGACCAAATCGCAGTGGGAGACATAATAATATCAAAGACACGTGGCTTGGTAGAACATAATAAGAGAATTAATTTCAAAGTCACTTATACAGGCGGAAATGCTGACGAAATCGAACATAAGCATGTTGTAGTAGAAAAGGACGAAGGAAGACAGACCCTCAAGACGGTCATGCTGACCAGCTTTGCTTGCTGTCAACGCCATGATGACGTGAGGAACAGACCTGCTTTGAAAAACTTACCCACAGAAGAAGTAATTAGGCGTCTTGACCCATTTCGTCCCCTGATTGAAGAGCATCACAAAGACAAAGGAGGCCCGACTTTTCACAACTATGATCTGAAGTTGGAATACGAGGATGGCTCTAAGACGTTGGAATACGCGCATTGGGCCAATATCACAATACTGTTTGTAATCCAACCGTACAACGGACCTGTGAACGCTCGCTACAAAATTTTTCCTGGTGAGGTGCGGGATATTCTCTTCTCAACTGGTCGGGATAAACACTTACCTGCAACAGTTTGCGCGTGTAAGCGATGTTAGGATCAAATCAACAAAACGGCTCAAGGCATTTGTAAAAGAAAAGATGAAGGAATACCGAGAATCCGAGCTGAGCGGCATCACTCCAGGTGCCATTACCGAAGAGAAATACCCGAGTCTTAAGCCTAGTGAGAGCCAGACCCCAGCTTCAGGGATAGTCACACCTGCACCCCAGTCTACGACCCCACGGACCTGGTCGGTCGTTGCTAGCAAGGGTCCTGATTCTACTTTAACTGAAGCTGATCAACTTTCACAGCGCATTAGCAAGTTGATGGATGCGAGCGGTGATGTCCTGGGAACTGAGGACCCTAGCCGTGTAGCGAATCAGAGGAAACAGCGCTATGCAAAGACATCTGCTCAAGGTAGAAGTAGTCCCCATAAGCGAGAATCCACAGATCCTCGAACGTCTTCTGGTCCTGGACACAGGGAAAGTGTAAGTTCAGGCATTCCAGGTGGAAATTCTTGGGCGAAAATTGCCAGCTTCGACGATAGCAAAAAGAGGAATACAGTCATTAGTGGCAGTATTTTAGAAGATCCGAAAGGCATGACCAAAGAACCCGAAACTATCCCTGGAGACACCTCAGCACCTTCTCCTAGAGGAACCTTCCCTCGAGGACATGGCCGCGCCAGTTATGCTAGTATGGCTAACAGGGGACGTGACGGACGTCACAGTAGTACTAGCTCTATGAAAGAAAGTAGTGCCTCTATTGGAGAAGGTGCTGGTAACCAAGGAGATCGTGGTCATGCGTCGAGAAGCGATACTCAGGACGAGGTAAAGAAAGAAGAAGACGAATGGCATACCGTTTCCCGCAAAAATTCTAATACTAGCAGTGGTCGCGCAAGAGGTCAAGAAGGTCGCCAAAGAAGGGGCACCAAACATGGAGGAAGGGCTGGTGGAGGTGGCGAAGGTAAGAGAGGCAATAGAGGCGGTCGTGGTAGTGACGGAAGAGGTACGGGCAGAGGAAAGGCTGGTCGAGGTTCAAGAAACTCAAGAGGATCATCCAGTCAATATTGATGACAGAAGGTACTATTTTAGGCAGCATAGTTAAAGAACTCCTTTTGGGAGAGCTGCAGATACCAATTCTCATTATTTGGATATAAATTACAAGTATCACTTTCTGTACTGATTTAATAGAAACGCAGAATAATTTTGTGGCTGTTTACATAGAGAACTATAAACGAATAGAATACACCTTTATTTAGGGACTAGCTTGGGCATCACCCATGGTTTTCCCCATCCGTACCACGGATGAAATCAAACCACGGATGGTTTTCCCACGGTTTGTGGTTCATCCGCGGATACTGTGCTACCGTTCAAATCCTGTAGTTACCATTTTTTCTTTTGTTAAATAAATTCCTTACACTACAAAATTACACAAAATTAAGTATATACTATCTAAGATAAACAATTACATGGGTATATAAGTAAAAAATATACATGAATATAATGTTTTTGCTTTTATTTTAATAAATAAAGGTGTAAAATAGAAGAATTATAAAAGATTTACATTTAATCTGTTCCATGCCTCCGTGCTTCAATAATTCCAATAGCATCCTTAATATTAGAGAAAAGGGGAGTTCCATCCCAAGATCCAACTGCCATCTGAGCTCTGAATGTGTCAGAAGAGGTGTTGTGTTGCATGAAATTAA
>NW_006760398.1:81497-84852 GCF_000271605.1 Fomitiporia mediterranea MF3/22 | reverse complement strand
CATAGGAATGACATCTGAAACAACAGGGACTTCTGCTTTAGAGAAGAGTAAAGTCAGTTCCTCAAGTATCTATGTAGTTTTATTAGTCTAATAGAAAATAAATTAATAAAAACTTACTAGAAGAACTTCATGTAATTCCCTAGCAAGAACAAGCTGAGAATTATTGAGGATGAAGTACTGTAGCTTCAATCCTCTCTGTCCAGTTAACTTCTCAACAACTGGATACAAGAAGAGATATGAATCAAGGCAAGCTAGATCAGAATTCCACCAAGTTGGAACTTAATAATCAAGAGCATACTTTTGACCATAAATATGAGAACTCTTGTTAACAGCCTCAGTGTCAACAAGACAATCAAACTCTTCTTTGAGAGGAGAAGAGTCATGTACTTTCTTAGCAAGACCTGCTATCTTATTTAAATATTAAGTACTATTAGAAAGTATGATTTCATTATTAAGAGTATAACTTACTTTTGGTAGTACAAGCTTGGCTTCCTTCATCTCAGCAATTCCAACAGTAACTCCTTTGGTTTGCATTTCTGTAATAGCACAGTCTCTAACAGAAGATGTTACAGAAGTATCATAAACTATCTGACCATTATCAGCTGAGTTCTCTTCATCAGAAAGAAGAACTGCAAGCTCAGCTTCCTCAGCAGTAAGGTCATCACCAGCATTAATGACTACTTCAGAACAAGGCATCAGAGTATTACTCTGAGGATGGCTAGCACCAATCCTGACTGCCCTCTTCTGTCTGAGTGGCTTAAAAAACAAGGATAGAATAGTCTAACACAGATAATAGTAAGAAAAATAGATAATACATGTAATAATAAGACTATACCTTTACAATCAGGTTTAGTACATGTCTAAAGCATCTAGTTCGAGATTTCATGCCATGAAAACTTGGAATCAACTTGGCTGTCTCTACAGCTGTTGTATTACAGTTCCCTGCATTATCCATACAGAGAACATGTAGCTTTATCATTTCAGTTTAAAGTAATAATAAATAAATAAAAATATGTAACTTACATACTTATCTAGCTCATACCACTGTAAGCATTCTACTAATTTCTGAGCTAGATATGCTCCAGTATGACCCTGAGTTAACCTATGTAATGTATTAGCAGTCTGTTTATCAATACTACATGTACAACATAGTAAGAAAAAGCAAGTCATATCATTAAAATACATTACACATAGTGTGGACAGCAAAGAAGGAGGCAGTGTTGTGTTGTCAATCCTACTGTATTCTGGATGAATAACTTGCTCATACTGTTCAAGATCATCAGAAACAGATCCCTCACTTCCAAGTATTTGATCAATAACAAATAGCTTGCTTGTTGAAGACATTGTTTTGTAGTTTGACTTCATTGTCTACACTCTCAGGCTTGGCAACCTGAAGCCACTCTCTTGGTAGTTGGGAAGAACAGGAGGAACATGGTTTGCAACAACAGAAAACAGCTGAGGTGGTAGTAGATAAACAGTGGCAGACGAGTGTAGTACTGAAAATTTCACAGTACTATTCGAATCACCCTCTGTTCTGCAGATTTCTTGGAGACACTCGTTTGACAGAGTTTTGCCTATAGCAAACTGCCCAATCTCAGTCTAGTAAGTGGAGAAAAAGGTTGCTGATCATCCAATATTTGTGACTGTACACATCTTAGTAAGGATTGAACACACAGATAACTGTCAGGTTGTACCTTTAAAAACATCTTTTCTTGGATCATTGCCACATTGCATACACAAGTGGTGTCAAGATAAGTGAAGTTATTACAATCAGTAGTGACAGTAAGCAAAACTTTGATTAATATCAGCTTGTGTATCAGAATTGCTTGACAGGACCTGTTTTTTGCTACAATAAGAGTCTGATATAGTATAGGAAAATGGGCTCTGTTAGATTGATTCATAGAATCAGAAGACTGTACATACAGGCACTTAGTGAGATGGGATTTTTCCATGTAGGATGTACAGAAACAATTTGAGCCTGTCCATCACACCTGTCCAACCAACATTATGCTAATGAATGTCTGGTCTCTCATCTATAACAGAGTAACTGGGTCTTTCCATACTAGCACTCTCATCCTCCAGGGAACAGTTAAGTCTAGTGTGCTTGAGAGAGGAGTGGACTCAACAGCAGGTGAGCTAGAGCCAGAAGGCAACAATAGGGATAGATTGGATTGTCCAGCATCAGACAACTCTGTTGTAATGTTATTGAGTGAAGCCTGAGTACAACTCCTTCCAAATTGCCTCATTGTTGTAGATCAGAGCAAATCCAGTACTATGTCCACCACTAAAGTGTATACAGAAACCAAGAAAGAATATAAAAGAAGGAAGGAAGAGAGACTTACTGGATAAACTCAAGAACAGTACAATGAATTTGACTAGCATCTGTCCAAATAACAACCACTCCAAGATAGGATGCAACAATAGGTGCAGTCCACCCATCAATAGCAAGATGTACATTCTGAGCCTGATTCTAATATGCAAAGTAATAATTAAATGTAAGGTTAATTAGTATTAAAAAGTAGAACATACCTTGAAGTAGTTACAAACATTAACTGATAAACCTTTATAGATATGTTTGATGTCCTTCAAAATTGTGCTAGGAACTGGTACTACTGTCCCTAGACAAAGCATGTTGACCTCTAGTCCATAGTACTTGTCCTTCACAGAATTGAATGGTCGATTGGACTTGGCACATCTCAAGGCAATGAGAGCTTGATGAGTTGTCTCAGAATATGGAATGGACAGTTCAGGAGCAGTCATAGATGAGAAAACTTTCCTCTGTGAATCACAGACTTGTACTGTACAGAGTAGGTTACTAGTACTATTATTAGTTTTCATCTGTACTCTCTGAACAGGCCAGTGGCTAAGATTACCATACTTGTATGTGAATACAAACATGATACTCCTAACACTACCATTCACAATCCTTTTGACAGAAGCATTATAGTGATCATATGTAGGAGATGTCCATTTTCCTTTACATGCACCTAATAACATGTATTAGCACTATTATAAAGTATATCTAAAGACATGTAGAATGCAAAAGAATACATAAAGGAAATCATGCACACTGATGATCTCTGCATCTGACATTGTCCAAACCTCAGTATCTACCATTCCATATACAGAATTCCCCTGCCCAATCTGTCTCCTTGGCTTTGATAGAACCACAGTTAGTGCTTCTGCCAGGCAAGTTAAAATAGCTTCTGGTGATGGCTGCAGTCAGAATGTGAGAGAAGAAGCATCAGCAGTGACTGGCACCCTGGTCATATTGTAGTGATTTTCATATAGGGAATTTGAAATGAATGGTAGGGTATTCTCAGACATAGTTTAGATATTGAGTAATGAGTGTTTT
>NW_006760398.1:70988-81123 GCF_000271605.1 Fomitiporia mediterranea MF3/22 | reverse complement strand
CCTATAGATCAGCCTATCTGTGCTAGACCCTACCTTATTTACATGTTCTTATGAATACTGAGCAAACAAGAAGATAGAGCATACTGTGTAAGACAAAATATAATCATACTACTATTACAAGAAAGTCTTATAGCTTATATTAGCTTATAATGGTTCAAAATATGTAAATACTGTGAAAACTGTAAAATGCAAAATAATTGATCTCAATTTCTGAGAAACAGTATAAGGCATTATAAGATCCAAAAGGTTTGTCAATATTCAAAAGGTTTATTAGTATTTCAAGCCTAAGGAAAGCTTGCTGTTCTTTATAATAAGTAAAGACATTGTATACATTATAAGGCATAAAAGATTTGTTCACATTATAAAGGTACATAAAGTTTTTTATCCCTTACAATAAGTAAAATGACTTATATTTGATCTTGAAAATGATGAGGAGTATATACTATAGGAAGGATAGTATTAATTATAATGTATGCAAATTAATATAACAGTCTAAAAGACTGTTCCAAACCAATATACATTTTTCTGCCTTATAATGTTGACAGAAGCCTTACTAAAGAATTGTAATGTATATACAAACTCTACTTATATTCATTTTACTTTTTTGCCCTTACATGCATTAATAATGATTCAAATTATTTATATTTTTGTGGCAATATTATGATGTTACTAAATACTAATTATAGCACTAACAGGTGTAGGAGTGAGAAGAAAAGTGGTGAAAGCAGAAAGCATACTGTATGAGTGTCAGGGCAAGAAATGAGACAAACAGCTGATCTTGTTAACACAAAGTAAGGGAAACAGTTATGAGACTTGCTAAATGAGGCAAGTAAGGTGAATGTCAATGTGTAGAATTAGAAAGTGGAAAAACAAACCTAAACCTTATCCATGTGTGTATTGTCTAGCAGGTGAGTGTCTTACATTCAAGTAGCCAGTCCTTGACCCTGGCCAGCCAATCCTCCTACTTAGGACTGTTCACACCCTTTGTGAGCCTTCCAAGCTCTCAAAATGGCTGCAATCAATGACTCCTTGTCCTCCTCAGGTTCAATAGTGAGCAATTCACCAGAGGAGCCAAAAACCTGCCTAGAAACCTGGTAGTTAGTTAATGTAGCTTTAAGTAAATTTAAAAATGTATAAAACATACCTATCCTACCAATTAAGTGTGTCCTGGACCTATAGAGACTCACAGTCTTTGAAAAACTCAAGAATAGTGTAATAAAATGCTTTGAAATTAAAATTTTCATTGACCTTGCTGAAGGTTTCAAGTGTTGAAATAAAAAAGCATGCCTATCATATCAAAAGTATTGTCAGTGTCACTAGATTATATTAGTATCACAGCCTGAGTACTTACCTGGACACATATGTAGGCAATCATCTCTAGAGTGATAGACTTCATACCTACAATCTCAGCATTATTTGCCTGCATTGTTTTACCTTTGCTACCAGGCTCAGCATCTGCAGAACTTGAGCTTGTAAAGATCAGCCAAAGGCACTACAAAAGAAGTATCAGTATTTGTAAAGAATAATAGGAGTGTACTTACTTTGACAAGAAAACAGCCTCAGAATAGGCCCTTGTCCATTACTTCTGGATTGTATGACCCTTCCTCATACAGGAATGCAGGGAATGACCTATGTGTGATTGGGTATTTTTTTGACTTTACATTGTCTTCAAAACTATACAGTAAGGATATGAGTAAGAGTGTTCATTTTTTGTTTGACTTCATCTGTTGGTCTGTATACCTTTCCTTACTACTGTGTGCATGCAGGAGTAGCATTAGTACAATCATCTGTAACAATTGTAGATAGTGTATACCTCTGCCCATCTTACTTAGTTGATTGTCAATCAGTGGTTCTGGCCAGCCTTCCTTGAGCACATAGTAGTGCCCCCTCTGTTTGAGTGTAGATGTGTCATTACTGTGACCTTGCTCTGCTTTCTTGTTCACCTAAAGTAAATAGAATAGATTAGCATCATTAGTGACAACAGAATACAGTGTGTGATAATGAAAGTCTGATGACAGAGATGGAGAATGAATTCTGAGGGAATGAAGATAGATAGGGATAGTACACACACACATACATTGGCTGCAGAGTGGACATTGGCTGCAAAGTTATTTTGTCTGTCAACTAGAGTAGAACAGTAAGGAATGTGATAGAATAGATAGGTGCAACTTCATTGTGTTATGTATGTACCTCAACCCAAAGTGCCTTAGCCTCTGGACTAGAAAGTGCTTTATAATAGGCTCTCTCATTGGAAAAGAGTGTAAGGACACTCTTATAAACCCTGAAGAGAAGGTCCTTCTCTTCTTCACAACTGACACAGAGTTGTCAGTAATTGCCAGAGGAGCAGAATATAATCAAACTTATACATTTGCAATAACTCTCTTGCAAAGTTCCATGTCCTTAGTGTCATAGTTTACAGCTGTCACTTCCATTCTTGAATACATTTCAAGAGATTCAACAGCTATACTATAGTTCATAGCACCTGGAATGTTAACCCAAAGGTCAATGTTCTACTTGATAGACTGTGAGAGCTAACATATTTGTTTGAGTGTGTCTCTGTACCTGTACATTATAAATGTTATAAGTGAATGTAATAGTATGTAAAAACAACAAGATGACTCACTTGATTTGCTTTGAATGGCCAGATTTTGTTACAAGGCTCCTCTCCTCAAGTGTTTACTGTTTTGAAGGTGGCAGGACACTTGGCAGAGAAGGAACCTCACTTGGGTCAAGGCTTGGTACTCATCCTTGGTTGAGAGGGGGTAGGGAGGACAACCTGAGTTTGTATAGGTGAAAACAAACTGGCATATTGAGTAACTTGAGAGGAAGATGGATTGAGACAAGAGAACAAGGACTGAGAGTGCTAGAGATAGTATGAGGGTAAGTCAGCAAAGTCCAGCAAGTTATTAAAAGTGATTCAAGGAATAGTACTAACTAGGATACTACTAACAAGTAGTAATATTAATACTTTCTGTGTCAAAGATAGAAAGAGGATGAAAGGAGTGAGTGAGTGAGGACAAGGAAGTAAGGCAACTGTGACTGAGGGCAAGAGCCTGAGAGTGTTGACAATAAGAGCTCTTGTAGGGGTGGGGGGGAAGGACTTATCCAGCAAAAATATGCTAGGAAAAGTAGGTGTATCCAAAATGAGAGGATTTGATATACCTAAAATAAGAAGTATACAGTCACTTGACTGTCAGTACTCTGCATACACTGCACATAGCCTTACACACATAAAATACTTAGCTCAGACATGTGTAAATTCAGTGTTTCAGCTGTATATTTAGTGACATTCAATAAACATATAAATTGACTAGCTTGAAATTATTAATATTAGTCTGTATCCAAGCCAGGAGTCAAATATTGGCCAAGCTGTTAGGGAACTTCAAGTTAGCTTTATGTACAGAATTGAAGGCATCTTTTATGACATGTAGTAGGCTGTAGCTATAATAATGGACTTTGTACAACTTGAATGTAGAACCTACTTACTATTAAAGTTGACATATGGGTGGATCTGATACTACTCAGTAATCAAGAAAATGCTTACCATTTTCCTTCTAGTCTAGTAGTGCTTCTCAATTTACTTGTACTAAGATACTTGCACTTCAGTATGGAGGACAGTACTATTGTTGTAGGACTGTAGTGTACCTTAATACTTACTATATAGAGTATATGTCTGTACAAGTCTTAGGAAGAGGTCTGACCCACTTCTCAGACTTGTACTGAGAGTAGAAAATGATGATTGCTCACTTAAAGCAAATGTAAATTATTAAAAAGACAGAGATGAACCATACAAAGTAATAAACAATGTCTAGTAGTGTTACAAATAGTGATTACTATGATTTGCACAGCTTGTACAAGTCTTCTTACTGCTTTCCAGGGTACTCTCAGGCTGGCACAGTCTCAGACTTGTGTCACAACCTGTGTGTAAGGTAGTAAGGGAAGTAAATTGAGAAGGGCTGATATGAGCTTCAATATTCTTCTATAGTTTGCTACATAGGCACATATACTGTCACAGCAAGCATATCTGTAAATTATACTACTGTGAGGGAGTACTAACAGTAGTAGTACATATTACTACATCTAAATCTCAGTCCCAGTCAGTAAAGATCACTAATATTGATCTATCTTGTTGTGAACCTCTACACATTAGATACTAGCAAAGCAGACATTCAAAGACATATGTCAGACTAGACTGTACTTCTCTAACTCTTTAAGATGCCTTCCTTTGTTTGTAAGGCTTGTAGTAAGGTCTTTAAGAAGAAGAATGTATGAGCAATCCATTATAATTATTGTGTTGATACAAGTAGTGGTCTGAACTCTCTAAAATGCATTAGAGAGTCAAATAACAAAGTGAAAAAGAGAATGAGGTTAGGTACATGTAATAGTATCTTGATTCTTAGGCAATGCTCACCATTTTGTGTAGCTGAGACCCAGGCATTCACAGTAGAGGATAATACTCAGACTGTTCTAGCCCTATTTGATGAGCCTCTTGAGTTTCCTGAAGGAACTAAATGCAAGAAACAACTACCAAAGCAATTTACAGATCTCCTACCATCTACTTCAAACTTGTCTGTACTTCCTACTGTATCTCTTCCACACCTTCTTGAGTTCATACTATCTTAGCTTCCTTCTCTACTGTCTTGAGTCCCCTCTCTGACTCAAGCAACTCTAGAAATCATGTAAGGAACAAGAAGGAGGCTCTTTTTGTCTGAGCCAAACAAATACAAGTTGCTTTGAGAGTACCTGGATTTGCCAGATGACTTCCCTGACAAGATGCTCAACCTTGAGGACTTATGTGACTTACCTGGACTTTCTACAGGTGATGCTCTGACTCAAACGTCCTCACTCCCTGAACTTATTACTAATAAATATGTACTGTTCAATAATGCAGCAACTTACCTTTTAACAAGCTGGGCAAATTGCAAAGTGAAAGAAAAGACAAATAACAAGCTGGATGTCCTTGTGTACAAAGTCTTACTTCATCCAGACTTCAAGCTATTAGACTTAGTAGACTACAGAGCAAGGTGGGAGAATTCACACATTGACAGTCTACACTACAATAATGATTCCCCTGAGTCTTCCCATTCTGATGACTGGTACAAAGGATTGGTTAAGATTAAGCTACCTCCTAAAGACAACAAGAAGTAGCCTGGGGGCAAAGAAAGAGCTCCTGAATTCAAAGTCAGGGGAATACACTACTGGCCCTTACTAACAACAATCTTCAAAGCCTTAGACAACCCTTATTCTCCTCCTTTTCATTATATGCCTTACAGGGAGCTTTGGAGACTAACAGTATGTGTAGTATTAGAGCTGTATAGCAAACTTTCTGCTGACCCTTAATTATCTCTCCTCTTCCTTAAGCATGACTCCCCTCCTGAACACATTTATAGTGAACTATATTGCTCAGATTATTGGTTGGAAGCCCACAAAGAAGTACAAAGCTTTCCAACACAAGACAGTGCTGAAAACTTTGTACTTCCTCTTATTCTCTATTCAGACTCAACACATCTTGCAAATTTTGGTTCTGTATCACTTTAGCTAATATACATGTACTTTGGAGGCCAATCTAAGTACATGTGTTGTAAATCTTTACAGACAGCTTGCTATCATCTAGCATATATTCCTTTGGTGAGTACATTCCTTCTATATTTCTACTGTTCTTTGTGATACATGACCTAACATACAGTATTTACATTGATAAAGCTCCTAGCATCAGTTCAAGATACATATAATGAGGTTTATAGACAATCTACATCTTCAGAACTCCTCACTCACTTAAAGTGCAAACTATTTCAAGCTGTCTTGTCCCATATCCTCTTACAGCCTGAAATTCTCAAGGTATACAGCTCTGGTATTCTATTTGACTGCTTGGATGGAAAATTACACAGACTCTTCCCAAGGTTTGCTTTTTACTCAGCAGACTACCCTGAGAAGTATGTCTTGTATCTATTTACTATCTTCTTGTTTGTATATACTACAATCTTCACCTCAATTTACACAAGGATAACTGAACATTGCTACAGGATACTCATTACTAGCTTGTGTGTTTTAGGCAAATTCTCAAGCCCTACAGATATTACACCAACCAAATTCAACCATATGCTTGGTACCAGAGCCAATCAACAAAGACAAACTTACAAACGTATTAATGATACAGTACAGTAAGAGAAGATTTCTAGGGCACAACAGTGGATTTTTCAATTAGGGAAGCCTGTAGAATCCACCTGGATAAAAAATCTCCTTAAGGATGGATCCCTCATACTAGTTAATGTAAGTGAACTGTTGCTATCCAGGCAATGCTCCTTATTACTCACTTATCTTATTTTTATAGAATGCTTTTTCCATGCTTTGCAAGCACAGATTCAATTTCTTTGACTTATTTGTCCTAGACCCTATGTATGAATTTGAGCTGGGGGTCTGGAAAGCAATATTTACCCACCTCTTGCACATTCTTTTTGTACAGGGAGGAGAGAGCATACTAATGCTTAATAGGAGGTAAGCATCTATGTTACAGCCTCATCAATTGCCTTGCTGTCGTCTATTTAGATATATTCATTATATTTTAGGTATCACCATACTCCTACATTCAGAATGGATACAATCTGGCGATTTTCCAGAAATATGTCTGTAATGAAAAACATTGCAGCTAGAGACTTCAAAGATATTCTACAGGTAAGTGCCTCCCTCAAGACTATTGATATATATGTACTACAATAGGATGTGTATTACCTAGTGTGCCATACTGGCCTTTGAGGATTTACTGCTAAAGAAATATAATAAAGTGGTCCTTGACCTTTTATTCATCTTGGCAACCTAGCATGCACTTGCAAAGCTCTGCATTCATACAGAGACTACAGTTTGGTTCCTTGAGGAGACAACAACATTGCTGGGATACCAGGTACAATGCTTCAAGAAGACTGTATGCTCAGCCTACAATACACACAAACTCCCAAAGGAGATTGCTACTCAAGGATGTTGTCAAGCTGCCCTACTCAATAAGGGTAAGGCAAAGGGACTGGACACAAAAACGATCAGATCTAGTGTGAAAACTAAAACGCTCAACATTAATACACTGAAATTTTATTCTCTTAGTACATATACTTCTGCCATTTGTCAATTTGGTACAACTGATTCATACAGCATGCAAATTGTTAAGTGTCTACTTCACAATACACTCTCCATACTTATCTCAATTGTGTATCTTCACAGGGGGAGTCTCAGCATAGGAGACTCAAACACATGTATGTTAGGACAAACAAGCAAGACACTGTAAAGGCAGTTTCACAACTAGAGGGTAGGACCTGTAAGATACATGAGATTAATTCTTGTATCAGCCTTAATGATAGATCTAGGGATCCTATCAAGTCAAGGGATCTTGAAGTCCATTATAACATGGCAGTATCAAAAAAGGATTCTATCCATCTTTATCAGTGGCTTTCAGATAATGATTCTGACCCAGCTTTACAGGTGAGTACATTATTGGTCTCCTCTTTCTATTTCACATATACAAGCACTGATACATTACACACTTGCTAGAATTTCCTGCCAAGTCTTTGCAGGCACCTGCTTGAACACATTCTCTTGAGACAGGAAGATGAGGCCTTCACCACAGACAAGCTATACAGCCTCCACATAAAAAATGACAAGCTTTTCTGTCTCAAGGTGCTACACATTAATTACACAACCTACAATGTCAGGAGAGCCCAAGATTCACTCAATCCATGGACACATGCTGATATCATGTTGCTATTGGATAACACTGAACATCCCTACATTTACACTCAAATAATCGGACTTTTTCATGCAGAGGTCAGCTATATGGGTCCAGGGGCTGACCCTAACTTCCAAAACTTCAATTGGCTCAATTTTACTTAGGTTCACTAGATGAAAGTTGATGAGAATGGCTTGTTTGTTGAGAGACAACTCTCTCAATTGCAATTCTATTGTCATACAGATCCTAGTGCCTTTGGATTCATTGACCTGGACCTTATTCTTCAAGGTGCTCATCTAATCCTGCAATTCTCCAAGGGTACTGTCCAGACACTCTTGCCTCCATCCCTTGCTTGCTAACCCAAAGATAAGAACAAAGATTACAAATTTTACTTTGTAAATGTGTAAGCATGTTGTTGAGGCTTTCAAACTTGGAACATATTAATGCTGAGTCATTTTTGGTCCAATTTACTACAGATTCGTTGATAGGGACATGTTCATACACTATTGAGGCAGAGGAATCAGACACAAAAGTATGTAGCATTTAAATAGCTACCTACTACATGACATGCTACAAGAACAAAACAATGATGAGATGGATAGTGAAGTATCAGAAGAGGAGGAGAAGACTGATAGTAATGACAAGGATCTTGAAAGTAAAGAACAGAACAATGAGGAAGGTGAATCAGACAGTTATACAGACCTGTAGTGAATATTAGATGCACCATTTACATGTAAGGTAATTTTGTAGTCATACACAGTAAATGACAATCTGTTGATCATCTGTATGACTGTTTTTACTAATTGAATATGGCACTGTGAGTATTCCACTGGGCTGATTCCTTGTTACCATCTTACCAACTTTTGTAGTGAGCAAAATGAATCTTCTTTTAATGGGTGCCATCTATGCCTCCATCTTGGCTCAGTTTGTACTAACTGTAGTGTTCTTCAGAGCAATCCTCAACTTCACCACTATCACACAGTTTCTTACAGTTTACAGGATAGAGAGTGCTACATGTGTTGCTACTGTTTTTATGGATTCTTTCATTACTGTCACCATACTCTATTTGCTGTATCATATGTCCATTAGTAATCTTCAATACACTACTACTGCCTGATTCAAGCATATACAGAATTTGTAAGGTTGTTTAGAGACTCAGAACAATAAGGATGGCCATTAGGTCAAAGTTTGCAAGCAGTACAGCATAACTCAACAGCTTTATCAAGGTCTTCTGGCTGTTCATACTACTTGTATCTCTTACTTTGTTATCTTGCTTACTTTGTTGTCTCTCACAGTACTCTCCAGACACACTTTCACCCAGGCTTGGCTCTGTAACAAGCAGTAATGACTCTTGATTCCCTGTCAATAATCTGCTCAATGTTGACTTTGATAAACTCACTGAGTACCATTCACAGCCTCACACAGCACTCTCCAGACACACTTTCACTTGGACTTGGCTCTGTAATGAGCAGTAACGACTCTCAATCCCCTGTCAATAATCTACTCAACATTGACTTCAATAAACTTGCTGAGTACCATTTGTAGCCTCACACAGTACTCTCCAGACACACTTTCACTCAGACTTGGCTCTGTAACAAGTAGTGACAACTCTCAATCCCCTGTCAATAATTTGCTTAATGTTGACTTCAATAACATGCTTGTGTTCCTTTTGCTTCACAGTTGTACACACACACTCCTGACAACTTGCATTCACAATTACCTTTGGTAAGTCCCTTCCCTCACTTGCATTTGACCTGAAATCTCCAGACTTACTTCTTATCTTACACAGCACTCTCCACACCTGCCCCCCCTCTGTTTTTTGGGCTAATCTGGACACATACAAAACAAAGGACACAAAACATGCATCCTGTAAGGCTAGCACTGATAAAATTCTGGGAGTGCTTAGGGAAGCACTCTCAGATTGTTATAGCTGTATTAAAACAGCTAAAATTGTGTAAGTTCTTATATTTTTTACTTTTTTCTACTACTAACATTATTATTATTATTATTAGGGGTGGTATTCATGAGTCAGGTAATGACAATACCCTACACCTTCTAATAAGATGTTTTGGGAAGAAGAAATTGGTAGGATCTATACACCTGCCTTTTGTTAATAATGTGAGTTTTTTTTACCTTTGTCTTGTCTTTCTTTGCTAATATTATCTTAAGGAATTCAATTTCAAGGGGGCAACTATTGGTTACAAGACAGCTAAAAAAATTGTAATTAAAAAGATCTTGTAATATTTTCTTTTGCTTTGTATTTTATTTACATCTGTTATACTTCTATAACACACACATTACAAACTAGTACTATATATTTATTAAGATTAGAACCCTAAAAATAGAGTTTTTAATTATTATATACATTAATTTGCCTTTTGTATTAATTATCTACTAAAAATAAATATTTTTGCTTAATTATAT
>NW_006760398.1:60394-70066 GCF_000271605.1 Fomitiporia mediterranea MF3/22 | reverse complement strand
TTTTCTTGTCTCATACTTGCTTTGTGATTGCTATCAAGTTGTATATTAATGCTATACATTTATTAAGATTATAACTTTACAAAAAGAATGTTTTTATAATTGTATACATTAATAACCATTTTATAACAATTGTAAGTAAACAATAGTTGTTATTACTTTATTATATTGTAAGTACCACTCTGTTTTTATAATTATAATAGAAATATAATGTAAACATAATACTTTGGCTTGTCATACAAGGTTAGTATAATTAGTTTTATAGATTATATTTATCCATAGTACTTATATTGTCTTGTAATGTGTTAATATGTCTTATTTAGACATTACAATTCATCTGGAAACCTTGCAGTTACTTTATAATGTATATATAATGCTTATATTGCTTTATAATGCATATACAATGTTTATTTTGCTTTACAAAGTCTAAAATTCCATATAAGGAATGCGACTTTTTCGCGATGACATCGGGTCTGCTGGGTTGAGTGTATTACATGATCCTGCTTCCTCATGCCAGTACCGCACACCTAGTCGCATTGTGTTCACTGTACAAATCCCTTTCATACTGTCAGCGGATACCAATCCTCGAATGCTGACAAAAGATGAGAACGTAAATCGTGCAAATTAGGAGGAGTAGATTCAGTTTCAGTTTTAAACGTGCAATATAACGTGTCTATTCTACAGTATACAAATGGGCCAAGTTGGTGTTTGGCAATATTGCATGACATCTGCAACGAGGCTTTCTAGGTCTGAGGCTAAATTACGAAGCAGTCATCTAGATACAAGACTCGTACATGTGAAGGGGCTGATTCTAATAAATATCTATATGATAAGAAAGAAAACTGTAGAGATTTATTAGTATCTGCTTACGGTAATAGTGACGTATCCCGATACCATATAACTACGCAGCATAGGTGTGAATATATTAAAGGAATTCGGATCTTCTCCAACTTTCAATCCATCGCTTGGCGTCTTCTTCACCCAGTGGCTTCGCTTTCTGCATAGCTTGTGAGGCAGCAGTTGCCTTTTCGCATGTCATACGTGGGAACCTGAGAGCTTCTTTATATTCGTCGGGAACGTCACTGGAGCCTTGGAAGAAAGATAGTAGTCGAAGTGCAGGGTTTGAACGGTGTGCAGCTTCGAGGGAAGTGGAGTCGGATGGCGTCGATTTCGCCGCTTTCTCCAACAAGTGAAGCCAGTCTGTATATGGGACGACCGGAATGCCGAGGATTTCAGAGACGGTTGAGATTACAGAAGACCAGGAGACCGGGCGTGGATGCACGATATTCAGAACTTCGTCTTTCACATCCAGCATGTCAACAACCGCGCCTGCAGCGTCATGCGTATTGATCCAGGTAACAATTCCACCAGCATTCGGTAGTTTTCCCATCGCAACGCTAGACTTCACGAGGCTCGGGAACCACTCGTGTTCGTTCCACGCACCGCTCGGCCCGCCGGTCATCTGGCCGCAACGTGCAACAGTAGTGCTCAAAGGAGTGACAATTGAGGCACGCTGTAAGATCTGCTCGGAAACCCATTTAGATTCAGCGTATCCGGTACCGATCGCACCATCTGGCTCTACCATGTGGGACTCTGGTCCAAGCTGTTTCTCAGAAAAGCCTATATTGAAAGCAAATGTCAGTGGATGCAAGATGAAGGGAGGAATCAGACCTACTTTGGAAGACCCCAATAGAACTGATGAAGATGATGCGGGCAGGGACGGGCCGCGATCCACCAAGAGAGAAGTCAATGAAATTGCGAACACTTCGTATGTTCGACTCGAATGAGGAGACCGCGACGTTGAAGTTCACTCGCCAACCTGAAAATGACGTGGTTGGCATCAAAGTAAATCAAATATTAGATCGTGACGTACCATTGTGGATAATGTGGGTCACCGAAGTTTGCATCTAAATCGTGTCAGACGAAACGATATTACGAACCAACTCGAATGACATTCACCTCTGCAAATGCGTCTTTGTCCACAGAGAAATCGGCACGGGAAGCATCGCCCTCAAGGAGAAGGACCTTTGAACCATCCAGCAGCTTGACGTCAAGAGCTTCGCGCTCAAAAGCTTTGACATGCCGTTCTTTCGCAGATATACCATTGGAAGATGGCCGGGACAGAGTGTAAACGCACTTTACCCCAGGATTCTGAAGGAGTTTTGCGAGAATATTTGACCCCAACGAGCCAGTGCTTCCTGTCAAAAGAACGACTGCACCATCTGTTTGGCTCAGCTTCCCACCTTTGAATTCCGGGAATGTCTGAGTATATTTCTCAATGAGCGAACGTAGTTCGGCGCGTTTAGCCTCCTTGGAGTCGGTCGATTCGGGAAGTGCGCCTGCTACTACCCCGTGGATGAATCTGGAAAGCCTCGAGATAGTAGGGTGATCGTACACAAAGCTTGCAGGTATGGAACGTGACGCAGACTGATTTGTTTCACGTAGTGCACGAAGGATGGAGTTACGAATCCAGGTTGCTTGAAGACTTTATGACACTCAGGACAAGCGTGCTTCACTTTATCGGTAGATAGCTCACCTGTCCAATCCGAGTTCAAACAAGTCAGCGTCGTTGAGGATACACTCGTTTTGTGTCTTCATTGTCCGTTCGACAACTGTTCGGATGAATTTCTCAGTTGAAGTGAGAGTCCAATCGGTTGGACCGGGTATGTCGTCCTGCGAGCTTTCGTCGACGGCAGCATAAGCTGACTCTATCTCCGCCGCGTAGTCATCGAGGGTCGCTTGTCGGCGCGGCGAGCCTTTTGCAGTATACGTAAACGGCTTACATGGGGACGCAACGATTATCATCTGTGAAGATATAAGGGCTTGAACACATTAATCACTAAGAACGGAAGGTAAGTACCTCTTTGAACAGCCGTGAATGGGACGGGGCGAATTCATTCATTTTTTCGATAGTCGGCCTAGTCCATCCGAGTCAGACGCGTTCGAAATAAGAGTCATTGACTCACCATATCAATGACCTGTACTTCAACAGCTCCTCTGAGTTGGTCGGATCGCAAGAGAATGGTGGTTTCGGTTGAACGAGCACACCGCAGTGGAAACGACCGCGTCCAAACATGAGGGCATCGCTGACCAGTGGGTCCTGATTCAGTATTTTCTCTAGGGAACGTTAATAGGGTCGACTAATGTATGAAAAGTAAATATAGCTTACCAAGTGGCCCGGGATTTGTCTTCTCCCCAGTCGAATGCATGATCTGATCATCCGTGCGACCAATTATGCGGAAATAACCTTCCTTCGTTGGATGCTTCATAACGAGATCGTTGGTTGCAAAACCTTGTTTCCCATTAATTTCTGTGTTAATCACGCTTGGCGTGTAAGATTCTGTTGCCTGAAAGAAATTTGGTCAGCGAGGATGAGCATGCAATAAGGTTGATTTTGGTCGGTATACCAGGAGGACTAGTTCGAACTCATTGTTGCCGCGATCGATGTAATCCACTGGTCGAGCTCGGGAGACCTGGCAGAACTCCCAGTCCATCCCAGGCGGTTCTGGAAAACGAGCAGATAAATTATGTGAATTAGGGCAATAAAGGGACAGGAGATAGTCAGTCTTACTTGGAAGGAAGTTGCTGACTAGCAGTGTTTGAGTCCTATACGAAGGGAAAAATTTAGCCCAGGGACATAGTATCAGAGAGAATACATACAAGCCATATGCCGTGTAGATATTCACGCCTCTAGATGCTAGGTAGTCACCGCATTCTTTTCCAAGTGGACCGCCACCGTAAATCTATCAGAATTTCGTCACCATGTCTACATCATATCATGAAGACATTACACGTACCACTCCCTTGATGTTTGTCAGACTCTGGACGGTGCGATCGGTTTGCGCCCATGTCTGTGCCCAGAACGATAAGTAGAAGGCAGTAGAAGAAAATGGACAAACGAATTACCTCAATCATTGTCGGAGTTGTAAATATGAAATCACAATTTGTTGCAGAAGCTTGCTGGAAGACGTTATCTGGATTTGGAACGACAGCTGGTGTTTGCGGCTTGAATGCTGCGACGACCAAACCGCATCCAGTCTAGAGGTGTACGGATCATTAGTCTTGTTAATATTGCACTCTGAAGAGTGGATTCCGTACGCACAGAGAAGGCAATGGACGTTATTCCAAGGGCATGGAATACAGGAACACTGTGATAAGAAAAGACGCAGCCGGCGAAGTCGACATCGCTGTGACCTTTTACGAAAGCTCAGCTCAGTAAAACTATGTCAGGAGTGACGGGACGAGGAACGTACAAGCTCCATCGATCCATGACAATAAGGCTCTGTGGGTCAGATTCACGGGTTTTGGAAACGCCGTTGTTCCTGTTCGTGTTAGTAAGCATCAAGCGGCTTAAAAAATAGGGTGTTAGACTAACCAGAGGAGTGAATTATTATAGCAGTATCGTCAAGGTCGAATTCGGATATACGAGAAGGAACAAAGTTCGGATCAACGCCCTTCGTTGGGTACAGGTCCTCAAACACAGGCATGCAGCATTTTACCACAGATGATGGTTCTGGTAATTCCTTTATGGCAGCAGCTATGTTTTGTTGGATATGGGATTCACCAGTGGTAAATAAATGGGTAACCTGAGTTTGCTTCAGCAGTGCCGAAATTGCTGGAACGCTGTTGCGTGTTGAGATAGGGAAAACCGTCCAGCCCGTACGTAGTGCACCGGAAAGGAACGTAGAAAATGTGATAGTGTCTGTACATTAAAGAATAATTCAAGAAGGTGATATACAAGAAAGATTTTCCACATACCCGAGGAGGCAAGAACAGCTATTACAGGCTTCCTTGATGCAAGGTTGTTCTGGCTAATGGCACGGCGGATATACTCGGTTGCTCTGTGGATGCCTTTGATGGCCTCTTCCCATAGAATGATTCTGGACATGTTTGGTGCGTCTTCATACACAAATAGAGGGTGCTTTCCACAGCGAGAGCCTTGCAGATCCAGGAGTTCTGGAAGACAAAGGGAACCGTCAAGTGGAGGCTGGGAGAAGGTCTTGCTGTGAACTCCATGTGTTAATGGGGCCATAGCTGACTGAAAAGCTGCTAGTAAGAATAGTAGGTGAAAAATCTGTCAAACATTGTCTTCATCTCTTTTATAGTTCGATTGTGCGCAGAATAGCTATGCAAGTCCAGACTGCAGAATAAGCCTTTGGTAATATCCGATAACGCCCTGGCCCGCCTCCAACTTCAAGGCATGATAGAAGGTGAGAAAAAGATGAATTGAAACGTAGGCACGTCGGTCGAGAACACTGATCAGCAGCCGCGTACGTCGCGAGACATGGAAGAACAGACGTTTAGCGCTGATACCGCAATTTTCATTTTCATTGTAAGTGGGATCTACACATTCAAGCTGGTAGACGAGTCGCTAGTCCACTAGAACCGAGAACTTGCGTGATGAACGGCAGATCGGGAAGAGCTTGTTCGGTGACCGAGGCGAACAGTGATCCGACAGTCAAATTTGACTGACAGAGTTACAGAATGTGGGATGCGGAGTATTGTCCATTTCTTGTCATAATACAGTACAGGTAATCAGCTTGGGGGAAATAAAGCAAAGCTCTGGGAAGAGTGGACCAGGAAGAAACCGTTGGTAGTGGCAAAGCGCTAATTTTCGTGTCACGTGCGCAGTAGCGCTGGGAAGTCTCCGGGCGTCTACGAAAGCTCTTCATGACCTGTATCGCGAAGCGCACTCCCCCTGTATCAACAAATTACAGCCACGACTGTGGTGCAAATTCGCCTATTCATACGTTCGTGTGAACGTAGACAAGGGGTAGAGTTGGCCTATTTGCTTGATCTTTGATCCACGTTTCCGCTAGCATTGGTCCACAGTTGTCGGAGGTCACGGGTATGAAACAAACGCCCGACTGATGAAGCCTAGCGCACGGACTACAGACATAGGAAGCATGAGACCTGAAGTACTACTACTATGGAGGACTGGTTCTGGGGATTTCTCTCGTCGCGTTATCGTTAGGCGCTGAGGCATAAGAGAGTTGCGGCGAGCCATGTCTTTGGTAACAAAATATAGCTGAGTGACACGATTGTAAACGACTCAACTTAAACAGTTCCAAGTGCTTACCCAGTGATCATCAATGGGAGAGGAAGTGAAGTTTCTTAGAAAATCTGTGGTCCGAGTCGCATTACTTACCGTTATAATATTAATCATTCCGGTGGTTGAAGGAAAATATGTTGCGATGATTACCCCAGTGCAGTGATACTTTCATAAGAAAATTGGGCAGTTATTGTGCGCATGTATGGGAGTGTGATGATGGGATTGTGAGTAAAAGCAAGAACTTGAGAAAGGGCATGTATAGCGGTTAAGTAATGGGTTATGTAATAAGGATGTTAGCTTCCAAGAGCGTTTCGTTTCCCTGGACGCAGTGTGCAGCCATGGCCAGAGTGTGTCCTGTGAACAGCCAGGTACTCGTTGTATTTTCGCCGCCATCACGGTGACCCTCGATTGAGATCGACCTAGGGTCGGCCTCCGATTGTGCCGACGTTCCTTGTAAAGGGGCGGTGCGAATGTGGGTGGTCGGCAAACAGCCTTTACTCGCGTATTTTGATCGCGCAGCCCACACGCAGGATGACGTCCGTTAATATTAATATTATTGCCAGCTCGCACTCGGGGCCGTCCACGCGTCAGGCAGCCCTATGTTCGGCCACCGACGGCACAGACACGGGCTCGTCCTATGTTCCTTCTTCCCCCTCAACCACCATGGAGTCGCAAGCAGACAATCATCTAAGCCAGTCTATGCTTGGTCTTTCGCTGCAAGGTAGTCCTCCTCGGCGAGAAACAACGCTGAGCCCTTCACCATCTTCATTGCAAGGTGATGTCTCTGCACTCACTGCACCACTATCCACGACTCCTTTGCTGTTGGAAGTTCTTCGGACTGGTCGTCTGGGCAGCTCAACGGTAGAACGCAAATGCCGCTTTATACGTGATGTGCTATTTTTAGTCAATAGGACGTCGTCGCCTCTGGCAGTCTCCGCAGAATTACAGACGGGTCCTCTTATAATTGACGACCAGGATCTAGCAGAGCTTTTGGAAGCTGCTGTTGAGCTACTGCTAGAAGTTGTTTCGACTATTCCTCCTGCAGGCACAAAACTTGCTCCGCCTATTGCCGAAGCCATTTATCATTGGGCTTGCCTCACCTCGACAGGTGCTTTTCCATCACGGCTTCCGGAAAATCCTCGGACAGCATTCCGGGCTTTTGAAACGAGCGCACGAGCAGGGTATTCCGCGTCTTGGTTCAAACTAGGGCGAAACTACGAAGCTTTCGATGACAGCAGGCGAGCAAAAGACTGTTTTGAACGCGGTGCGAAAGCGGAGGATGTGAGCTGCTTGTACCGATTGGGAATGGCGTATTTAATGGGACAACTTGGTCTTACTGAGTCACCCTCAACCGCAGTGCAACTCCTTTATCGTGCGGCTGAAAAGGCAACCGTCGTGGTGCCACAACCAGCATATGTCTACGCAAGCCTCCTTCTTGGAGACTTTGCGCACGCATCTGCTAACCTCCCGGCGTCTATATTTCAGCCGCACACCCCGTCTGGATCGACGATTGAGGAAGAAGCGCAGCGATTCCTAGAACGTGCAGCTTATCTCCACTTTACACCTGTGGGTAGCGCTCATTACTTACGCGTACCAACATTCTTATATCTTTCCGAAATTTAGGCTCAGTATAAACTAGGTCACTTCTACGAGTTCGCGCGAGCACCATACGCGTACGATCCTCTACTCAGCGTTCAATATTATACATTGGCGAGCGAGTCGGACCCGGAAGCCAACCTTGCTCTTTCGAAATGGTTCCTTTGTGGGGCAGAGGGCTTTTTTGAAAAAGATGAGCTACTTGCACGCACGTTTGCTGAGAGAGCTGCTCGTGCTGGGCTGCCGAGTGCGGAATTTGCTGTAGGGTATTACTGGGAGGTTGGTATTGGATCTGTCAAAGATATGCGTCGGGCCAAACGCTGGTATGAAAAGGTATAGGGTACTTTCTATCTATTGCAAAATTCTGAGTATTTATTCGTGATATCTTAGGCTGCAGCCCATGGGAATTCTGATGCCGTGGATCGTCTTACTTTCCTCGCACAGAACGCGACCAGTTCATTGTCCCGACAAGACCATGATCAGCTCGCCGAACAAACCCTTGTTCGACGACGAACCCAGGCAAAACAATGCTCTGATGCTGCGGGATCAGTCCGACGCGGTGGTCCTCAGAAAGATGCAGGACAGGTTGTGGAACTCGTTCGCCGAGCGTCCAAGGTTCAGCCGAAGGCGTTGAGGGGTAAGCGAGCGGGTATGGGCTCGGGCGCCGGCTCCGTCGACAACCACGCTGCTCCGAGTCGGAATAGCTCTGGCGGCAGGTTATCTGAGATTGAGGAATTCCCCAAGCGAGACGCCTTCTCGGAGGGTACGGCAGCGTCGTCTGCGCTTACGTTGGCTCCTCCGAACCAGTTGTTCCCTGAGCGGAAGCGGTATTCACTTGTTGATTCAGGGCCGTCGTCTCGATCAGGATCACCTCAGCCAATTATTGGCGCGGATAACAATAATGTCGGTACGAGGGCGAGATCGGGGACGCCGCCGAGAAGGTACCCTTCACCGTCTCCCGCTTGGACAAGCCGAACGGAATTTGAAGTCGGTTCGTCAATATTGTCGACGGCGTTCTCGGAGTCGCCTATACCTTCACCTGGCCTTGATGCAGGGCCTATGGGGTCTGCTGCACCAAACGCTCCGAGGGTAAAATATAACACGTTCGCGGAGATGGGGATTCAGGCGTCAAAAGTGGAGGAGAAGGATTGTGTTATTATGTGAGAAGAATTTTACTTGCGTCAAGGACTCAGTAGAGATGACCTTGCCGAGGGACTCCCTTAAATGCTGGGAGATGAGCTTGTTGTGCTGTTTCTTCTGGAATTACTTGATTTCTGTACTGCTTTGCTACGATGTCACCGTGGAATACCTAAAAGTATATAGTACGGATGTGCAAGGTCTCTACGCTGGCGATTTTGCGTGAGATGCAAGTGATCGTTCAGCGAATAGACGACTGGTCATCATTTGTTTTGTTTTATTTTGTTTTATTGTAGAGTACTTACGAATTTAAAATCATGTGAATATCTAGTTCTGGCTAACCATACCATTGACGAACTCGTGTCTCAACCATCACAGCCAGACCAATTTTGAGTACCATATGCATGTATGTTCCGGATCGTATGTTAATCTATATTTTTAGATATGTCCGCTAAACATTTATAATTCATTAAGGGATCATAAGCTCAGCCTATTTGTGTCCTTCTACTAGACCTGCAAGGTCGCTCATTAATTCTTTAATAAGCAAAGCTGAAAGGTATGTCTCAATACTTTCCGTTTCCCTTCCTTGGATTCACTCCAAGACAACACTCAGAGAGCTACTCGAAACTGCAACTAATGCCTTTGTTGCTGGAGCAATCCAATTCTCTATAGATAATCATCAAGCTCAGAATGCTAGCAGTGTTTGTTTGGCAGAGATCAAGTACAATCAGTGTGCTCCTATTGCTTTACATGGCGTATGTAGAATGACTTTCGAAGTTTCAAGCTATGTCACTAGCAAGAAAGCATACAGTATGCAACAAAAGTATTGCACAAGACTGTATTATATTCAAAAAATATGTATATACACAGAATAATTAGTACAATTAATA
>NW_006760398.1:50697-58422 GCF_000271605.1 Fomitiporia mediterranea MF3/22 | reverse complement strand
AACATGAATTCTGCTTGCAGAGGAACAAGGCAGAGGCTGCTAGTGGTGTAGGGATTGGGACTGTAGAAATAATATAATATTCACTATCTTTTTGTATTAAATAATTAAATATAATTACATTTATTAATTATTTGATACAAAATTGTATGCAAAGCAGAAGCAATCTATCCAGATGCTTGTAATGACTTGTATATATTGTAAGATAATACTATACTGTCAAAAGATAATAAGTATATTTTAACATTATTATTTTGAGAGGTATGTTATAATCACTTATATATCTTGACAATTTGTACAATCATAATTAATATCAGTAATTTTAATAACTATTCTGGATTCTCACTTTACTTGTACTAAATTATAATTAACTTGTGAAAACTACTATCTAAGTTATTATCACTTTTACAAAATTTACAAAAAGTAAAAAATGTACTAGGTTATAATCTAATACAACTGTTAAGACTTTTTCGTGATGTTTAAATAGAAGATATTAAGATAATAATTATAATAATAAAAAAGAAAGAAATGTATTATTATATCAGATTTTACATGTAAGATTGTGTGAAGAGTCATGTGCATTTTTTTTGGTTGTACTATTACACTGAACATTGTGCCATCCTAATACCCTACCATTATTAATAATACCTACTGTTTTGCTCAATTCAGACTACTCTGGATCTGCTGTAATGGCTCTATATCTTACTCTAACAAAAAAGCAATGTATCTTAGGCTGGAAGAAGACTGGTTTGACTAATACTGAAATTGCAAAAAAACTTGGTTGTAATGTGTTGACAGTATCTCAGAACTACTACAAACTGCTTAAACACTCTAGTCCATACTACACCAAGCCAAAACAAGGCTGTCCAAGCAAATTCAACATTCACAAGTTATACTATACTGTTTATTTACTTGTATCTAGTTAAGTAAAGGATACATCCAATCTCAAACACAAGTACTTTCTAAAAGTTTCTGTACAAACAATTCAACATACTCTTAAGTGGTATGGAGTAGTAGTCTAAGTCCTTCTCATTAAACCATACTTGTCTAAAACATACATTTCCTACAGGAGATACTAGGCAAGCAAGTATTGATTTTGGACCATTTCACAATAGTAAAAAGTAATCTTCTTGGAAAAGACGAAAATCAATATATTCAAGTCAGATAGAAGGACTATAGTCTACAGGAGGAAGAAGGATTCATTGTATGCAAAGAACAGGGGAGGGCATATTATGGTTTAGGGATACATTATTACACATAGAGTAGGACAGCTTTATTGTATTAACAGTAATTTGGATTCAGGCCAATACATCCAAATCCTTCAGGAATCACACCTTAGCACCCTCTCTGACTACAACATTCAGAAGGATAAGATTATCTTTCAACAGGATAGAGATCTAAAACACAAATCTTGAGTGACCTTAAAATGGTTACAATAAAAACATATCAAACTCCTTGACTAGGCACCTTTGAGTCCAGACATGAATATCATTGAACATGTCTGGCATTACCTTGACAAGAAAGTATGAGCTCAGAACCCACTTCTAAGGAATACTTATAAAATGTGGGAGGCTTTACAGAAGAAATAGTATCAGATAGATAAGAATTATATTGTAGCTTTATATACTAGTATGCCTAGAAGAGTTTATACATTAGTAAAAGCTTAAGGAGGATATACTAAATACTAAATTATAACATTCATTCATTCATTCATTTAAATATAAAATGCTAGTTTAAGTTAACTTAATAAAAGTGATCAAAAAAAATGCACAGTAACTTTTTTACAAATTAACACAAATTAATTTATATACTTATATATTTAACCCTTTCTACTTACTATAATATACTATATAGTATTTACTTATATATTATAATAATGACTAAGTATTAACTGTTTATATATTAGTGTAATAAAATAAAGAAGTATACTGAATACATATGTGTAATACTTTTGTTACATACTGTAAAGTACACTTTGTTTTAGAGGACTGGAATAATGAAACATTTGACAAATTTATGTTGTTGCTTAAATTCCCAAGGTGTATCCAGAATGAAGACAAAGGAGATTGATATTTGCACCCTTCAAATAAAAATGCTGAACAATCTGCTAGCTTCTGTACTAGCTCAAACATTATCCAAAAGTTCAAAATGTGACACAACAGACTGTGTAATATACACTCAAGGTCAGTAACAGATATGACTTTGAAGAATGATTGTTCTTTCTTGTTTCTCATTTCAAGCTTGTACAGTAGGTGTAAAACTTTAATTTGTAAGGTAATGTATAACATAATTAACCTAGCATTCCAACTCTGTTTCAGTACTAACCAAGGTACTTATTATACACTAATATACCTCCCTTTGTAGTAAATTCTGGTTTTAACACATAGGTCCAAGATTAAGATGGCTCTACCCAACAGCCCCTAAACTGTTCAAGTAGAGACTGTAGTAACATAGGATTTATGTAATAACTAGAACACAGTTGTTAAGAGGTCTATTAGATTGTGCTCTAGATTAGGAAATCCCTAATTGCCTTATGTAGAGTTACTACACTTGGAATGTCTTAGACTATCAGACTTTACTATGTAGTATATAAGGCAGACACTTGCTTAATGTCTTAATAAGAGAGAGTACTTGAGACACTCCTACTATACTTATTAAAAGGTTATGAGCCTTAGTGCCTATTAAATGCCTCTATGTACTCACTCTTACAGAACACCTTTGCCTCCTACTAGCCTACCAAGCCCTAGACCTCCCTCTCCCCTCAAACCCATTATAATGTTGTTTATGATACATACCTTTGTTAACATTATAATGAAGGACTCTAACATTACAAAGTTCTTTAAGGGAACAGAAAAGTTGGCTGGTACAAAGGGATACAAGATATAGTACTTGTGTATACACAGTACAGTTACTACCATAATGCTCTCAGACCATCTAGAGTACAATCCCCCTTCCTCTAATAATGCTAGTATACATACAGACAATGTTTTGTATTATTGTATAATAAAAACAATAACTAATACAATTTATACAAACTTTACAATACATACAAGTGTTAGAAGTCTCATGAAGGTGCTTTCTGAACAATACAATGTTCAAACAATAATAACACATACTATAGACATATCTACATTGTTTACAGTAAAAGAGTATGTATTACAGTTTGATAAGACATTAGACAACATTGAACAAATCTATAGACAGTTGTCTACATATAATAAAGCCCTTAATGACAATACATACATTTCAGCAATTAACCTTACTACTCCTTGTGAGTATAGATAGGTAGTAACAATGCTAGACAGGCAGATTACCCATTATAATCAACTACCAACAGTTATAGTAACTCAGAAAGATGTTCTGACACCAGCTAAGTTGATACACAAATTACAAAACATATATACTAAGTATCATTCTCAGTACTCTTAAACAAAACAAGATACTGAATAAGACAGCCTACAAACAAAAGGCAAAAGTGTAGCTAAAGGCAAAACAAAGCCTTATAATAAAGTTAAATGCTACAACTGTAATAAGTACAAGCATATGTTAAAAGACTGCTAAAACCCTCTAATGAGCAAAACAACAGAAGCTTGAAAGAAAAAGTATAGGCAAACAGCTACTACTTCTACTACTACTACTACATTGTCTCAACCTACACTTAATACAGTAGTATTCATTAGAGACAATAACAAAACAGTATTCATTAAAGACATTAATAAAATGCTAATGCTAGAGTCTGTAATTGTAGAAGCCTTAGTATCAAGTTCTAGCAGTTTACCCATTCAATCCACTCTATCTACTGAATCCAATGTATTTTCAGCATTCAAAGTACAAGAGGATAGTGTCATGTAAGTAGACAACTTTATGAACTCATTCGACAATACAAAAGAAGTCATTGAGGAGTTCAATTATAATCCAAACATATGTATTAATGTAATACATTATAATGATACTGAACTAATACATTGTATTAATATATTGGACTCTAGTACAAATGTACACACTACTCTATACTTGTTCTGTCTTACAAACATCTAGAACTTGACCCTAATAAACATTACAATTGTGAATAAATTGTTATTCATACTTAGCAAAAGTAGAGTAATAATATTTAACATAAAACTATGAGACAAAGCTGATGAGTATACTAAGGTGAATACAATTTCACTACAAAACATATACTATCATCCTAATCTGAACTTCACACTTGTTAGTGAAGTACTATTATACAAAGTAGGATATGTTTTAATGAAAACAAACAATGAATGTATTATTTATTCTCCTACTCATACAAAGATTGGTGAAATACATGTACAAAATAACTTGTATATAATAGTTTCTCATCATAATAAACAATCTATTAATGTAATCACTATTGTTGATCTACATTAATGAATGGGTCATGTTAATTTTGATTACTTGTGCAAACTCATACAAGAGTATCCTGAGATTATAAGTCAAAGGATAATAGACAATAAAAATGCACAGTGTACAGATTGTATTAAAGCAAACATACAATACAATGAAATACTAAAAATACAAACAACACCTCTTACACAATGTTATGGAGATCATCTCTACATTGACATTTAGGGACCTGCCCTAGTATAAGCTTACAGCAAGTATGAATATCTTTTTACTATTGTAGATGATACTACACAATAGGTAACTATGCTACCTATGTGGTATAAAAGCTATGCTTTTACAGAATATGTAAAGCATACAATAAGACTCTTTACACAGTACAGTATAAGAGTTAAAACTCTCTAAAGTGATAATAATACAGTGTTCCTAAGTAAAGACTTCACTATGTATATTGAAAGTCAAGGAACAATATGTAGATTAACAGTACACAATACACTATAGTAGAACAGAGTTGTGGAACATATGTATAAGACTATCTTTAATAGTGTATACACATGTCTGTTATTAGCAAAGTTACTTATGAAATTCTGAGTATATACAGTACAATATTAAATGTTTATTCATAACAGAATGCTGAGAGTTGTTATTAATTTCACAACACTATATTACAAACAGTATAACAAACATTATCAAATAGATAATATACAAGAATTCAGTACATATTGTATTATACAGAATGAACAAACACATAAACTACAACCTAGAGGCTAATATGCACAATAGTTAGGTTATGATACTAACAGTAAAGGTCACTTAGTGTACCATAATAATAAAGTTACTGTTGAACACAACATACAATTCATAGACAAGCTAATGTCTAGGATTGAAGGGGAGAATAATTATAATAGTGATACATCAAACAATGATAAAACTCTTCCTAATAACAATAATAAATATAAAGAACCTGTTATACAACACTCTACACAAGAGTAAAGACTGGTTAAACAAACTATAGGTTTAAATTACAAAGACAATATAAACCTAGTTATGTATCTAACAGAATTTAACAAATTCCTTAACAAAATCTATAATGATCCATTAATATATTACAATACTATAACATGTATAGACAAAGAACAGTAGATCAAAGCTATGAAGGATGAAATACAGTCACTTTAACAATGAAATACATGGATATATACTATCCCCCCTACAAATACAAATATAATTGGAACAAAATTTGTTTATAAAATCAAAAGACTAGCTAACAGCTGAATAGACAAATACAAAGTATAATTTGTAGTGTAAGAATACACTCAAAAGAATGGAATAGACTTCTATTCTAATGACTTATTTGCCCTAGTAACAAAACTATTAACAGTACAATTATTGTTATCTTGAGCAGTATCTAAGAACTACAAAATATATCAGATAGATGTAAAATCTGTATATCTTTACAGAGAACTAAATGAGGACAAACTCATTTATGTGAAACTACTACTAGGTAGGCTACTTACAGATATAAAACCTAGACAGGCATTACACTTAAATAAAGCATTATACAGATTGAAACAAGTAGGTAGACAATAGTATAAGAAGATTACCAAACTACTACTTAAGATTGGATTAGAATGAGCTAATTACAATCATACTGTATTTTATAAGAAACAAAACAATAAAACGATTCTTGTAACATTTATACACATTAACAATATTATGATTATTAGCAAAGCTATTGCTATAATAACAGTATTTAAATATGTATTAAGACAACATGTTACATTCACTAACAGTAACAAAATACATTAGTTACTTAGTATTAAAATAAGCTAAGATAGACCTCAACAAATGATTAGCTTACAGCAAAAGTATTATATTGAAAGTATAATCAAGTGTTACTACTTTGAAAACAAAAAGGCACTACAAACACCTATTACTCCTGGAATAGATCTATCTAACAATACAAACAATACATACAATACAAACAAAAGTAATAATGAAACAATGCTATACATGAATATAGTAGAATTGTTAAGATATGTTACAGATTGCACACAGTCAGACATATCTTATATTACTAGGCAATTAGTGTGCTACTTACAAAAGCCCCAAACACATCACTACAAAGTAGTGAAACATTGCTTTACATATTTAAAATATACAACAAATTGCTGGCTTCAACTTAGAAGCACAAATGCCTTAAAACTATAAGGCTATTATGATACAGACAGACAAATGACAGAAGGACATAAAGTAATAAATGGCTACATCTTTCAATTAGCTAAATCAACCATATCCTAGTCAAGCAAACAGTAAAACCTGGTACTACTATCTGTTTACAAAGCAGAGTTATAAGTACTAGTGTATGCTACTCAAGAAGCCATTTGGTTCAAACAATTTGCTGAAGAAGTACTACAGACTGAATCAGCACCCATTACAATTTATTGTAATAATCAAGGTGTAATAAAGACTGTAAAGTCTGACAAAATAATGTACAACACTCACACTAAACACCTTGATTTACAAAAAGACTTTATACAATGTTATATTCAAAACAATTACATCAATGTATACTATGTTCAATCACAGAACCAATTAGCAGACATCCTTACAAAAGCTCTCCACATCCTACAGATCAAGTATCTAAACAAACTATTAGGCATACAGTCATAGTTCTTAATTAATGCTTGAAGGGGAGTATTAGATTGTGCTCTGGATTAGGAAATCCCTAATTGCCTTATGTAGAGTTACTATGCTTGGAATGTCTCAGACTATTAGACTTCACTATATAGTATATAAGGTAGACACTCACTTGATGTCTCAATAAGAGAGAGTACTTAGGGCACTCCTGCATTACAAAAAAGTCTTAAGTATTATACTTGCTTGTAATCTTGTATATTTTATATATTTTATAAAATTTGTCCAATTACTTATAATCTTCCTGGGGAGTTAAGCAAGGAAAGTACAATGTTAAATAAGCAAGAAAAAATACTTTTAAAACTTGGCAATTTCCAATATAATTTTATAAATTGTCAACTTATACAAGTGATTATAATATACTGCCTAAATTACAAGGTTAAGACATACTTATTAATTTGTGACAGTATAATATCTGCTTATAATGCTTACAAGTCATTACAAGTGTTTGAATAGCTTTCTTAAATTCTTTTGCTTACTATACAATTTATATCAAATAATTAATCAAATATAATTATATTTAAATTATAGAATACAAAAATAGGAAATAATACACTATTTCTACAGTCCCAACCTCTACACCACCAGCTGCCTCTGTCTCATTATTCTGTGAGTGGGATTCATGTTGGAAAAGGATGAACACATTCTTAGGCTGTTTAATGTAGT
>NW_006760398.1:40874-48751 GCF_000271605.1 Fomitiporia mediterranea MF3/22 | reverse complement strand
TACAAGTAAAATACAAGTATTATTTTAGAATGTAATGCTTATGAAATCATTTTATTAGATTACTTTTGCTATTATTAAATACATTTGTTGCGACTTTTTCGTGATGTGCTACGCTTATTAAAAAGGTCCAATAATAAATACGTCTTCCCTGAGTCGTCGTTGCCAGACTTGAACTATATGCAAAGTCAATTATAACGTTTCTCTTGAGGCGAAATTACACAAGCTCCAAGTCGTAAGGCGTCAAATTCCACTTATTATATATTCAAGTCAATTGCATCAAAAAGCACTTTGTTTGAGAGATGGGCCGGTATCGTGTGCTAACCTGGATCACAACTTCCTTAAGTTCTATGCGTCTTACTAGAAGGGATTTACAATGGTAGGTACATTTATCTTTCTTGTCTTTTACAGCGAAGCTCATTATACTTAGGCCGTGCAGAGTGTCATTGGTGAATATGATTTTCTGGACTTCGCCGATTTTGTTGAGAGCTACTTCATACTCTACCGAATCTCCAAATCCCAGTCTTCCTGGCTTCAGACGGAAATGGCGAGATGGGATGAAGACTCCGAGATGCAGAAGGCAAAACTTAAGGATATGAGAACTAGACAATGGCGAGGAGAGGAGAGGTAGAGAATCCCACAAACTCAGGCATGCTGAAGGATGTGGCTAGGAAGGTTGGGGTGGAAGAGGCAACAATGAACTGGGTCGAGACGAAGCGAACCAGGAAGAGGTGGACATTAGAACATCAAGGGCGCACGAGATATGTTTATTACTTAGAAGACAGAATCAAGAGAGATTCTCCCCCGAAAGATGGGAACCCGTTGAGCACAGTTTGCGTCTACATTTTTTATCACAACACGGAGTTTCAGCTACATTACTGTATACCACCTGTGCCGGAATGGGAAACAGAGTCACATCAATATATTGGATACTACGAGAATACTGATGCATGCTTATTAGAATACACCACCGACAAAGAGGTGGTCTTGTCTGAGAAAACAGATGACAAAATGGTGTATGACATTTACTATCCAGGTGAAAATATTGCCGTCGTCGAGGGTGCAAGGATATGAGCAGTGGACCAATGATGTGCGGCTTGGTTTCTCCTCTTGACCAACTACTAGTAGATCGTTTCGGCGTGAAAGCGGATCACCCAACACTGAACTTGGAAAGCCCACCTATAAAGTGCCGAAGAAACACGCCCGCCGCTTGATAGGGTTGTAAATCCGAAGTCATGCACAGAAAAACTACCCATGTAAAATTTTCTGTCACTTATTACATAGCATTAGATTATGGATAAATATACACTGTCCAAGCTGTTAGAAGGTGGGTAGCACAGCAGGAAAGATGGTGATGCTACTGTGGACAATGTGCTTGCCAGTGCTTGTAACTTCCATTTATGGCGACAGAGGTTATCGTTCATGCGTTTCTTTGATACATGCATGTCAGCGATTCAATCGTCATAATTCTACATTATCTTCCAAAAATATAAACAAACAAGACAAACTTGAGCGGAATTAGATATGCAAGGAACAAAATTACACTGTGCAGTTATCCGCACTCATCACAAAGAAACAAGCAAGGGATGTCACATATTCGGAATTGTGTCGGTTTACCTCCTTCGTATTGGAATGAATCAAAGGGTCGTGTCAGAGATCATGGTGTCCCATTCCCGTCTGCTAATCGTTTCTTCGCCACCTTCGACAATACGAACGATGTCGTTAGAGACTTTTCCCTTTCCTTAATTTCCTTGCAATATCTGCGGACCGGGCGTGCTTGCATCCTCGATGTCATTATGTCCTAGTGAGCCCAAGCCGACGCCCTTGTGGTATTGAGAATGTGAACTCGTATCTCTCGACCAATCCGAGACAGATGGCATGCAGCAACATGGCTGAAACTCTGGATGACGATCGAAAATATAGAGGTGTATATCGCTCAACGGGTACCCATCCTTGGGAGGTGGATCGCCTCTCTTAACCCGATCTTCCACGACTCGTATCTCGTGCTTACTTGAAGATCCGATGCCGCCCCTTTCTTCCATATGATCTGCGTCGCCTGTATCCTGTCTGCGCTGACCTTGACCTCCACCGTCGGAACGCTTGCGTTTGCGAGTGGTATCGAATCCCGGTCGCCAGTGCTTCTTGGCCGATGCCTCGAATTTAGACTGTTGCCTCCTTGTGTCTTCATCCCATCTCCTCATTTCGGCCTCAATCCATAACTTTTGGAAATCCGCAATTCTAGAGAGCATGAAGTAGACTTCGATGAAACGATCAAAACTTCGAAGATTATACGGCCTGAGGACGGGGCGCACAACCTGACCAGAATCAGACTCGATACGAAGAAGGATACAACCCACTTACCACAGTATCCCCCTCCCAGTTAGCAACATAAAACGTAAGCACATTATGGTCCAAGGTGGTGCCAAATACCGGCCCATCTGTTAAGCACAGTGCTCTACGATGCAGCTGACTAGTGTACAAGGTAAGCTGAACCCGTCGTTTCGCAACCTCAGTTGCACGTAGCTTTGCCTCATGGGTGGAGGTAACGAACATCTTCGTTTTGTATGCTGAATCTGGGATCCATGTCCCGGAGAACACGAAGTTATTAGGGCAATCCGAAAGGAACAAATTCCATCTCTCCGGCAGAGTATAAGTCGTTATGGCGTCCGCTCGAACTGTGTCTGGGACGTCGGGTAGGACTAGTTCCATTTCGGACCTAGGAATTGGAGAAAGTCAACAATGCAAGAAAAAAGTTCAATGTATAGAAATACCTCCACGCCTGATTCGCTCCAGGCCGAAGTTGAAACGCATGAATAATCAACCCATCGACAGCCCAGCGAATTGAAGCCTCGTTCCCCTCCTCGTCCGCCTGAAAAGAAAAAGCCCTCCAATAACCGACAAGTGAGTTCACCACGTCTGCAAACCCGTATTTGTCACGACCAATGAACCGAGGGCCCCAACGATCAATCTTTTCGTGCCATTCTTTAAATATTTTGATAGCCTCTCCCGCCTTCGGGTCGCCTGACAGAAGCCTCTTAATTGTTCGCCTCATCTGAGGAACAACCAGGTTAAAAAGTAGGGTATAGCATGTAATAGATGACCCACGTTGTCGCTCTTAATACAAAGAGGATATTGGAACGAGGCAATGAATTTGTCGAATTCGTCATTCTCCCATATCCCCGGAGAAAATTCTAGTTTATGGCGCATTGCCCGAGCGTCCCATTGTTCACTCGATGCACACAATCTGGATACAGTAATCAGACCTCTGAAAAGGCAAACGGGAATAAGCTTATTTTGAGGCGGGAAGGGAGGAGATATGACTCGATGCTCGGGAATCCATTGGTAATAGGTAATTTGACAAAGCAGAAAGCATATCGATCGTACCCTGTGCTCATAGACTCTTCATTCGGCGGCCCTTGTGCTTGCTGGCTGTCCCGAGAGGAGCCTGTCGCTCTTGCAAGAGTATCACCAGCCGTATTCATGGGTTCCTCTCTGTGGGTCTATTAGCAACAGGAAACGGAATATAACAAGTATAAGATACATACCCTCCGATTGCACTTGATATCGTAACAGTTTAGTGAACGTAAGAGCGAGTATATATAGTAAAAGGAGACTCACGAATCGCGCTGTGGCCTTTCCAAGGGAAAAATGAATTGTACATGCCTTTCCATGGTAAATATAAACGTGAAACGCACCGTTCACTCGTTGCAGTATTTATCATATTCGATATGGGTCTGGTCGGTAGTAGTTGAGACATGGCTGGCAGGAACTTACATTCACACAAACAGTAACAAATAACAGCTTGATCAGTTATGTCTCGGACTGCATCACGTGAGAGGCTACATTACGAATTTACGAGAACTTACATTTCTTGGTTTCGTCGGTTACCATTGCGCCTGCCTGCAACATATACTCTCATGGGTTGCTACTAATAATACCAGTTATTCTGTACGGATGCGAAATTCCGCAAACCGGGCGCGATGCTTTCCATTTTAAGGGAACCCATCAGCTCTAGTTGCCCAACATTCTCTCAAAAGCGTTCGAGAGCTTTTATTTCAGAAAACCCGAGTTCCCTCGACACATACTGTAGCTCATGACAATCTTTGATGGAGTCACAAAGTTGAAAGGTGTCTCTTCCAGTCAAGAGTAGTGTGCCACGACCCATTGTCACAGGACCACGATTCGGCGTCGGCCGCAGGCAAAGCAACGCTCCGGTGATGCAGGCTCAATCTCGCGGTGGTCCTCATAAAGATGCAGGACAGGTTGTGGAACTCGAGTCTCGTTCGCTAAGCGTCCAAGGTTCAGCCGAAGGCGTTGAGGCGTAAGCGAGCGGGTATGGGCTCGGGAGCCGGCTCCGTCGACAACCGTGCTGCTCTGGCAGCGTCGTCTAGATTCTGCACCTACTTTGGCTCCTCCAAGCCAGTTGTTGCCTGAGCGGAAGCGGTATTCGCTTGTTGATTCAGGGCCGTCGTCTCGATCAGGATCACCACAGCCACTTATTGGGGCGGATAATAGTAATGTTGGTACGAGCGCGAGATCGGGGACACCGCCGAGAAGGTACTCTTCACCGTCTCCTGCTCGGACAAGCCGAACGGAATCTGAAGTCGGTTCGTCAGTACTGTCGACGGCGTTCTCTGTCCGAGCTTTTAGAAGGTGGGTAGCACAGCAGGAAAGTGGGTGATGCTACTGTGGACAATGTGCTCGCCAGTGTGCTTGCAACTTCCATGTATGGCGAGAGAGTTTATCGTTCATGCGTTCCTTTGATACATGCATGTCAGCGATTCAATCGTCATAATTCTACATTATCTTCCAAAAATATAAATAGACAGGGCAACTTACTACAGTTATCTGCACTCATCACAAAGAAACAAGCAAGGGATGTCACATATTCGGAATTGTGTCGGTTTACCTACTTCGTATTAAAATGCATCAAAGGGTCATATCGGAGATCATGGCCGCCCATTCCTGTCTGCCAACCGTGGTTCTACGCCACCTACGACAATACGAACGTTGTCATTAGAGACTTTCCCCCTTCGTTCATGCCCTTGTAATATCTGCGGACTAGACGTGCTGATATTTTCAACAACTGTATGTCCCAGTGAGCCCAAGCCGACGCCCTTGTGGTATTGAGAATGTGAACTCGTATCTCTCGACCAATCCGAGATAGATGGCATGCGGCAACATGGCTGAAGCTCCGGATGGCGATCGAAAATATAGAGGTGTACATCGCTCAATGGGTACCCATCCTTGGGAGGTGGATCGCCTCTTTTAACCCGATCTTCCACGACTCGTATTTCGTGTTTCCTTGAAGATCCAACGTCCTCCCCTTCTTCCATTAGACCTTCATCACCTGTATCCTCTCCACGCTGACCTTCTTGACCTCTCCCATCGGAATGCTTGCGTTTGCGGTCGGGTTTAGATATCGGTCGCCAAGGTTTCTTGGCCGATGCCTCTACTTCGGACCGTTGCCTCTTTGGGTCTTCATCCCACCTTCTCATTTCGGCCTGGATCCAAGACGATTGGAATTCCGCAATTCTACTTAGCATGAAGTAGCTTTCGATAAAATGAGAAAAAAATCGGAGATCATATGGCCTGAGCACGCGGCGCACAACCTGACCGGAATCAGACTCGATATGAAGAAGGATACGATCCACTTACCACTGCATCTTCCTCCCAGTTAGAAACGTAGAGCACAAGTTCATTTTGGTCTAATGTGGCACCAAATACAGGCCCATCTCTTAGGCACAACGCTCTACGGTGTAGCTGACTCGAGTACATGGTAAGCTGCTCCTGGCGTTTCACGACCTTGAATGCCTTTAATTTCCACTCCCAGACAGAGGTAACAAACATCTTTGGATTGCATATTGAATCTGGAGACCACGTCCCGGAGAACACGTGTTTTTCGTGACAGGCCGAAAAAAAGGACTCATCCCATCCCAGTGGCAGGGTGTAAGTCGTTATGGCGTCTGCTCGAGCAGTATTTGGCACGTCGGGTAGGACTAGTTCGATTTCGGAACTAGGAATTGAAGAAGTCAGCAATGCAAAAAAAAGTTCAATGTATAGAAATACCTCCACGCCTGATTCGCTCCAGGTCGAAGTTGAAACGCATGAATAACCAACCCATCGACGGCCCAGCGAATTGAAGCCTCGTTCCCCTTCTTATCCGCCTGGAAGGAGAATGTTCTCCAATAAGTGACAAGAGAGTTCACCGCATCTACAAACCCATATTCGTCACGACCAATAAATCGGGCACTCCAACAATCAATGCCCTTGTGCCATTTTTTGAAACCTTGAATAGCCTCTTCTGCTTTCGGATCTCCTGATAGAAGCTTCTTAATTAGTCGTTCTGTCTAGAGGAATCATCAGACTGCGAGTTCAGTATGACACATAATGTACGACCTACATCCTTGCTTTTGATGCACCTTGGATATTTGAACGAGGCAATGAAATTGTCGAATTCGTCATTCTCCCATATTCCCGGAGAAAATTCTAGTTTATGGCGCATTGCCCAAGCGTCCCATTGTTCACTCGATTCACACAATCTGGTTGCAGTAATCAGACCTCTGAAAAGGCAAACGGGAATAAACTTACTTTGAGGCGGGAAGAGTCGATGCACTGGAATCCATTGGTAAATAAGTAATCTGACAAAGCAGAAAGTATATTGATCGTACCTTGTGCTCATAGCATCTTCATTCTGTGGCCCTTGTGCTTGCTGGTTGTCCCGAGAGGAGCCTGTCGCTCTTGCAAGAGTATCACCAGCCGTATTCATGGGTTCCTCTCTGTGGGTCTATTAGCAACAGGAAACGGAATATAACAAGTATAAGATACACACCCTTCGATTGCACTTGATATCGTAAGGGTTCAGTGAACGTGGGAGCGAGTATGGTAAAAGGAGACTCACGAATCGCGCTGTGGCCTTTCCAAGGGAAAATCAGTTGTACATGCTTTTCCATGGTAAAGGTATATGTGAAACACACCTTTCATTTGCTCTAGGATTTATCATATTTGATATGGGCCTGGTTGATAGTAGTTGAGACATGGTGGCTAGGAACTCACATTCACACAAACAATAACAAATAACAGCTTGATAAGATTATGATTAGGGACTAGCTTGGGCATCACCCATGGTTTTCCCCATCCGTACCACGGATGAAATCAAACCACGGATGGTTTTCCCACGGTTTGTGGTTCATCCGCGGATACTGTGCTACCGTTCAAATCCTGTAGTTACCATTTTTTCTTTTGTTAAATAAATTCCTTACACTACAAAATTACACAAAATTAAGTATATACTATCTAAGATAAACAATTACATGGGTATATAAGTAAAAAATATACATGAATATAATGTTTTTGCTTTTATTTTAATAAATAAAGGTGTAAAATAGAAGAATTATAAAAGATTTACATTTAATCTGTTCCACGCCTCCGTGCTTCAATAATTCCAATAGCATCCTTAATATTAGAGAAAAGGGGAGTTCCATCCCAAGATCCAACTGCCATCTGAGCTCTGAATGTGTCAGAAGAGGTGTTGTGTTGCATGAAATTAATTTGCCTCCTTCCAACAGAGAATGCACGCTCTGCATCAACAGATGTAGCTTTATAATTGAAAGTATTAGAATATCATATTAAATGAATAAAAACTGTTAGAATAAGAACTTACCAGGTGCAGAACAAAAATCTGTACCCATTCTAGCAAGACTAGGCAACTTAGCTTGACAAGAATGCCAATACTGTATTACACCTCCGGATGCATGAACAACAGATTCAGGAATGGGTGGATCTGTAAGGTATATATGAATACTGTCATTTGATTCATTCTCCATGGATGCAGTCCGAGGTAAATAACGGGATTGATGCTTGAAATAATAGTATAAACT
>NW_006760398.1:36941-40304 GCF_000271605.1 Fomitiporia mediterranea MF3/22 | reverse complement strand
TGCATCTTCCACTAGCAGCCTTAAGAGCCTCCTGAATATCAAACATCATAGGAATGACATCTGAAACAACAGGGACTTCTGCTTTAGAGAAGAGCAAAGTCAGTTCCTCAAGTATCTATGTAGTTTTATTAGTCTAATAGAAAATAAATTAATAAAAACTTACTAGAAGAACTTCATGTAATTCCCTAGCAAGAACAAGCTGAGAATTATTGAGGATGAAGTACTGTAGCTTCAATCCTCTCTGTCCAGTTAACTTCTCAACAACTGGATACAAGAAGAGATATGAATCAAGGCAAGCTAGATCAGAATTCCACCAAGTTGGAACTCAATGATTAAGAGCATGCTTTTGACCATAAATATGAGAACTCTTGTTAACAGCCTCAGTGTCAACAAGACAATCAAACTCTTCTTTGAGAGGAGAAGAGTCATGTACTTTCTTAGCAAGACCTGCTATCTTATTTAAATATTAAGTACTATTAGAAAGTATGATTTCATTATTAAGAGTATAACTTACTTTTGGTAGTACAAGCTCAGCTTCCTTCATCTCAGCAATTCCAACAGTAACTCCTTTGGTTTGCATTTCTGTAATAGTACAGTCTCTAACAGAAGATGTTACAGAAGTATTATAAACTATCTGACCATTATCAGCTGAGTTCTCTTTATCAGAAAGAAGAACTGCAAGCTCAGCTTCCTCAGCAGTAAGGTCATCACCAGCATCAATGACTACTTCAGAACAAGGCATCAGAGTATTACTCTGAGGATGGCTAGCACCAATCCTGACTGCCCTCTTCTGTCTGAGTGGCTTAAAAAACAAGGATAGAATAGCCTAACACAGATAATAGTAAGAAAAATAGATAATACATGTAATAATAAGACTATACCTTTGCAATCAGGTTTAGTACATGTCTAAAGCATCTAGTTCAAGATTTCATGCCATGAAAACTTGGAATCAACTTGGCTGTCTCTACAGCTGTTGTATTACAGTTCCCTGCATTATCCATACAGAGAACATGTAGCTTTATCATTTCAGTTTAAAGTAATAATAAATAAATAAAAATATGTAACTTATATACTTATCTAGCTCATACCACTGTAAGCATTCTACTAATTTCTGAGCTAGATATGCTCCAGTATGACCCTGAGTTAACCTATGTAATGTATTAGCAGTCTGTTTATCAATACTACATGTGCAACATAGTAAGAAAAAGCAAGTCATATCATCAAAATACATTACACATAGTGTGGACAGCAAAGAAGGAGGCAGTGTTGTGTTGTCAATCCTACTGTATTCCGGATGAATAACTTGCTCATGCTGTTCAAGATCATTGGAAACAGATCCCTCACTTCCAAGTATTCGATCAATAACAAATGGCTTGCTTGTTGAAGACATTGTTTTGTGGTTTGACTTTGTTGTCTGCACTCTCAGGCTTGGCAACCTGAAGCCACTCTCTTGGTAGTTGGGAAGAATGGGAGGAACATGGTTTGCAACAACGGAAAACGGCTGAGGTGGCAGTAGATAAACAGTGGCAGACGAGTGTAGTACTGAAAATTTCACAGCACCATTCGAATCACCCTCTGTTCTGCAGATTTCTTGGAGACACTCGTTTGACAGAGTTTCGCCTATAACAAACCGCCCAATCTCAGTCTAGTAAGTGGAGAAAAAGGTTGCTGATCATCCGATATTTGTGACTGCACACATCTCAGTAAGGATTGAACACACAGATAACTGTCAGGTTGTACCTTTAAAAACATCTTTTCTCGGATCATTGCCACATTGCACACACGAGTGGTGTCAAGATAAGTGAAGTTATTACAATCAGCAGTGACAGTAAGCAAAACTTTGATTGATATCAGCTTGTGCATCGGAATTGCTTGACAGGACCTGTTTTTTGCTACAATAGGAGTCTGATATAGTATAGGAAAATGGGCTCTGTTAGATCGATTCATAGAATCAGAAGACTGCACGTACAGGCACTTGGTGAGATGGGATTTTTCCATGTAGGACGTGCAGAAACAATTTGAGCCTGTCCATCACACCCGTCCAACCAACATTATGCTAATGAATGTCTGGTCTCTCATCTATAACAGAGTAACTGGGTCTTTCCATACTAGCACTCTCATCCTCTGGGGAACAGTTAAGTCTAGTGTGCTTGAGAGAGGAGTGGACTCAACAGTAGGTGAGCTAGAGCCAGAAGGCAATGATAGGGATAGATTGGATTGTCCAGCATCAGACAACTCTGTTGCAATGTTATTGAGTGAAGCCTGAGTACAACTCCTTCCAAATTGCCTCATTGTTGTAGATCAGAGCAAATCCAGTACTATGTCCACCACCAAAGTGCATACAGAAACCAAGAAAGAATATAAAAGAAGGAAGGAAGAGAGACTTACTGGATAAACTCAAGAACAGTACAATGAATTTGACCAGCATCTGTCCAAATAACAACCACTCCAAGATAGGATGCAACAATAGGTGCAGTCCACCCATCAATAGTAAGATGTACATTCTGAGCCCAATTCTAATATGCAAAGTAATAATTAAATGTAAGGTTAATTAGTATTAAAAAGTAGAACATACCTTGAAGTAGTTACAAACATTAACTGATAAACCTTCATAGATATGTTTGATGTCCTTCAAAATTGTGCTAGGAACTGGTACTACTGTCCCTAGACAAAGCATGTTGACCTCTAGTCCATAGTACTTGTCCTTCACAGAATTGAATGGTCGATTGGACTTGGCACATCTCAAGGCAATGAGAGCTTGATGAGTTGCCTCAGAATATGGAATGGACAGTTCAGGAGCAGTCATAGATGAGAAAACTTTCCTCTGTGAATCACAGACTTGTGCTGTACAGAGTAGGTTACCAGTACCATTATTAGTTTTCATCCGTGCTCTCTAAACAGGCCAGTGGCTAAGATTACCATACTTGCATGTGAATACAAACATGATACTCCTAACACTACCATTCACAATCCTTTTGACAGAAGCATTATAGTGATCATATGTAGGAGATGTCCATTTTCCTTTACATGCACCTAATAACATGTATTAGCACCATTATAAAGTATATCTAAAGACATGTAGAATGCAAAAGAATACATAAAGGAAATCATGCACACTGATGATCTCTGCATCTGACATTGTCCAAACCTCAGTATCTACCATTCCATATACAGAATTCCCCTGCCCAATCTGTCTCCTTGGCTTTGATAGAACCACAGTTGGTGCTTCTGCCAGGCAAGTTAAAATAGCTTCTGGTGATGGCTGCAGTCGGAACGTGAGAGAAGAAGCATCAGCAGTGACTGGCACCCTGGTCATATTGTAGTGATTTTCATATAGGGAATTTGAAATGAATGGTGGGTATT
>NW_006760398.1:0-36921 GCF_000271605.1 Fomitiporia mediterranea MF3/22 | reverse complement strand
TTTGACAGAAGCATTATAGTGATCATATGTAGGAGATGTCCATTTCCTTTACATGCACCTAATAACATGTATTAGCACCATTATAAAGTATATCTAAAGACATGTAGAATGCAAAAGAATACATAAAGGAAATCATGCACACTGATGATCTCTGCATCTGACATTGTCCAAACCTCAGTATCTACCATTCCATATACAGAATTCCCCTGCCCAATCTGTCTCCTTGGCTTTGATAGAACCACAGTTGGTGCTTCTGCCAGGCAAGTTAAAATAGCTTCTGGTGATGGCTGCAGTCGGAACGTGAGAGAAGAAGCATCAGCAGTGACTGGCACCCTGGTCATATTGTAGTGATTTTCATATAGGGAATTTGAAATGAATGGTGGGGTATTCTCAGACATAGTTTAGATATTGAGTAATGAGTGTTTTCAGGTTCAATTAGAGGGATTCACAAGCAGTGACAAAAGAGTTGTATTGTTTTGCTACACAAATAACAGAAACCACGGATATGCTGTTATCCGTGGGAATTTCATCCGTGGTATGGTATACGTGGGAAATTTTCATCCGTGGTATAGTTCCCATGGATCAGCCCATCCGTGCTAGACCCTAATTATGATGACTGCATCAGTGCATCACGTGAACTGCTACGTTACAAGAACTTACACACATTTTCTTGGTTTCCTTATTGTGCCTGCCTGCGACATATATACTCATAGGCTGCTACTGATAATACCAGTCATTATGTACGGATGTGAAGTTCCGCAAACGGGGTGCAATGCTTTCCAGCTCCAGGGAACCCATAAGCTTTAGTTGCTTTCGGAGGTTGCAGACCTTTGGTTTCCTTACAACCCTCTCTCGAAAGCGTTCGAGAGCTTCTATGTCAGAAAACCCAAGTTCCCTCGACACATACTGTAGCTCATGGCAATCTTTGATGGAGTCACAAAGGTGTCTCTTCCAGTCGAGAGTAGTGTGCCACGACCCATTGCAGAGGTCAACGACCTTGTACTCTTTGGATGTTTTGTCGAAGATAACGTTCCGCGGTTCAGGGTCATTGTGAGAAAATCCTAATGAGTGAATGCACACAAAAGAATTCAACACGGCGTATCTGTATATGATGTTAGTCATTACATTGGCATGCACAATGAGACGTAAAAGTCGACGCACTTCTCCTCAAGACTCTCTATCATACCATACGGCAGATTGATTGCCTCTCCTGCATCCTCGGTGATTAACACATACTTCGGAAGTAACGTATTGGAATTTGCATTAATTCCTGTGATACTATATAGTCCGTAGCACGTTGCTGTGCATTGCTCTATCCTCCTTCGTAGATTGGGTAGGTGGATTTTTCCCAGTTGGAAAATGCAGTAATTAACAAATTCGTCGTAGACGTCCTGGGAAACGTTTCTCTCCTCCCCTCGTTGTGCTTTCCACGAGGTATCTACAACTTTGAGGGCGAAGAATTTTGGTTTCACGCCATGGGAAATGCTAGTAGTTGCCAATCTTGCCCGGTAGACGCGACCAGTTGCACCTCGTGCAATAGATTGGACTACTTCAAGGACAGGGGCTTCAGACGTTGGAAAGGGAGGGAATTGCACTCCCGGCTCAGGTACAAGTATTGTTTCTGAGCCAAAGAGGGTCCCACTCGCGCGAAGTGTCTAGAGATAGTCAGACCTGCATCTTGGTGAGAATGCAAAAAAGCACATACAATGCAGCTGCTATTCTTTATGTCCATCGAGTCCGGCACTCTAATCCTTGGTCTAAAAGGGCCAACCGAGTTCTCAAGGGCACTAGTTTGCAATGACAAGCGTTTGGTACCATGGCTACTGGAGCTTCCTTTGGTTGCCCCTTCACGGACCTTGCTAGAATATCTACTACTGCTAGTAGTGGTCCTGCTGGTTCCTGCACGATCTGACCCGGTACTCGGGCCAGCTCTTGGACCGCCGCCATCGCCATCACTGTCATCGGATTTGTTGTTCTGATCGACATAGTCCTCATCATCGTGGTTGCTTGGTTTGCGTTTCTTGCTTTTTGGGACCTCCTTGCCTTTTACATTTTTGATGTAGTCATCATAGTACTTACTAATGTCCGGCATTCGTACTTCTTCATGGCCCAATTCGACAAGGACTAAACCCAGCAAAACCCGGAAAACGTCTGACTTCCCATCTTGCTCAATAGCTTTCGTGTATGCAATACACGGCCGGCCAACCGGGTCCTCAAGAAGTCGAAGGACAATTAAGTGTTTGACACTCCCGAGCACAATCCACTTCTCACGAAAAATAAGTAAATACCAGATGGCCTAAATCTCAAAATCAGTTAACCCTTAGCTGATTCTACGGGTAGAATATGCGAACCTTGAGAAAAACATCATCCAGAGAGTTCTCCTTTTCAGTCATATTGACGTTGTGTATCTCTTGAGTGTATACTTTTTCCATGCATTGTTCCAAAACAGGCACTGTTTTCATTTCAACGAGGAATAGTTTTGCTTGGCTGTTGCCTTCAGAGATCATAATATCCACGTACTCGGCAGTATCCACTTTCGATTTATCGTGGTAGAACTGGGTTTCTGCCAGAATGTTGGTATGGAAAAGCTTTTCCGTAGTGTAACAGATAGAGTCAAGCAGTACATTCTTAAACCAATCTTTACTCTAAAGCCCGGGGCACCAAAACAGTCAGCAGTGACTGTAAGAAACATTTGGATAGAAATTTACATCATTCACATTACGTTGCTTCGACCACACAAGATGTCGAATCCCGTCCCACACTTCGCAAATTGGAGAGAACTTTGGTTGGAAGTTCAGCCACAATTGTTCTTCGTCAATAATTGGCAAGTTGTCAAGAGCTTTATCTGCAGCACCCATCAGTCGATCTGCAAGCTCGGGATCCTCAAAGGCCCATTGAGGGAGAGCAGCCCAAGCCATTCTTGCTACGTGGTCAGAATTAAGCCCAGCAGAGGAGATACTGGGCATTTTGACAGGCTCAAAGTCATTGTCCAAGCCTGCAGCGTCGATAGGGACAGTGTCATCATGACTGAAGTGAAAGACAGGCAAATTGAAGTATGCATTCTCTTTGAACCATTCGCTATTGACGCTCATAACGAGTGGTTGTGGTTAAGACCTCCGCGACACGGATAACACTATCCACGGATGAAATTCCCACGGTAACTACTGTAATAAGGATAAATGTTAATACTATTAATAATTTCTGTTCTTAACCTATAGTATTAGTTCTAATAAAATACTACTTTAAAGAGAGAGAGAAATTACATTATACATTAGACACTATCGATGAAAGGGAGGAGTTTTTCTCTAACAAGAATGTTTGAATTCTGGAAAATAATAAAATATCTAGTAAAAGACTTGTTTATACTGTAATTTCCCAGCATAATCCTTTTGGATTGTTTCAGTAGGAAGTGAGTGGACCACCACAAACCCCCAAATTTATGAACCCACTTTCATGTGTATATGGCAAGTGTGGAGAGTGATAGAAATATTGCAACTGAGAATTGTATTTTATTTTTATTTTCTACCGGTGCGTGAACGAAAACTACCAAATATAGCAATTGTAAGTGGACCGCAGTTAAGAGACTTGAAGTGTGCATCGTCCACCACAGCATCACCGCCCATTTGCCTGTCACTTTGCCAACCCTTTCCCCCCTTCCTTCTTTTCCTACCAACTCAGAGAAGGTATAAAAGGTATGTCTAGCGACAAATTACTACTATAAGTCAAGTCGTAGGAAAGATTACTGATGCTGATTTGACGAAGGTAGCTGGTTTTTGGGACACAGAACAAACTTTGTATGTGATGTCCTCTTCGGGATTACAACGCCGGCGAGCGGCGGGTGCCTCTTCTTCAGCGCAGGATGAGGAGTTCGGTGGGGCATGGTCTTCGACATCGACCTCCCGAAATGACGTTAATGGTAGCGGAGCGAGCAGTCCTGGGCCAACGACGCCAAACGGAAATGGCATTGGGGGTGCAGTGCATGCGGGGACAGCGTTCGAAGGTGGGAGCAAGGTTGCGTACGACCCGCGAGACCTTGAGCTTGAGGATGCAGAGGCGAGGTCGGCTGGAGGCAAGATGCCGAGGTTGACTATCATGGAGGAGGTTTTGTTGCTTGGGATCAAGGATAAACAGGTGCGTGCGAGTGCAGCTTCGTTTTGCGGTCAGGTCGTTGTGCTCACGTATCGATCGCTTACTGCTTAGGGTTACCTGTCGTTTTGGAACGATAATATCTCGTATGCGCTACGAGGGTGTATACTGATCGAACTGGCTCTTCGACGACGTATCGCCATCTCACGCGACCCCGCACGAAAACGAGTTCCACTGTCTGAACGTGTTGTTGAAGTCCTCGATGCACGACCTACAGGTGAAACTCTTCTTGACGAAGCGCTCCGGATGATGGTTGCGACCTCTGCACATCAAACTGCTTCCGTTGCGCCTGCATCATCAACGGCAACGGCATCTGCTGCGACCCAGCCGGAATTCATCTCCGTTAATACCTGGATAGATCTACTCAGTGGAGAGACGTGGAATCTTATGAAGATCGGCTTCCAACTCAAACAAGTACGCGAACGACTTGCGAAGGGGCTCGTCGACAAAGGCGTCTTGCGCACTGAAAAACGAAATTTCTTGTTATTCGATATGGCAACTCATCCAGTTGCAGACGCGAGAACGAAAGAAGGGATCGTGAGGAGGGTGACGACCTTGCTTAGTGCGCAAACACGTGCTGTCCCACCAGCTGCGTTGGGGAAGGAAGGTGAACAGTGTAGGGCTATGAGAGCGGTGGCGTTATGTTGTGCTTCGTACGCTGCGAGTGTGTTGGATAATTGTTTCACGAGACTTACGTATGAGGATCGTGAAGCTGCGTTTTCGCGTGCTGAGGATATACTTGGCGAGTTTGCTGCTTGGCCATTTGGTGCATCGTCATCATCATCAAGCTCAGGTCCGAGTGCGCGTCGACGAGAAGGGACAAAAATTGGGACAGGCAGTAGTGGAGGGAGTGGTACACCTGGGCGAGAGAGCATATTGGGTCTCGTTGATGCCGTCAAAGGGGAGATGCACACCACCGGTCCTGGAGTGAGCGATGGTGAGGATCGATGTTTCGAGTTAATTGCTGCGGTGTTGGATGTCCTCTCTCGTCTAGATTCTTTACTATGACTCTTTGTCCTATGTTTCTTCTGTCTTTAATCTTGCTCTCATCAATATATATTTCAATTACACTCTCTTCACCCCTTTTTCGTATAATCGCTGTTTTTTCTTTTCTATTGGTTCTTGTATAAAAATAATTTGCGGGTATCATATTGCAACGGTGGAGTCATGGCAAGAGGGTCTAGAATAGCGAGATATCCGAGGGATGATTATGTTTATAATGCTGGTCTAGACACGTGCGATCAAATAAATCAATGAGCGTGGAATGCATCTAAGTGGCAATGCAAAGAATGAATCTAATAAGTTAGAGTAAAATATCCAAGCACAACAATAATCGAAGAAGCGTAAAGCGCGGAAACGATGTCGAGCAAGTGAGTGCACCTGTTAATCCATCTGAAAGGTCTTGAGTTAGTAGCAGGTCAGCGTCAGGAAACAAGGACGACTACGCACATCGATGAAAGAAGAAATACTGGTGGGTCTTCCATGATTCCCCTCCCCTGCACCATTATTTCTACTTCGTCTGTGAATGTCGCTATCGCTGAAAGCTCGCGGACGAGAACGAGGCCGGGTTTCTTTTCCTCGTAAAGACAGCGGTGCCGTCGACGAAAAAGGCGAATAACGTGGGCTCATAGGAGAGAAATAATCAAGAAGGCGGTGTTCAGGGATCGATGCAAGAGCGGAATGGGGGTAACGCATGCGCGGAGATCGGGCGCTGCTCCTGGGAGATGGTGATAGAGTACTTGAAGAAGTCGTTGGGATACCAATTCTTGGCCGCACAGGACGGGAGCGCGAGCTCCCTGGAATGGATGATGAGGACGACGTGCGGAGCGGTGCTGGGCGAGGTCCGCGTAACCGGCGGTTGCGGGCTGTCATGGGGTCTCTCGGGCTTTGATGCTGTTGAGCGGAAGCGGCGGCTCGGAGGAGCTCTTCTTCCCCGTAAAAGAGCGGGCTAGAAGATCGCTCTTCAGATGGCGAAGCCCTGAGGCTGACTGGAGACGAAGAGCCTTGTTGCCATTCACTGTCGTGTGCGTTATCCGCACTGTCGTAACTGCCATCTTCGCCATGCAAACGCGTAGCAGCGTCCAAAGATTGGTATACTTCCAAGTCGGGAGAATCGGAGGAAGGCGATGCTGCGGATCGCTCTTGACGAATCTCCACGTCATGGCGATCAATGGAAGCATGTGCGGTCCCCGCACCTCGCGTGCTGGATGGGAAATTGCTGTTCGAAGAACTTCTTAAGTACGTGGCATCTGAAGGCGAAAGTTCTTCACGTTGCATCGGAACCCATGGCGACCAACTAATTCGCGGGTCCGGCAGGTCCAGTTGCGGCAAACGGAACGGATGCAATACTCCGGAGCGTCTATCCCTACTTCGTGCCGAACGTCGACTGTAATCTGAAGTCCGCGATGAACTGAGAACGGACGATGATGGAGAAACAGGATAGAAATCAAGTTCCTCTGTAAGATCCAATTCAAGCTGTCGACGCTGTTCGAGGTCACGATCCGGGGAACGGACGACAGCATGTTCGTCATCCGGGAAATCAGTATCGGTAGGGCTGGATGACGGCTGGATGAGTCTGACCTGCGAGCCATTAGGCCCATGTGGTGGCACTTCAGCAATTTGACCTCTGCTTGAACGCCTTTCCGTGGTCGATTGCCTTACGTCTGAAAGCTCCACCTCGTGGAATATCTCCCCTCTCGTCGCGCCCGCTTGCCCACCATCTCCATCTCTCGGAGACTCAATGTTGGGATCGCTCCGAGAGCTCCCTCTTCTCCCAAGCCTTAAAATTCTAAGTCCCTTAGATACCCTGTTTGCTGCCTGTCTTTGAGTAGGGCCGAATGATAAGATATTTGGCCGTGTGAAAAATATGAGCAGGACGTCAACGAGGCCGCCAAGTTTGAAAAGGGAAGCTGCTGCTGCAGTAAGACCGAACGGAACGTCATGGTCGATCTTAGAATCAGAGAAGTGGGAAGCAAAAGAAGTCCACCGAGTCGCAGAAAGCGGTAAAATGATGATCTATAACGGTACAATAATGAACGATTATGTCAGTCCGAGGAAGAGCAAACACACAGCTGAAACGTTGACATACAATGTAACAAAGTGGATACCAAAGCATCTTGTGTGCCTCACGCAATGGTAATGCCAGTCTGGCTTCCGACTCAGAATTTTCCAGGCTCGTCCCTGGCCCGTGCCGTCCTTGGCTCGCACGTCTGTCCCCGTTGCTGTCCGAATGAAAATTTCCAGACCGACAACAGCGACTCCATCTCATGAGTGTACTGAGGCTCCCACAAAGCCCGCCACCTTCCCACGTTCCTAATAAAGCACCCCTCAGGCGGAGAAATAAAAGTCCATAGACGATGCTGGAACCAAGGACCGCAACCCATGCAAAGACGTACGTGACCGCTCTAAATGCAATATGAGCAAGGCCGACGAAACACCACACTGGCGCAGGTGTGAAGAATGGCTCTAAGGGCGAAACCGAAACAGCAGGAATAACAACTAGCAAAATCTGTAGGAACGTGTTAGCATCACCCGGATGCTTGAATTATATTCTTACTTACGAGGAAAGCCCATATTCCTAGCAACGTGGAAAGCGCTATTATACGCGTCCTTGGTGGTGACCAATGGAAAAATATTACACGAAAAGTGTGTAATGCAATGGCCTGCGCAGGACAAATTAGGGACGGCGTAGAAAATAGCATGCTCACGAACCAAGGTTGACAGTGCAACGGCTGGCATTCCCAATTCCTCAAGACCACCTGTCGACCAGTAAGAGCTCATCGGTCAATTCATTTCGCGAGGGTAGAAACGAGATAACGAAGGAACCCGTTGGCCCCACGGGAATGAACGTACCTTGCGCTGAACAGAGGGCTCCGCACGTCGTGCGACCCTGAAACACCCATTTCAAGTTGAAAATTCCGCCAAGAGCCACCAACATGTCCGCGACAAGCAACGAAAGCTAAAAATGTTTCAGGATACCGTCAGGTACACAGAATTACTTTCTCCGAACGCACAAAGTACGCGTCAATGTCAGACTTTAGAAACACTAAGGACCCAGAATAGCGCGCCGACCGTACAACGTTCTTCTACAAAACAACATGAACGATTCATCCGAGAAACGAGCGATGAACGCACCACATAAAGTACCAAAGTTGTGAGAACCGCTAAGAACGAAAAGAACGAACAAACGATGATAAACTGATGATGTGAAGGTATTAGAATAAGCGTTAGGAACCAAAGACCGGCTGGACAAAGAAATACGCACCGCAAGACCGACTTGTTGCTCTTTAGACAGTTGTGTTAAGCAAGGATCGTGTTCAGATGTTTGAGCGAATACATGCTCGACGACCATTGAACGTCGAGCGACTCAATACAGGAAGGACATGCGCGTGTTGCGGGGTGGTTAACAAGATCTGACCCGGCTAGAAAAGAATAGAAGGACGGCAGAGGGAAGACAGGACGAAAATTTGCCGATGATAGAAGCTTAAAGGTAAAACCGGGGCTAGTGCACAGCTGATGATCACTGGACGAGACAGTCCGCAGGCGGGGGAGGAGCCGGCAATGATACCAAATAGTCGTAGCCAGTGATGCTGAGTGGATGCTGTGGAGAAGAACTACGGTCGCTACTGTGAGCGCGGCGCTGTGCGTCCGAGTTAACCGTGCACTGATATATCATGAAGTAACAAGTCATAGTACAAGATATCTTGGCCCATGCAGAGTACAAGAAACCGGAGGCGGAGGATTAAGCACTGCATGCGCCGGTGATGGGGCGATGCCGTTTTCATGTTGTTGCTCTTCGTCGAGAATGCCATGTTGACAGCGAAAGGACGACGAGAGGCGTAAGACAAGGGACGCATGCGCCATCAGATGCGGCTGTCGGGAGTTGGGCAGCTCCAGACTACGGAGCCATAGAGAGAGATTTGCTGCAGGGAGACGAGATGATCAAGGAGTACATCCATCGCGGCGCTGAAACACGACCGCGGACACTCTCCTCCGTTTCGTTGCTCTTACTTACTTACACTCTGCGCACCATCTCCGGGGTTATGTCAAAGAACAACGTCGATTGCGCGTCAAGCTAACCGTCACCGTCGTTGGAGACGAGTAGTTGGTGGCTTGTGGGAGCGACTCGGAGTGGCCACTGACAAGGGGGAAAGATTGGACATTGTGGGAATTGATTATGTCATGAAGTCCACCATATCTTCAGGTCGGACTAAAGCCTGTCTCAATTCATTATTATTGGCAAGGGAGACTTGCAGGAGAGTTGCAGCACAAAAAAGTGAGATGCCGAGAGTAGTGCAAGCCTCTGAATAATTGAGGACGAGACTTGCAAAAGACTTGCAGAGGCTTGTAACAAGTCATGAGATTTTAGTTTATGTTGATTTTGCAGAGGAAAATGAGAGGAATGACATAGTATTTCAAAGTCCGACAGCTCTGCAAGTCTCACAAGTGCTCAAGAGCACACTTGCAGACTTGCACAAAACTTGCACAGATTTCGTCTGTATTTGGCAACTATTAAGGTACATGTCATTTTTTTTGCACCCCAAACATCTCATGCCAATGTGCAAGTCTGCCTTGCTAATGAATTGAGACCAGCTTAATTCTGAACTGAACCTCAAATTGCTTATAATAAGTTATACTATTTACCATTTTGCCTTCTTCTGTTCTTGACTTTTTGTACTTCACTTTGTAAACCTGTAAATCCCTTTGCATAAGACAAGCTAACAAACTGTTTCATCCATTTATTATAAATTCACAATCTGTATAATCTTAGCTACAGCAAGAACCATTGACAATCGAAACAATGAACATCTTCTGACACTACCTATCGCTTCATACCCATTACTCTTGCCAGTCGTGCCCTGCCTTGTAATGGTGTTTGTGTTTTGTCATCAGCTTCAAATAAATCAACCAACAAAGTTAAACAAGACAAACTTACTCGACCATTTATTTTGCTACTTAAGCTTGTACTCGCATCGTTTGTGAAGCGTCCACTGTACAGGAACTCTCGGGTTCACTCCACTGTGTATCATTCCGAGTGCTTACCGCCTGTTCACGAGCAAATGTAGACAGGAGTAGTCTCGAATTTATCACAGTAATAATTGACTCGGAAATGTGGATTAATATCTGATCTGATACAGCCTAGGGTTGGGACAAGTTTGGATATTACCAATTTGTGCTGTGTGTTGATCCCGAGTAGTATGATTAAACTGAATACCTGATCATTTGCAGATGCTATAACACTAAGCGCGCGGATTGCTGAAAGGGATGAAATGAGGAGAAATATCGGTCTTATTAAGCAAGCATTATACCCCATGTCCACTTGATAACAATATCACATTTAGAATTGTTTTTGCAGGAGATTATGAGATGAACTCACGATAATAAGGAAGATTCTGTCTTTATAGAGCATTGTCAGTATATTCCTATTCCTGATATGTGTACAGTCCATTACATTCCAGATGACAAGGCTAGCAACATAAATATCAAATGCTGCCTTTAAGTAAATGATAGTATACATCATCCACAACTTAAAAGTATAGCATTATTGTGTATATTCATTACCTGTACCATCCAGAAGTTGAAGAACTTCTTGGGATTGAAAGTAATGAAACAAGTATCAAGTACTAGCACATACACAACATTTGCTAAATAATGGAGCAAACACATCAAACTCTATCCTGTTACAAGAAGTACACAAACAAAGAGACTTACTGCCCATGCCTTTTACCTCTTAGCCTATAGAGACAATTGCAACAGTATTGACTATTACTGAGCCAGCTATGAGGAGCTGGAGAATTTCCAGTTTGTGCTCCCATAGCAGAAATGTATGAAAAATCACTAGACCTAGGAAGAATATGATAATATTCATGAGCTTGTACTGGATTTCAGACAAAGTATATGATTACTATGACCAATCGTGTCCACAATGAATATAACAATGGTCAACATCATTATGGATACACAACACCTGTACAAATATGAGTACAAAGATGGTTTCTTTGAAGAGTGTCTTTACTAATAATAGGGATATAAGACAAAGTGTCTAATAATAGAATAACTTGCCTCACCCATTCTGATGATAGCTCCCAGTAACTGTGAATATCTTCCACCAACATAAACAGTGTCAAAATACAACATAAAGCATGTAATAAAGTTCTTACCTAATAACAGAAGCAAAAGAGAAATCACTATTAGGTACTAATAGGCTATGTATACAACCTTTAGTATTGTGTGTCTTGATTTCCATACAAGTAATAGCTCTGGTTTGAATGTCAAACTTATGTTGTAGAGAAGAGACATGAATCCTGATACTGTCAGTAGTTAATATTGTAGTGAGTGACCACAATTGTACAGAAAAGCAAATTGTAATTACTGACAAGCTAAATACTTTGTTACAAACTGTATTTCTGCCTTATACATGGGGGATGTAAGGAACTGTGCAATTAGTAACAATATACTGGTTATTAGCCAATTTGGAGGTAAGGAAGTAGTAAGAGGCTCTGAGGCTCTTTAGCTTGAGTGTCTTTAGCTTAATACATATAGTAGAGACACTAGAACCCTTATTACTAAGTCTGTATCATATCAGAAATCAGTAATGGAGCTTACAACAGATACTGTTAATGTAAGTTTTGTACAATCACACAGATACTGATTATTAGTGTATATAATAACTATCTTTAAATAGAGAAGTCTGAAGATGAATTGAAAGAATATTATACAATTGTTTAAAGTAGTAAGTAACTTACTATATATTCTGAGTTGTTTAAAAACACAAGAGTGTTAGTTAACAAACCTCTTATTAATACCTAGATAAACAGTTAGGAGTAAGTTGTTTATTTGTACCTGTTAGAATCAAAATCTAATACATAGTACAATTTTTTGAGAGTATATATTATTTATATTATTTAAGAAGTATAATCTTACTTACTCTGTACATATATATAATACTTATAAAGTTAATCTTTGTTAGAATGTAGAGTAACAAATTGTAGTATAAACATTATAGTAAATACTTATGTTATACAGTATAATATTTTAGACCAACTATTAATATTCTACATCTTAGAAGTTACAATATTGTTTATAAAGAGTAATTGACTCATATTAGTAAGCAAGCATTTGTAAAATACAATCTGTTATAAGTTATTTATTACACACTCTCTTTCTTCTTATAATTTTAGACTACTGTATACTAATTTATAAAGTAGTAATTGTGTAAGAATATAATGTTTTGTCTTATTTTTAAAACCTCTTTATATATTAGCAATTAATACAATATTAACTATAGTAAATATATTTATACTTACAATAACACATATTTTCTGTTATTACCTCCTATTCTATACTTATTACTCTTAACATTTACTAGTACTGTTTAATAGAAGTAGATAAAAGATTAATTATTAAAGTTAAATATACTATTTCTTCTAGTAATCAACTTTAACATAAGATAACAGAACACTTACAACTATACAAAGAGAGAGAGATTACTATAAACTTAATAACTCAAATATTAGGAGGAGAAGGATAGTAGAGTAGAGAAACAGTAGTAAATTCTGGAAGCAGAGGAGAAGGAGAATAAGAGGTAGAGGAGAGTAAGAACTAGATAGTAAAACATAAGTAAGAGACTCTAAGTCATTATAACAAGTCTGTTCCTATAAAAAGAAGTATAAAATCTGTTAATAAATAAACTGTATATAATTAAATAAATTACTTACCTGTACCTCTACTCAGACAAGAGTAAATTGGTCTGAATAGGATTAAAGTCAAGTCTGTATACTAATTCTATGTGTGTACAGATTTGTCTAAGTCTTCTTTCCTATAGAGTGTTTACATGTAAGTTTAATGTATTAAAGTACAACTTTTGAATTATTATTTTATAAAATTAATAAAATATTTATTTCTTAATTTTTTACAAAAATAAAACTAATGTTTTTTAGATAAGATATTGTAATATATAATTATATTTTTTTTATGTTGTAAAACAGTTGTAGTAGATAATAATATGAGAAATGGCCTTAAATTAACTATATAAGACACTATAACAGTATAAAGAGTTTTATACATTAGTAAACAGTTAATTAAAAGAAAAGGAAGTTAATTTATTATTATATTTAGCTCTTCCTCCTTTACTACAATCTTGTACTCCTTCTACTATCACAATTCTACTACTTACTAACACTTTGTTTAACTGTTTCTAAGAGATAGATTAATGTTAATAATAAACATTAGTTAAGACACTATATAGACCTGTTTAGACAATAAAGTTCTATATTTAAGGAAGGAGTAGTAGGTAGTTATTAGTATACACATTCTCCTTCTTACTCTCTAAATTAATAGTTAAGTTGAGAGTATAGTAAGCTAGCTTTAGTTTTAGTTACTTTCTTAGTAAGTTAGTTATACTTAGTATAACTCTTTCTTTAGCTTTCTTTTTCTTCTTCAGCTCTATTTTTACTACTTACTATACCTTCTCCCTCTCTCTCTCTCTCCTCTTCTCTTCCTTCTCCCCCTCCTTCTCCCTCTCCCTCTTCTCCCTCTCCCTCTCCCTCTCCTTCCTCTTCTCTTCCCTCTCTCTCTCCTTCTCCCTTTCCCTCTCCTCTTTCTCCCTCTCCCTCTTTTATTACTTTTCCTCTTTCTCTCTTTCCTTTTCCCTTTCTTTCTCCTCTCTTTGTTACCTCTTTTCCCTTTCATCTACTCTTTTTTAAAATTCAGCTACTTTTATAACAAGTTCTTTGTAAACATTACTAAATAGTTTTTAATAGTTATGAATGTGTTTCTAAATAAGTAGAACTTAATCTGTAAGTAGTCTAGTACTAACTGTTTATACTCTTATCCTTGTCTTTTTTTTTTAGTACAACTGTTAGTATAGTTTACTATTCTCTTTGTCTATTAAAACTTTTTAAGTATAGTTAGTCTCTATTTAATCTTAACACTTTTTAAGAAAATCTCTTAGTGTATAAATATACTTAAAGAGTTCAATCTTAGTAGCTGAATATAATAGTAAGAGTAGAATATTTAGTAGAACTATAGTAAACTGGATAGAGTCTTCTGTTTCAACTTTATCAAAAACATAATTAATATGTAAATTAGTATTAGTACTAATAAAATAAAGTAGTCTCTTACCAGTTTGAACAGGGATTATATTAATAAACTGTAGTACAGATGTACAAACAGGCTGAACTGCTTAAGTAGTTATAACTAAAACTGGTTCAAAAGTAGAGGGAGGGATTGTATTAGGATTAAAAGGATAGATTCTACATTTAAGGAAAGTAGCTTAAACAGTACTAGGAGTAAAAGCTTTCTCTCTAGCATTAGTATATGTTTTAATAATATTATACTTACTAATTAACACATTTTGTCTTACTAATTCTATAACTTCCTTTTTATAAAATGTGAATAAAGGACTAAAGACTCTTATATTACATAGTTAAAGTATATGAGTAGTATGAGGAGGAAGGTAAAGAATAATAATATGATACTCTTTAGCTATTCTAAGAAACCTTAAAGAGTAATAGAAATTATGTCCATCCAGGATTAATAATCTGTACTCATCTAGAGACTCTAATTTCCTTAAGCTTTCAGGATGAAAAACCTTTTCAAGCTATAAGGAACATAACTCTTAGTCAGTCTATCTATTCTGAGAAGAAGTAATACTAAAATTATATTAGTATTATAATTAATAAGTATAATTAAAAGAAAACTTACTATGTATGAATAGGATTATTCATTCCCTAGAATAGACTTGTTTTAGCTCCTTTCATAATAAAAAGAGGCTTAAGAACAGTACTATTTGTACAAATACATTCAACAATAGTAACTAACTCCTTGTTTCTATCCTCTATCTAAGAGACAGTTTTCTGATCTCTATCAACCAAAACCCTTGTTTTTCCAGCTAATCCTATCTGAACTCCTTTCTTATCCATATTGTAAATATTAGAAGGTTTAATATAATAAGAAGTAAGAGTTTCAAATAATAAATCAAAAAAACTTTTTACAGTAAAAGCATTTAAAGCTTGAGCTCTAGAAGATTCAAGAGGAGATGTCTAAAGAAGTTTAAGATCAGGATTTCTGGATAAAAACTTTTTATACTATGTCTTTCTAACCTTTTTTTTAACAATAAACTCTGCTTTTTGTTAAACAAGATCTTTAAATAAAGGAATAGCTCTTTTTGCAAGAGCTTTAATCCAATCTTTAAGAACTTTCTCTTGAGAAGGTTTTAAAATCTGAAGATGAGAAAAGGCTAAAGATCTACTTTCAATACCTTCAAGCCTTCTTTTAAGAGTTGTCCTTGAGATTGTTAAATGCTCTTAGCATATTTATTACTGTATTCACTGTAAATTTGCAGTTACTAGGATTCAAAAATAAAAGGTAACATATTGTGTTGGCTTGTCTAATACTGTTGCAGCGCCCCTTGTGGTCAAGACCCACATGTGGACACTTTTACTATTTCTCCCTCAGATTTTGCTCAAACTTCATAAACTTTTATATTTATGTAGCTTAACATATAATAAATATATATCTGAAATTTTGAGACAAAAAAATTAGCTAAAAAAAAGTTATTATACTTACAATCCGAAGGGTATGAAAAATTACACTTTTGGAGTGAACCAGACTCTTTCCCACACAACGAATACACTATATTAATTCAAATTATTATTATTTTAAGCTGTAATTTTGTAAATATATGTATTAGTATGCTTTTTATTAGTATTATTTTTTGTAGAAGTTTCTGTGGAGTTTTAAGTAAGTTATAAGAAAACTCGCTAATAGTATGATTTTAACAGATTAGAACATACAAATTCACTAATCTCTATCTTTATAATTTTTTATACACAATTCTACTTATAAGATTAGTTAAATAAAGTTAATATTTATGATTATAGATATAAGAAGTATATATTTACCAAAAAGTATAACTTGAAATTTATTACTTTAATTTATATTGAGTTATTATATTTACAACTATAAAAATTATGGTTATTATAAGTATTAGTATTAAAATAATTGTTATTATTATAAAAACATACGAATTAAGGTGTGTATATGTTTTTTAGTAATAGTAGTACTAATTGGTTACTATAGCAACGAAAAAGACGCACCGAAAAAATTACAGCAACACTTTCTTCCCTTCTCTTCTTTCTCCATCATTTCTTCTTTTCTTGATCCCCCTTAACTTCTTTACTTCTACTTCTTATAGCTAGAAGATCTAGTCAATCATCTTCTTTATCTAAGGGTAAAGCCCTATTAGAGAAAGAAGCCAGGCTTAAACAAGCTATTTCTACTATTTTAAATTCTGAAACTTATTCAAACTCTACAAAATCTATTTCATCTATTCTTTCTGTTTCTAAAGAATTCAATGTTGGTACAGTACAAACTCTGTTATCACTTATTGTTTAGTACAGTTGCACTTGTTATTGATTGTACACAATGAAACATGTTTAACTTATTCATCCAGCTTAGCCATCTGCTGACCTCCTTGTTGACTTCAAACAAGTTTCAGGTAGAAGTGAACACCCTATTGTATTCAATTAGCATTAGAACAAACCCATCTATTCAAATTATCCCTTTACTAAATCTTACAGTTTTGTTCCCGGTAATACATCCACGTGGGAAGCACTCTCGAGTTCGAGTTGCTGTATATCACCTTGAGTGCCTACTACATGCCCACGCGCGAACGTGCGTAGGAGTAACCTTGAATTTATTGCAGTAATAATTGACTCTGAAAACTCAATTAAAACCTGATCCGATACAAGCTAGATTGGGACGGTCAGACATTATGAATATTATGCACTGTGTTATGCTCGAACTAATACGATGGATATTACTCACACAATCAGGAAATGCGCTAATTATGGCATTGAGAAGTCGAAGTGCTATAATAGAACTACAATGAGACGAACTGTGAATGTCACTCTCATAATTCAGGTCTCGTACCCCACGTCAGCTGAGATTCTGCTCAGAGTTATTATTGAGGAGCAGTGTGAGGTGAAACTTACGAAAATAAGGAAGACTCCATCATTACGCAACATAGTATAAAGATCTCTATTCCTCATGCGTGGGCGGGCCATTGCGTTCCAGATGACGAGGACAACAACATAAATATCAAATGACGCCTTAATTTGATTGTATTATTCGCTACCGCCAATTAATACCATGGTAATGAATAATTGGCTTACCTGTGCCATCCATAGCCTAAAGAAATCCCCAGAAGTGAAACTTACAAGGCACGCGCCAAGTTCAGGAAAGAACATAGCAGGCCCTGAGTAGCCAAATAGACATACTCAGAATATAAATTACTAGAAGGAAGGGAACTCACCGCTCAGGGATTTTACTTCCGTGTATAGTGAAGCAATAGTCACAGTATTGACGACTATTGAGCCGATGATGAGGAGCCATAGAATTCTGGGGTTGTATTCCCATAGCAGGAATGTTCGAAAAATTACGAGGCCTAAAGAGAGCATTATGGTTGACGTGAGCTTGTAAGTAAATTCAAATAAAGTAGACAAGTACCATGACCAATAGCATCCACGATGAATATAATAATTGCAAAAGTCATTATTACTGCGCGGCACCTATACATAAATGAGTACTATGTTTTTCAGCTAAGGAGATTTCCTTGCTACAAATAGGATGTAAGGCAATGCATTTTATACGAGAGAAAGTTATATTACCCATTCTGCAGATAGCTCCCAGTAACTTTGGAATTCTTATTCGGATAATAAATGTTAAAATATGTTGAGTTGCACGAAAGTACAACATCCTGACCTAATAAGAGAAACGGAAGAGAAATCACCATTAGGTACCGGTATGCAATATATGCAAGTTTTGGCAGTGTGAGCTTGGAATTCCACACAAGTAACAACTCGTCCTCGAACGTTATGCATATATCGTAAAGAAGAGAAGTAAACCCGGATACTGTTGGTGCAGGTCGTTGTGAGTGACCACAATCTCTGAGAGAAACAGATTATAATTGCTCACAGGCAAGATACCTAGTCGCGAATAGTGTTTCCACATTATGTAGCAAAGAGGGGAGAAACGTCGATAATGGGGACGACATGCGGGATATTGATCAGACAACCTAAGGTGTTGCTCTCCATTTAATACATAAATGTTAAGGCGGGTTGAGTCTGTATTTCTGGGTCTATATCAAAATTTAGAATCATTGACAGAATTTAAAAGTCGCCGTTGATTTGCATTGCACCAGCAACACAGGAAGCTGATCATCATTGTGCATTCCGGTCGTCGTTAGTAAATAAACCCGAAGATAAACTGAAAGGGGACATTCGATTACTTTATAGGGTGACCTGTTGCATCGGCAGGGTTGCCTAGAACCAGAATGACACCTCGTGGCGAGCGCTGCGAGCCTATAAGTGCTGGCAACCGATGGGAAACAAGGTTGCTATATAATTATACACATCATCATAATCAAGGTCCGGTGTTGCCTCAACTAAGAAGTATGATGCTTGATCTCTGTCGCGAAGCAGCATTTCCGACTAGTGAGGAAGATTTTGCAGGATCTCTGGAATGACTAATACCGGTCCGTAGAACAATGTCGTCTTACGACGGCATTGAATTAGAATATAGTAAATACATAAATACATATTCCATAGTAGTGAGCCCTCTTCAAAAGGAAATACATAAATCGAACTTTGCCTAGACAGGAGACATCAAGGCATTAAAACAACCCTTTATTCATTTAATCAAAAGGTTCGGCAGCAGCAAAGAATGAGCAAATTACTGATCTTAATTAATATTAGGACAAACTTACTTGTTTGGTCAGGCAGCACTAGAGTTTGCCACCTATTCAATGCCTTTCCTACAACTCTACCTGCTGTGTATTGTGTACAGTTGATTTTAGCCCTTGTGAAAATGTATGCAGGAGAAGATGTGTATTGAATATATTGATGATTGACATGGTAAAAGGCAGAGTAGAGGTGGGTGACAGGACCTAAGCTGGCATGTTAGAAAACACTGTGTGTTGTAGTAGTCAAAGATCAGGATAACTCACACTACTATGCATACATGCTACAATGTTAACAATCCGGAGAGCTACACTCAGCAGTATATAAGAAAATGAAATGTTGCTAATAAAAGTAAAACTCATACTCCAAGAAAACTAAGAATATATAAGAATAATTAAGATGTAAAACTCTATAATAATATAAGTACATACAAAGACAAGGATCACCCCATCTTCAAATAAAATCCCCAGAAGATTTCTGTTTGCTGGACGAGGCTTGTCCATTGCATTCCAGACAATGAGGCCAAGGACATAAATATCGAAAGCTGCCTTCAATCATATTTATAAAGTTAATAAGAAATGGTCTAGTCTTATTATTACTAGATTGAAATAATTTACCTGGGACATCCAAACTCTGAATAAATCACTGTTTGCAATATCGAAACCACAAATACTTGTTTTCCCGGGATCTAAATAGGGATACACACTTCTTAAGGTTCAGGATAATAGGTATGAGGGAAAGGTAAGCTGACCAATTAAATATTTTAAAGTCGTGCCAAGTGAAACTACAGTTACACCGTTGACTATTATTGACCCTGTAAAAAGGAGCCAGAGGATTCGAGGATTGCAGTCCCACAGTTGAAATGTGCGAAACAATACAAGACCTTGGAATAACAGCATTACTTTACATTAAACTGCCTTTAGTAGAATGCAAATGTGGCCTATACTTACCATGTCCAGTAGTCTCGGTGAGGAAGAAAATAAAAGTAAGGACAATAGCGACCACTCGACACCTGTCCAATTAGTGAGTACAAGACTGTTGTGATTTTTCTTGTATACTTTCTGAGAATAATAGTAAGGACAGAATTTATACCTAGCGCAATCTGGCTTACCCATGTGCTGGACAAATGCTGAACTTTGAAAATATCTTATGTAATAAAGTAGCCTGAGTATTGGAGCATATCACATTAAGAGTAGACAAGCATACTGACACACAGTCATTAGCAGAATAGAACAGAATAACACGTAACGATAGAGGATGTATGCAAATTTTGATAGTGTAAGCCTGGTGCGCCATACAAGCCGTAGTTCTGTTTCGATTGTTAAAATTATGTCATACAGGAGACATGCTAATCCGGACACTTCATACAATACAGTTTTGTGTCAGAAAATTGTAAGAGAACACTATGCAAGCCAAGTAAAGTTGAGGTTACTCACAGGTAAGGTACCTAAAGGTAAATTCAATCTCCACTTCACCCAGGAGGGGTTGCAAACTGGACGGTATCTGACTGGACATAGACAAAGGAGAGGGAATTCGCAACAGCTGCCAATGTTTCTAGCTACTGCACTTAAAGAAACACGAATTCTACGTTGTATTATGACATTCACATCTAAAAATCAGTGATGAAAACGCTGTGTCTATGATATCTGATGTACTATAGTGTATCAGAAGCTCCTGATACTGAGGGTTCTGGTTCTAGCTACTGCAAAGCAAGTTCTGGACAAAACTTGTGGGGCTTGTTTGCTTCTATGGTATTCCAGCTTGTGCTTCCACGATGGCGAAATCAGAATAGAAACAATGAGAAAGCAATTGTTACTGTTAATAGAGACGAACAATACTAAATGAAATCAGCAATACTATAGCAATAAGATGCTCCATCAGGATCATGATATACCTCCGAATCGCCGGCAGCATCTCATCCGAGGCGTATCAGATGCATAGATGTATACTGTTGATTGTCAGTGCGAAGCAACGGCCGCGAAGAGATCTTACTGCTTTACACATGAAACCTGATACGCTCCATAGATATCTCACACCCGTTGGATTACGAAGGTTTTGTTCTTAATCCTTCCAGTAGCCAACAGTTCCCCTGCCAGCAAATTGAAGGATTGCTTCGTGCTGGACAATATTGGCATGAAGTTAGCGCTGAAAACAGTGAAAAGTGTGCAGTGAATATTTGAAGACCATTCTTCTGGTGCCCTTTGATGCTTGACTGACTAGTAGACCAAAGAAGAGATGTCGGCAGCTAGCATACTGCTCGGGGACATAACTGAGAGCCGAGTATACAAGGAGGCATAAAAGTGGATAGAACTGTATTATCATTAGGTTCATGATGCAAGAGACGGGGAAACAGCCGAGAAGCGCGACTGCTTTGATGGCTTCTAAATACCTCCAGCAGAGTTGAATCCCTGACCGTGCGGCATGTCTATAACCGTCATGGCAGACCGCGTCTGTCTTTCTCTCAAGGACCTTGCAGCCGGCTTCGTCATTGTGGGTACAACGAAAGTGCTTGCGGACACTTACTTAAGATACCGGAATGGCCTGGCTAAGTTGGAGTAAGTTCAATCGTTTTCGTAGTTATCACGTTTTGATGAAATCATGTTCGTGATGATGCAGCTCGTGTCCGGGAAAGCATCGCCTCTGGATTCGCCCCTTTCAGACTCTAGCGATAGTACTTGCTACGTATTTCCCTCCGCGTGGTTGGTTGGCTCATTTCGGAGGGAAATTCTCTCGTGAGTCACGTGTACCTAATCTAGAACAAACTGACTTTTGCTTTCGCTTTCGATTTAAAAAATATAGCTTATGCAAAGGAGGGAAGTACCATCCTGTCCAGTCTCATAGTTTGGGATGGTACCCCGACATTCTGGCTTGCCGATGCTGAGGCTATTAAGGCTGTTACCTCGGATCGGCATGCTTTTAGGAAAGAGACAGAAGTAGTGCGTTTATGAATTGTTTCGAGTTACTACTCTGGAAGCTGAAGCTGATGGAACTCGTGATAGTACGATGTACTTGAGATATATGGACGCAACGTAGTTAGCACTGACGGAGACGAGTGGCGGAGACACGTTGCGGTTGCCGGGCCTGCTTTCAACGAAGCGAACTATGCTCTTGCATGGGAAGAGACATTACGGGTTATGCACGAGTGGTTCGAGGAGCTCGATTGCGATCCCGAGATATCGGTTGGGAAGTGCTTGGATATTAAAGGAGAAATGATTAGGGCAACACTCCTAATCATTGCATCGGCTGGTTTCGGCAAGCACATATCCTGGAGGGAGGCATTACAACAATGTAATTCCACACGAGAAAAGGTCATGCCTTTCCATGTTGCACTGGACCTAACGATCAAAAGGCTTTTTGTGAAAGTTCTAACACCTAACTTTGCATATGAGCTGCCATTTCGGATTCCTTGGCTTTCGAATCAATTGGAAGAAGCACGAGATGCGTTTGCGAGTTTGAAGGGTCATATGGAGGTTCTTGTTACTGCAGCGCGGAGTTCTGATAATGATGAAGGGGCCGATTTGCTTCGGTGCCTTGTGAAGGCGAACGATGCGACTCGTTCTTTGGGTGGTGCGAGTACGAAGGGCACGTTGACAGATGATGAGCTGTTCAGCAATATATTTGTAACGTTTACTTTCCATCGTCTATTCAGATTTTCATTCGCTAAACAATTCTGTAGGTATTCTTGTTAGCTGGACATGGTGAGCATCCAAGCACAATATAGACATAAAATAATCAATCTTATTACAGAGACGTCCGCTCATACTCTAAGCTTTGCCATTTTGCTGCTCGCTTTGAATCCTGATGTACAAAAGAAATTGCGTAAAGAAGTTCTGCGGGTTTGGCCGACAGTTGAGGATTGTGCTTCGTCTAGCAGCAAAAGAGACTTTGAAAAACTTGTGATTATTCCTCGTCCTTTTTTTTTAAGAAACAATGACTAATGACCTTAACTAGGAGTACACCCTAGCTGTCTTCCGCGAGACTTTACGTTGTTTTCCGGCAGAACCTCGTATAAATAAGATCGTTGAGCAGGATTCTGTTCTTCAAGGGGTTCGGTTCGAGCCGAGCAACACCCCACATGAGACTACTACATCTTATGATGGTGCACTTACAAACATCCAATTTAATCGTGATGAGACCAAGGATCGCAAGTTCGCCGTACGCGTGTCAAAGGGAAGTGCTGTTAGTCTGGACATTTGGGCACTGCATATGAATCGTTAGTCTAATGTCTCCTCGGTTCGGTAAGAAACTGAATGATGCTTAACATCCAGCTCTGTACTGGGGAAATGATGCTGATTTATTCAAGCCAGAGCGTTTCATCGATATCGCGGACTATAAATGGCCAAGAGATGCATGTGAGTCAACTCGTTTGTCACTGGTTTTGATTTCTTTTGCATTGATCGATTGGCATACCAAGTCATGCCTTTCTCCAGTGGAGCGCGAGGGTGTCTTGGCCAGCGATTCTCGATCACGGAGAGCGTATGCTTGCTTGCCTGTTTTGTACGAGGATACGAAATCTTGCCGCCGGAAGAGGGAATGAAAGCGGAAAAGCTGTCGGAATCAGACAAGAGACGAATTTTATCGTGGAAAGCTGGTATAACCTTAACGCCCACAAATGCGTACGTGAGACTCCGGAGGTATTCAAACGAAGAGTAGTGCTGAGTGCATTATTGTTCGATTGACTGTATGAGCGGGCACGTGACCAGAATGGCGGCTGACGGCACGCGACGCGACGCGTCTGAGCATTTCTTTTCTTTTCTTGTCTTGTCTGTGTTGTTGATCATAATGTACTCTATCCGCTTCCTCTCCTTAATATTTCTTCTATTTCTCTCCCGTGCGTCTGCGACGTCCAGTGCAGCATACCCGGTCCGCGACCAGTACCCGCTCATCGCCCGTGTTGGCCAGTCTTATTCTTGGGCGATATCTCCCGAAACCTTTGCCACCAATAGCTCGGTTAACGTCACGGTCTCCTCTCATCTTCCTGGCTGGCTTTCCTTCTCGAACTTGACGTTCTCTGGTACCCCTTCTGCGAGCGATGAAGGTTCAATAAACATCACTCTCCAGGCAGGGAGTGCGATTGATATATTCACGCTATGCGTAACGCACTTTCCGCCGCCAAGGATCAATATTGCGCTCAAGGATCAATTCAACAGTTCAAACCCGTCTATGAGCTCTGTTTTCTTCTTGGAGAAGGACTCTGTCCTGCAGGATGACAAACCGGCGCTACGTGTTCCGCTCCGCTGGTCGTTCTCTATCGGCTTCCAGCCTGCCACGTTTGTGAATCAGTTCGATCTGTTTTATTATGCGCAGCTTGCAAATGGCTCGAGGCTTCCTTCGTGGCTCTCATTTGACAATAGAACAGCTACTTTCGACGGTGTTGCTCGGACTCCACTGTTGCAGGAAGGCGAAAAGGTGGAGCTGGTGCTCATCGCGAGCGATCAAGAAGGATATTCGGCAGTACGAGCACCCTTTGATATTTTCATTGAATCCCACGATATAGTTATTTCAACGGAACCCGTCATTTATTTGACAGCAGGTGAGGACTTCCGGATTGACCTGGGACAAGATGACTTCTTCCTGCAGGGCATGACTGTTGACAACTCGACGATTCGAGCGGACAATATCTCCATGTTCTCCGTTGATACATCTAGTGTACATTGGATCTCTTATGACAGTGGATCGCGTGCGCTCACTGGTACAGCACCTCCCAAAGGCACTTTCTCCGTGTCTATGTCTCTTACGACTTTCAACGACTCACTCTCATTGAATACGACTATCAACATCGTACCCTCCTATTTTAATGCTACGACACTACCAGGAGTCTTCGCGAGCCCAAGCACAACCTTTTCTTTCGCACTATCCCCGTACTTATCCTCCGATAGTTACTTTTCAGGCCATAACGTCTCTGTGTCTGCCAGCTCTACTGCGTCGTTCTTGAACCTCGCGACGGGACAGGATGGAAAATATGTACTGAAAGGGCAAGTCCCCAGTAAACCCGACGCCTCGCACTTCGATGTTCAATTTTCGGCCTATGACCATACAACACACACTCCTTCACATGCTGCGCTACGTATCTCGCTTCGGCAGCCAAACTCGGAAGCCGCAGCTCGAGACGCGTTAGCACGACATCGCGCGCTTGTCCTTGGCCTTAGTATTGGACTTGGCGGCGCAGCGGCTTTGGTCTTGCTTGCTTGTATTCTTGCTCTTGTAAGGAAATACTGCAGGGTGCAGGATACTGCAGTGGATACGTACTCGGATGATGAAAAGGGCAGTGCGTCTTCCGTTCCTGAAGTGGAGGAAGGATATGGGTGGACAGAAAAGACCGGTTTGGGGTTCTCAGGGGTTCAGCCAGTGCGTAACCGGTTATTTTGATATAATATTTATCTTAGTATTGTGTAGACACTTCGAACAAAGTCTTATCCTGGAGTAGGTATTGGATATACCCCAACGTTGCTTCCTGGCTCTCCACCGCCTAACCGCACTACAAAGGCAGCGTTCTTCTGCAATGTCAAGGCTGCCGTTCGTAAATTCTCTATCGGAAGTCGGAATGCGTCGACACGTAAAAGTGCAATATCTCGGCCTGTTTTGATGTTAACTAAGGAGAGCACGGAGAACTTACGTGCATTGCGTGCGGCTGCCGGTCTTGAAGAGGCACCTGTTGGACATTCCTATGGCTTCCCTGAAGACGGTCCAGACTCTCTGGAGGCACCCCTAGGCGATGGTATTTCTCTCGGACTTAGTAGTGGACTAGGATCGAGTCCAACTTCGACCACTGGGCATAGTAACGAGACAGGGAAAGTCAGTATTCCTCACCAACGTGCCGATTTTGGACCAGCGCGTTCGGGTCATGCTCGTGGATCCAAATCCGTTTCACACGCACATGTGCCGCCAGTGCCAAAGCCATCACATGCAAGGAATCGTAGTACTGATACCCAAGCTACGCGATCATCCGACCAACGCGACAACGAAGCGGACCTGTCTGAAGCTGTCATCGTGACTGCATCGCGAGCTACGTCGCTCCGTTCCGCTCGATCGTCTGCGTATAGTTATACCCAATCCAACTACACTCGGGATAGCGCACACGCTGGAGGAGGTGGTCAGATGGCTAAACCACGTCTTGTCCCATTTACAAACGCCAGAGGCGTCCCTGTCCCTACGCCAACACTTAACTCGATAGCTGGTCCGGCTGGTCCCCGTGAGCCACGCCGCGTGAGCCAAGTCGCCGCTGTCGTGCCTGCCGAGCATGCAGGGCGTCTTAAGCCTGGACAACAAGATACGGACGCCGATGCCATAATGACGGATGGGTTACGGTATGTCCGTGCCTTTGGGGACCAAAATGCCGATCTGGACCCATCGCGTGCTGCGAGTCATTCTCGACAATCGCCTGCAGCTGCGACGAGTCGCTCTAGCTCAAAGCGATCATCGCGCTCAATGTCGCATGCTCAGGTTGGGCTATCTCCGGCACAGACTGCATCAAGTTATGTTTACCCGTCTCCTTCGCAAAGTGTCGAGTCGAGTGTGAAACGGAGCAGCAAAGGCAGTAGAGGGAGCCTTATGATGAGCCGTATCCTTGTACGAACGGGTGAAGCGTTTGCGTTCAAATATCCGATTGCGCTGTTGGCACCGGTGACGTCTTCTGCTCCGGAGCGCAAGCTGATCGCACGTTCATTGTACGGAGGAATGCAACTACCGCCATTCCTTGCCCATGCGGTGTCAACCACGACACCATCTCTTTCTACGTCTGGTTCGGGTAAGAAACGTCGTGTGCGTTATGAGGTCGAGTTCTGGGGTACGCCGAGTGCGAAGGATGTAGGTGAAATTGTTGTTGGTATCTTCACAGAGGGCGAGAATGGAGAGTGTGTTGGGAGACTTGTTGTGGAAGTTGTTCCTCGCGGTACGTAGCTCACCTAGGGAAATTTGTTGTTACGAAGATCTCTTCGCCGGATATTCTGTCTCTAGACCGGGTTTAGAGGTTGAGAAGGGGCCGATTTTCAACACATGGTTGGTCAACGAGGACGTATTTGTCGCGCAACAGCTCTGTAGGACAGGATCTCGTGTATTTCTAGAACCAATATTTGTATCTGTACCACATCCACAGCTATATATCATTATTGAATATGTAAGACTATATATGTTGTTTCATACCAGGATAAAAGTTTTTGCTGCAAAAAAGGATGCGGCTTTTTTATTTTATTTTTTGTGCTGTCAGCATGTCACGTGGCTTTTGTATGCGTCAGATTTTGACCCGCAACCCATTGGCCACTGCGCCCCCTTAACCTTGCTCTCTCTCTCTCTCTTTCTCCTCGTCTACAATGTCGTCCAATGTCCCGATCAATGCTGTTGACCCTACAGCACCAACACCACAGAATACACCTTTGGTAAATGCACCTATCACAACAAATCTCTCGAGGCCGACGATTCCAGAGACCGTATCAGAGGAAATCGACGAGCTGGAAGATGAGGACCCCGTCGCGTCCCTCAGCGTCGACGGCAAGCGGAGTTTAATGGGATTACTAGGCGTACAACTAAAGCAAACCGAACTTCAGCAAGAATTCAAGCGAGAAGTATTTGCTCTTGAAAAGAAGGTTCGTTTGCGCATAGCATATATCTCGCATGTCCTTTTTTGCATGATTTGGCTGAGATGATGATCCGCAGTACCTTGAACGGACAAAGCCGCTGTATGAACGACGCACTGCTATCATTTCTGGTTCTGCGGCTCCGACTTCTGAGGAGGTTGCTGCTGGGCAGCCACTTGCAGAAGAGTTTATAACTGAGCCACTGCCTGAAGGCGATGCAACCTCTGCCCCTATTCCCGAGTTTTGGCTTACGGCACTCAGGAATCATATTGGCATATCGGAACTCATTACGGATCGTGACGCGGGAGCGTTGAAGAATTTGAGGGACGTGAGGTTAGAGTATCTTGATGGCGAGAAGGAATTGGGATTTAAATTGAAGTTCTACTTCGATCCGAATGAGTATTTTGAGGACGAGGTATTGGAGAAGACGTACTTTTACAAGAGTGAAATCGACTACTCTGGGGACTTTGTGTATGATCGGGCTGTTGGCACGCCCATTAGGTGGAAAGAGGATAAGGATTTGACCAAGGAATTTGAGGTCAAGAAACAGCGAAATAAAAGTGAGATTCTTTCGCTCTAGCGTCGTTAATTAGTGTTGTATTCTGATCCGAGGTTTGTAGATACGAACAGGGTTCGTCTTGTGCGCAAGGCACATCCTGTTGAATCCTTTTTCAACTTCTTTAGTCCACCCTCGCCGCCTCCGGAAGAAGAGATTGACGAGGACGACGAAGATGCATTTGATGCTCGAGCAGAAATAGAGTCTCGATTGGAACTCGACTATCAGGTACAGTACTATTAGCATATTATTGTACAACCCTCTTTGTTGTGCTCATATATGTACAGATTGGTGAAGATATCCGCGACCGCATCATCCCGAGGGCTGTCGATTACTTTACAGGGAAGGCACTGGAGTTCGACGCGGACGATCTTGATTCGGACGAATACTCGGACGATGATTTTGAAGACGATGAGAGTGATGTGGAGGATGTACCTGGGCCTGGAAGACATCGGCACGCAACGAAGGGACGCGGTGCTGGGAAGAAGGGTGAGGGACAAGAGGAATGTAAACAGCAGTAGTGTAAGGAGAAACCCAGTCTGTGGTTCTGTTTGTTTGTTTTGCTTGGCGGTAGTGCACATCCTGACCCGAAGACGAGCTCACCTAATTTACGAGTCTGTGGTCGAGCACAGCGAAGGAGGCGGGGGGCAAGAGGAGTGTAAGTGGCAGTAGTAAAAGAGAAACGCAGTCTTGTTAATTTCTTTTTCTTTGTTTTATTTTGTTTGATCAATTGGTGCGATTATATTGTTACCAAGTCAAACCCGAGAAAATGATGTTTGAAGAGTTATAATCTCCGAAGGTCGTTTTGTGTGAACATATGAGCAGGAAAGGGATACAAGGCCGGAGGTACAGCTGTGTTCCGAGTTCCGAGAGTATGTCATGCCGCGCAAGTCCCGAAAGTACGGGTTCGGACTGGGCACTGGTAGTAGTAACTGGTTAGTGATTAGTTGTCCCTGTCCCCCCGTCTTAGCGCCTTGGTCCGCTCTTGGCTTCCCATTTCACCCTTAATTTATGTCCCTCTCTGCCTCTCTTTTCCCGTCTCTCTCTTTCTCCTCAAGCATCGTTTGATACGATAGCTACGGCGCCAGTGATGATTTTATACTTCTTGGCTTGCTTTTACGCACTTGCAAATTTTGCTGCCACAGCATCTCCAAGCGCCGATGCAGCCTTGGCACCCCCAGTTTCTTCTCCTCGTTTACTACTACAACAAAGGGAAGCTTTGATTCGAAGAACGGGACGTGTCGTTCACCTTGACCTTGAGCGCATTGAGCGACCGAGACCGAGACGCAGGGATGAAGTGGAGGCTGGCGCACATGATAAAAGCAGTATTGGTCTTGGTGACGCACTTGACATGTACGAGTTCTGTTGCCTCTCCTTTTTTGAAGTGTGTTAAGGCTTCTTATATATAGAACTTATAATGTTCTCGTGCAAGTCGGTAATATATCTGTGCCACTGGTCCTAGGTGCGCTCCTCGCCCTTCCCCCGTTTTAAAGAATGACTAGACGTACTTCGATTGATAGATACAGGTTCAGCGGATCTCTGGATCCTTTCTGACAGCTGTACAACATGCTCTGTGTCCCCCTTCCCCCTTTATCCCTCCCAGGGCCTCGAACGAGTCGCTGATGTGAAACTACGATACGGAGATTCGCGGACAGGAACGCATGCTACTGGCGTAATTGGCGCAGAAAAGGTTGGAGTGGCCGGGTTTATTATCGACGTGTGTGTTCTTTGCTACTATTCCTTGCGCGACTTCCTTAATTGGCGAGTTTATGGATGGCTAGAAACAATTCTTTGCGGCGATAAATGATACGAATACGACTATCCAGGAGACAGGTTCTGTCGGGATATGTGGTCTTGGATTTCCTGTTAATAGGTATCTTGGAACCTTTGAAGGATCTTTTGTACGCTTACGATTCTTTTCTATGAAGTCTACTGTGGAACGAGTTATACACGATGGCAGCTATTAACTCGGGCTCACCAGCAAACATGCGGCGAACATTACCAATTGTGGACACCTTGTCCCGCCCACAGACGTTTCCGAATGCCCCTCTCTTCCCACCACTGCAGAATCGAGCTGCAGACGAGGATATTACTGGAGGTAGCTCAATATCTGGTCAAGTCGACATTTTGTCGTCGTTCAATACTTATGGACCATTCGTCTCGAGACTCATTCTCAATAATTCATCCAATCACGACGGTGGAACCGAGGATTCTTCGGGATTTCTCGCTTCTCCACAGTTTTCCGTTACACTTCAACGAACGATCCCGTCGCTGAGCGGTAATGTAGGAATGTTTACCCTTGGTGGCCTTCCAGATGGCGTCGATAATGCATCGTTGACTTGGATGCCTGTAAGGCGATATAAAAAGGAACAAAATGGTGTTTTTGTTCCACAAGCGCCAGACGAAGTGTACCCATACGCGTGGGACGTCCCGCTCGATGCTATTTATTTTGATGGCGTGCGTTTAAATGGAAGTACGCTTGGTGACATTAGGCTTGAGGATGTGGGGCAAAGTGCGCTCGTCGATACGGGCAATTCGCTCATCCGAGGTCCTGCAGATATTATTCTTGCCATTCTGTCGATCCTTGCAAATAGCTCGTCCTCTACCGCACCGTTCTTGCGTTCGTCTCAGGTGGCCGGGTCCGATTATTCGGAACAAGAGTATTCTGATTTCACGGAGAATTTCGACTCATTTGCGTATGCGTATCCCTGTGCTGAAGCGCATCTTCTCTCTTTTGAGTTCTCCGGAAGGCAGTTTCCTGTTGATCCGAGAGACTTTGGGAGACCTATGGGCGATCGGGATGCATATTGGTGTGTGCCGAATATTGCACCGACTGACCCTCCGAAAGTAGGAAACTATTTGTATAGCTGGAGCCTTGGGGAACCGTTCGTTCGTGGGTGTGTGGTGTTTTTGTATGATGTATTTTTAACGGCTGACCGCATAACTTGCAGGGTTCTTGCAAGCTTCTACTATGGCAATTTGACACATCCTTCGTTCGATCCGCCACGCATTGGAATTCTGTCAACAGTCCCCGAAGACACCGAGCTCCGCCTTGCTGGAGCCGTGCAATCTGCAGCAAGTGTTGGAGGTTTCCCTGGTATGCTCGTTATTCAGTATATTGCACGTCAATAAACATTACTTGTATACAGAAACTACGATCGCAGCCCCGACAGGCACTCATACTACAGGTACAGTAACGACGAATGCCGACGGCATAGTGCAAGCAAGTGAACCTCCCATACCCTCTAGTGTGACCTCAGCGTCGCATCAACAGCGAAGTAGTGCCCTCTCACCACATTGTTGTTCACTAAATACGGATATTAGAAGTACTCTTATTTGTATAAGCATTGTTCTTTCTGGGATATGGTTGTTTGTATAAAATACGTGTCAGTTAAAAGGAACTATCTATAATTAAGAGATAATAACTCTTATAAGCTTAAGAAAGTTAATACAAGTATATAGAATTTATATCTTAGTATTGTAAGTACATGAATTGTACTATTTGTTATGGTTTGCTACTCTTGCACCCTCAGTTCTACTAGTTCTACACCCTTCTGTACTGGAACTCAGGACTTCTGTCTCTCAGGTGTACTGTATATACACTATATGTAGACTGATTCTCTCTATAACTCCTACTACTACCCCTCTCTACCTTATTACTCTTTTCCTTTGTTTACCCCTTCATTCTTTGTTTATTCTAATGTCTCTTACCCTTTGTTCACTCCTTCATTCTTTGTTCACTTATCTTTGACCCTCTCATTCTTTATTCTTTATAGCTCATCATTCTCTGAGTACTTTTGTATAGTTTAGTATATATACATGTATAAGATCAGACTAGTTCTGTAGTCTTAATCTTGTCTACTCTAGATAGTCCTGTACTTTTAGACTTACTCTATATACTCTATACTTGTCTTACTCTCTCTTCCTACCTATTCTATAAGTTCTGACTATGTTCTAGTACTTGTATCAGGAAAATATCTCAAACTTTGTATTAGCTTATATGTATATAAATTATATATATTTTCTACATTATGTATAAGAGCTTATTGTGTACCTAAGGGTTTTAGAAAGGTAATAAGAAGCTAAGAAAGCTATTAAAAAGTCTTGACTTTCTGGTCAAGAATAATAAGAATTGTAGTACTTACTAAGATATATAAGTACTTAAAGTGTACCTTGTAAAATGGCTAAGTATTATAATACTTGTTATTTTAACAAGGAAAACATATAAATATAAAATGTATAAGATAAAATTTTCCTTATATCTATTTGTTATTAAAATAACAGTTTATAATTATATTGAAATATTGTATAAATACATTATTATCTATAACAATTAGGAAAATAATCTGACAATAGATAGTAAGTGTATTAACAATAGAGAATGAATGTGTTTCTTAACTGTTTAAGGTAGTCTTTGTTACTATACCTTAGTTGTCTCTCAGTCTCTACAAGTTGGATTGTGTATAGATTGTAAGATTGTACAGATTGTAAAGGTTAAGATTGTACTTATAAGGCAGATTTAGAGGTTGACTTGTTAAGAGGGTAAGGAGTTGTTAGTAAGTACAAGTACTTAAAGTAAAGAGATGAATATACTGTAACAGTATATAGTAAGTATAAGTAGTACACTAGGGTTAATATTTAAAGTATTAAATGAACTGATTTGAGTAGTAAGTAAAGCTGTGTTTATAAGTATACATTGTATACTCTAACTATATCTTATAATTAGAGGTATAGTAAACTGAGTTATTACAAATAACTATAAAGATATATTTCTAGAACATTCTAGCTTAAAGGATGAGAGTAAAGTAGAAAGTATTAATAGATTTAACTTATCTTAAGTAAAGTAAGTAGTAGACTACTGTATCTAGTTAATATAGTATTATAAATAGTAACAAGAAATGTAAATAGAAGTAGGGTGGACTTGTTAAAGTTAATGTCAAGTATAGAATAAATAGAGAAGTAAAACATGTATAATATTAGAGAGAGGTAGTATTATAGGAATAGTTGTAAACAAAGCTACATTTGTATATATATACTATATACTCTAACTATATCTTACAATTAGAAGTGTAGTAAACTAAACTGTTAACTAAGGAGTATATTCTTAGAGTGTTCTAACCTAAAGGAAGAACTGTACCTATAAGACAAGTTTAAATTAGTAAATAGTAACAAGTAAGAAAAGATAAACACACTATAACAGTATATAGTAAGTATAATTAGTATATACAGATTAAGATTTAGAGTGTTAAACAAGTAAGTTCAGACTATAAACAAAATTATGTTTATATGTATATACTTTATTATTTATTTATAGTGTTTAATAGAAGGTGTAGTAAACTAAGTCATTAATTATAAAGTGTATCTCTAGAATGTTCTAACTTAAAGAGAGAAGATAATGTGTAAAGTGTAAACAGACTTAGTTTAGAAAGAGTAAGTAGTAGTTACTACTTTTATTATTTAAAATAGTATTATAAACAGTATTAGAGAATGTAAAAGTATATAGTATGAGTCTATTAAGAATATTAAGTATAGAATAGTAAGTAGAGAAGGAGAGTATATATAAGGTTAGAGAGAGAATTGTACTTTAAAAGTAATCTAACATAAACATTATTATAAGTATACTTATATATACTTGTTAATTGTTACTTATACTATAGAGTAGAAAGAAGAATGTAAATATATAGAATTATTAAAGAAGTTGTTTAGTATTAGTTAATAATATAAAAGTACAAATATAAATGTAAAAAGGAAGAGGAATATAAAAAAAAGGAGGATAATAAAGGAGAGACAGAGTAAGAGGTAGAGTAAAGAGTAAAAAAGATAGAAGAGAGATAAAAAGTTAAGAGGAGAGGAATAAGTACTTATTATATAAGTTATTATAAAGTAAATTAGTTACTTATATTTAACATTATTAAGACTAAGAGAGTATAGTATAATTAGTTGTATAGAATCTAAAACTTAGTATAAGTATTATAATAGTTAATTAGAGAGACAAGTATAGTAATGTTTATTGTTAACATTGTTAAAGGTAAAGTAACAGTTAGTAGAACACATGTAAGAGGAGAAAGACTAAAAACTTAAAGAAAACAAAAGTAACAATATAATAGTATAATAGAGAGTTAGACTTAAAGAGATAGTAAAGGTTAAAGAGAAAGAGTAGTATATATAAGTGTATTATTATATACTCTTAATCTTTAACTATTAATTATATAAGTAAGTTAAGTATTAGTTACTTAAGATAATCTAAGTATAATGTATATATTATATACTTATAATATACTTTTATTAAAATAATAAAGTATAATAAGTACTCTTACACTATTATATATATTAATATACTTTTTATATAAATTATAAGATAATAATAGTTATTATTACATTATTATATTATAAATATAACTTTTTTTTAAAAATTATAATTTAAATATAATACAAGTATAATACTTTAAGTTATTATATAAAGTTAGTATAATACATATAATAGATTTTATTTATTCTTAGTACTTATATAGTTTTTATATATATTAATATATTTTATTTAAACATTATAGTTTATTTACAAACCTTATAATTACTTTATAATATATATATAATATATATATTACTTTATAAAGTTTATAAAAAATTATAAGAAATATAATATTTTCCTAATATATATTTTATATTTCTTTTATATAAAATAATTGTAACTTAAGTCTTCTTACTAAGTCTTTAAGTCCTCTCTATACTATTATTAATATTAGATTAAAACTACTTATTATTACTCTACTATTAAAGAAAATGTGTTTTTTAAGTTAATAGTATTTTTAAACTATAAATATAAACTTATAACTTTTAATCTAACTATATTCTTAAAGCTACTAGTTAGAATTTATATTAAGAGAATAAGTAAGAATATAAAAAGAGTTAAAAAACTAAGAAACTATTATATTATAAGAAAACTTACTATTTCTTATAAGAGAATTCTAATTACTCTTAGTTTACTTAACTACTAACTAGAATAACTTAATACTTAAGTAAGAAGTTAAAAGAAAAGAATTCCCTTTATTTAGTAATTAATACTATTTTTATAAAGAGTAATATATATATAAATATATAAGAAGAAAGTGTAACTAACTATAATAAGAATATATATACTTATAAATTCTACTATATAATAATTTAATATAATTAGTAATATAGTAATAATAAAATACAAACTAGTAAATTAAATTCTTATACTTACTCTTTAGTATTTAGTTTTAAATACTAAAAATTAGTAGAAAAGATAGAAAACTTACTTAAAGTAACAATTAGTAATAAGTAACTAATAAAATACTTTACTTATATATATAGAAAACATTATTATAATATAATACTACTTTTCTAAAATGATTCAAAGTTAATCTAGTAAGTATTAAGATAGTAGTAACATTTTAAATAGTAAATAGTATAATTCTAAACTATATAAAACTAAATAAAATATTAATAGAATTAAAAGTAATTAATATTATTATATAGTTAATTAGTAAAAAAGTTTTCTCTTAATTGTTACTATTAATATAATACTTTTTAAAGAGAATTAGTAAAGTTTTTAGAGAAATATAGTGTTTTAACTTTTAAGTATTCTAAAATATATAATATAAATTAATATGTATAAAAGTAGAAATTCTAATAGTATAATAATTGTAAATATTCTTTTCTCTTATATTTTTAAAAAGTATAAAAGTAAATCCCTAATTAATAAAGTTATAACCTTCTTCCTTAATAGAATAAATTATTATTATAACTTTTAATTAACCTTATATGTTTCTCTACTTTTATAAAATAATAATATAATAATAAATAATAAAAATATATTTTAAAATTCCTTTACTATATTCTTAATTTTTCTAATAAACTAGTTTCTATAAATATAGTACTTTATACTTGTATTAATAGAATGTCTCTAAATATATACTCTTTTATATATAATAACTAATTATAATATAAAACTAAATATTCTATTAAGTTTAATATTTAAATACTAATTATAGAGTATAATATAAAGTATAATATTTGTTCTTAAATAAAAATATTGTTTTAAACTTAATAAGATTATAATGTATAAGTATAATATTATTAAATATGTGTATATATATATAGTATTTTAGTATATAATAAATGTTCTATTATATTCTTATATTAATTCTTTGTATTTTAACTTATTTATATTTTTATAAGTTAATTAATTTAATTTCTAAATTATTTAAGTATACTTTTATTATTTTATAATATAATATTTTATTATAAAATGTTTAAATAATGTTCTTTACTTTTCTAAGTATTATAATTGTTTATATACTATATTATTTTATATATATTTTAATAAAATGTTTTGTTTATATATATAATAGTATTATTTAAAGTTTTAAGTATATACTATTAATTCTTTATTTATTTAGTAAATCTATATATAAATTAATATATTCTAGTATTAACTTTCTATTTTTCTATATTCTTATTCTTATACTAATATATTTCTTTCTTATATTATTTATTATGTGTTTTATTTTTTATAATACTAATATTATTTAGTTTTATAAAGTTTTTTATAAAATTATTTTATAATAATTTATATAAGAGAAATATATATTTAAACATAATTATATACTTAAAAAGTGTATATATAATATAATATATATACTTTTTACTCTTTTATTAAAATATAACTTTATTTTTAGTATAAAACATTTAATACTATTTTAAAACATATTTATAATGTTTAGAAAAGTTTTCTATATGTTTTTATACTTTAAACTAATTATAACTACTTATTTTTAAAATAGATTAAACTATATTATTATTTAATAAGTATTCTAAACTTAGGCTTGGGTTAGGGTTAGGGTTAGGGTTAGGCTTGGGTTAGGCTTAGGGTTAGGCTTGG